>NW_026516696.1:0-388571 GCF_025766255.1 Zychaea mexicana | reverse complement strand
TTCTTTTCTATAACTTTGAAATATACTTTTATAAAAACACTTAATAAATCTTTCCAGCCTTGTGCTGAGCGAAAACCAATATGATTGTCCATTTGTTTTTACTGCGCACGCGTGTGCCATGTGTAAATCGTCAAAATTACATTTCAAGCGGTGTCAACTTGTTTTCTACATTCTCATCGCGATTTGATGAATATTGACCTCTCAAGCTCGATTATGGGAAGCGCGACATGATGTGAACTGATGCAGTCAACGCCCTACCATATGCAAAGCAGATACAGCTCCTTGCAGTGTAAAGAAAAAGGCGAGCACAGTAACCAGCTCAAGGCAGCTTCTGCTGGGCTTGCTTATTAGGTTAACCTAGCTTTGAATGTAGACTCAATGGTAATGAAAATGCAAACACGGTATGCGTTCTCCTTCACGCGTCGTTGACATTTTGATTCGCGTGATTGGAGCGTTTCGTGGTGAATTAATTGGTCAAAGTCACATGGCTGGAAATCTTCCATTTCGAAAAAAAAGAATTGTTCAACTGACCCACCCACCCCATCCAAAAAGGAAAAAAGAAAGTTGATAGGGTCACCTGTCCATGTAGGCAATGTCAGGTTACACCGACAAGCACACTGGACAATGGGTCTGCCATTTCCCGAGTCATTGGGAATGCAACCACACCGACATTCCCCTTTGCAATGTGCACACGTCAGGCTACACGTACACATTAGTCTCGTCTTTCTACACGGCTCTCATGGAGTGTCTCGACTTGTTAAAGTATAAAAAGACGCGTTTTTTCTTTTACTCGACACTAAAGTTACACAAGGTCTAGGCTATCCAAAACGGGCGCATGAAAATCGGAGCAGTCAAAGATGGCTGCCTCCCATGCAGTTCTTGCGACTGCGGCTACCAGCTATGAACTGTGCAGTATAACAAATGAGCCCCCGGGTTCATGATAGCTCTTCCTGCGAAAACACTTCATTCAATTCGCTAATGTGTGGCATTGTCTTAAGGGAGATCTGCACTGGCAATCGGTGATCCAAGTAGCAGACTTGATTCCTACACGCTTCTCGGCATGTTAAAGATTTTGGAAGGCCTACACTCTTAAATTATAAACCTTGGGCGTTTACGCTCTGAAGTTCAATCAGTAACTTAGATGGCAGACCAAGAGATGCAGTGCTCGTTCTTTTAAATTCTTATCGTTTGGATGATGTTGTGTGTTTGTGCAGATTATGTAAGCCGTCTGTAAGATTGCTCTACTGCTTCTTGAATACAGTATTCTCGACGTCCAGCCTGAGAGCAGCAGAATTCTCTTCACCGCTTTTAACGATGGAAAGTGATCGCGTGCTTCCACATACGCGTTAAAAGCGCGGTCGAGCTGACGCAGCACGATGGAACCGCTATCTTTCTGTTTCTGCTCTTGATGTTCGGCCTGCTGCTGCTGTTGCAGTGGTGATGTTTTAAAGCTACACACACCTGTTTAAATACGTTCGCTGTTACTTGTTTACATCGTAGTGGTGATGCTGCAGCCGCGATTTTTTACTTACGCGAATCCTGCGGTTACTATCATGCATGCTTTCCCGCGTAGCGCAAGGCTAGCACCAAAATGTCAAGCTCGTTTGTGTTACACACACTCTTTTCACACATGCTGTCATTGGCTTTGTATTTTGTAAAGTGACAACGAGAGCTCATGGCTACTTCTTGTGATCGACTATAGATCGACTATATTTGCGTATTGTTGTTGATCTTATCAGAACCAATAGTTTCGGAGAATATCCGCAAAAGACAGTAACCACCCACTGTACTTGTATACTTCTAGATGTGCTTGCCCATGCATGGTTCGCTTTTTATGCTCCTCCTATCAATTTTTGTGTAAGAGAGAATATATAACGTAAGCTGGGGTTATGTGTTGTTTCTTTGTTTGTGGCAGTGAGAGAGATAATAGATATTATCGGTTAAAACGTATATTATGTACTTGAGCAACTTGTCCTCGGGAAGAAAATTAATAATGATCGGTGGATCTAGAAAAGTCGGGTCTATTGATTTTTACACAGTACAAAGTTTACGTTGTATACAACCTCGTTGATACAACAAAAATTCAACATTCATAAGCTGATGATGGTCTATCACTTTTTCTTCATTATCGTTTGCTTCAATCGCTTAGTTGCGATGATCTTGTTGAAGCATCTTCGCAACATTGCGAGGACTTACAGACCACCAAATAATGCAGCTACAGTTATATATTTAAAGTGAAGTATTCCTCGGCTTCGGCTCATACTTAATAGTATCAGTGCAGAAGCCTTAAAATTCTATTTGCGCATTTTTGGCTGATCTTCTCTTTGTCATTCTTTTCGTTTCTTGATGGCTCTGTTGTTAGCACTGCTATTACTGGTTGAAAGATGTTAATTTTACGAGCCAGTAATGATATGTGTGTGAGTGTTTTTGAGCAGGCAGCATTGATCCAAGTGCCATGCGAGCGTCGTCGCATATGGTAAAATACCACGAAAAGTGATGCGCATTTTCAGGGTCCGGCCATTTTTTTAACCCCGCGCCCCTCTATTTTTTCGATCCTTTTTGGCAGGAACCACTGAAAAAGAATTCATGCTGCAAGCAAAGTTGACAGTTCCAACAATAACGACACCAACTCGTCGCCATTTTCTTGTTCATTTAAAAAGGTCATTTCATGCAGCAAATACACTAAAGACACCTCCTCGTAGATCAGCAACCCCTTCTGCTGGTGCTGCAACGGCAGCAACAACACAAAATCGTTGGGGATCATTTCAACGATTAGCCCCTACCTCATTAGCACCGATCGATGTTACAACCTTGTCACGACGACCAGTACCCAACACAATCCTCAAACCTTATTATGCACAGGATGGATCGTCGTCGAAATGGGAACATATTATTCCACTTGTTCCTTCTGACGAGATTTCGCTTTTACGACAAGCAGGCCAGCTTGCCCGAGAAATACTGCAAGTCGGAGGGAAAATGTGCCTGGTAACACTAATCTTTCAATTTCAGGCATACACATACACTGGGTTATTTAAAAGAGGTAACTAACATTAAGGTATTTCTATAGCCTGGTGTTACTACAGATGAAATCGATGCTGTTCTTCATGAGAAGATTACAGAAAGTGGAGCATACCCCTCACCTCTAAATTATTCAGGATTTCCGAAAAGCGTTTGTACATCCGTCAATAATGTCATAGCTCATGGCATCCCAGATAAGTAAGTATTACAGAACTTTTTCTTTTAAAAAAGAGGTAATATTTTGTATCGCCGTGATTCAAAGAGACTGATTTCAAACTGCATCAATAGCCGCGAGCTTCAAGGTGGCGATATCATTAATATCGATGTTACGGTGAGAGTCTATTCATATTCGCCTATGATAATCAGGTAAAATGAAACTAAAGCGACTGATGGAACTTTTTAAGGTCTTTCTGAACGGATACCATGGTGATACATCCGCAACATTCTTAGTTGGCAACGTCGATACCCGTGGCAGAGAATTGGTCACATGCACACAAGAGTGTCTTGAAAAAGCGTTGGCAATATGCGGTCCTGGTGTGCCCCTTTCTGAGATTGGACAAGTGATCTGGTAAAATAGTTATACAGAGAATTTCGTATTGGATGAGTGGGGCCGGTACTTACTATAGCATTTCCGCCTCTTAGTGATCACGCTGATACTGGAGGATTTTCCGTATCTGAAGAATTGTCAGGTCATGGCATTGGCACAGAATTTCATTCTCTTCCTTTGATTTATCACCACCGTATGTAATCATCCACATTAAATCAGAAACAAACGTAGATAAAAGCTATTCATTGACATTTATTGGCTCGGACATAGGCAACGTTGAGGATGAAATAATGACACCGGGAATGGCATTTACGATAGAGGTATATTTTGCAGTATTGAGGTTTCTGTGCTCTTTTGAAACGGGTATTTAACATCAAGTTCTTTATTTTGCTTGTATTAGCCTGTATTATGTCAAGGATCTGCAATGGGTATCATGTGGCCCGATAACTGGACTATTTCTACCGTAGACGGAGGACGAAGCGCACAATTCGAGCATATGGTAAAAATAATCTTACTTGATCTAAACTTTTTCATTTCAAACTTATTTTCTCACACAAAGATAAAATGCGTTTAGGTGATAATCACCAATCATGGTGTTGAAGTTCTAACAAAATAAAAGCAAAGAACCCACAGAACACTTCCTGTGACTTTATAGAGATTATTGTAGATAGGAAAATGATCACTATTATATATCTATATGAACTGTACTAATAATATATATAAGCTTTATAAAAAACACGGCATATAGTACCTCCTTCGTTGCTGCACACATCATTATGTAAAAGTCATAATAGCTGTCGCTATAGTGTAATATAAGCATTACTGTCCAACAATTTGATATCCAATTCCTCCAAAGAGTACAAATCGTCGTCGTAGTCGTCATTCCCTTCCACTCCTTCTAGTCTCTTTTGAGATAATGCTACGGAATCCGCTAGCTGTTCTTGGCGGTCGATAAAGTAATCAGTAGCATAACCGGAGCACCATACCAAACAAGTCAATACAGCGGTGACTATGACCAGCGCTGGATTCGTCGTCAATAATTCTGGTGATGCAAACATTGGTCTATGATGCTTGTGACGGTTTTCGTTGGCACTAGCATTCGACATCCCATTTACTTGTCCTTAAATCGTCGCGTTTTGTCCCACAATTCCACCATAATCGCTCTTAACAGTTTCGTAGTTATTGTGGTTTTCATATGTTTCGTTGTTGTCGTCGTCGTCATCATCACCATGTCGCCGTTTCCCAGCAAAGTTGGCAAGATCATTACTATCCTGGATTGAATACTGCCTGCGTTCCGCTACTTAGTAGTTTACCGAATGGACGCTTTTCGGCTTTCTCTGCCTTGATTGTTGTTCGTTTTTATCTGGCGAAGCGAGCTCATTTTCAGCATATATAACAGGACACGTTATCGTCGTAACGGTAAAGCCAAACCAAAGAAGTATAAGACACTGTTGCATATATTCGTTAGCGTAATAATACCAGAATGGATTGGAATTAGAGGTAGGAAATAAAACAATTATATATGCCGCAGAAAAAATCAGATAAGACACACTAAAACATCACCTGTGTAACATATATAAAACATTATATTAGTATCATAAAAAAGGCCATCTAGCTTTTCCATACTCTCCAATGAGCACCGACAAGGCCGCGCTCGTCCCACACGATTCGATTTTCTCGTATTTCTCTATCGGCAAATAGCAATGCCGCAGCGCCATGAACATATCGCTTGGTCGTGTTGAATATGCCCCGTTGTAGCGTAATTATATCAAAAAACGCTACATCAAAAAGACAAGTTTTCAATTATTTATCCATGTATTTTTCCAGATTATGATTGATCTGCGGTTGATGTCTTGACTACTCTGTGTTATTGTTATAGTTCCTTTCTAACTGTATAATTTCAGCGCTGACAAGTGTTGAAACGACGCAGAACTGCGAACTTGAGGTAAGATAGCTCTAGTACACGATCGATATGGACTGCTGCTTCCAACGAAACATTCGTCATAATGAGCAGGAACATATAGCACAGTTAGTAAGAACTATGGAGTTAACAGAAGAAAAGAGCAAGAAGGGATGTCATCGCTGTTAGCAGCCCGCGCATTTGCACAATCGGATCGGTATTAAGCTGTCACGACACCGATTTGCACTGGTTTTCGCTCTTATCTTACATGTAAGAGCAAGCTTAAGCGTATCCTGCCAGGACACAGAACATTTTCTATATTTCGGATCAGGCGAAAGTTCTTCCGGTTAGATTTTAATTGACAACCATTATGTGTGATTGTGGTCTAGCAATCGTTCGTTTTTGAAAAGGTATACCGTATCATATGTACGTACTCGATACATAGATAAGTACTGAAGACTGTGCATGTAATTGTTGACTTTTTCTCGTTGTTTTGATTGGATTATTGGATATATATACTTCGCCATCCCAACAGCATCATGAGAGAATGGTGTCCTTCACTTTTTCTTTACGCGGGATAAATGGCTTTTGAACGAAATACTCGACCTTTGTACATAATTGAAAAACGTTGTGGTCTTTATGGAATTGTGGCACGATGTAACATATAAAAAAAAACGACAGTTTCTTTTTTACAGTTCAAATAGGAGCCGGTATATACAACAACACTCTGGCTCACCATGCGATTTAAGTGCTTCAAGTGGTTACCTACTACAGCAACAGTAATGCAGTTTAGAGTGAGCTTAAGGTACGATACTATGATAAATGTCCATTTAAAATAATTCGTTTAATTCAATCGGACAAACCAAGAGTTTCACTTTTAAGGTTCAGGATGAGGCCGATACAAAGGACTACGCTGTGCCTTATATGTACCACGGTAGTATCTTACATTCAAAACCGTTATCGTTCATGCAATACACTAAATTTCGCTAGTATATTTAATATGTAGCAGCAATGAACTTGACAAATGCATGCCTTGTTACAATTGGCTTTGGTGAGGAGTAAGAGTCTGTTCAAATATATGACCAGAGATCCTTTCCTAGGGTGAATCTTGTTACCCTGGCAGCCAGCAGTCAGGGGTCATGAGAAAATTCCGGAAACGGACGTACTTTCCTTTTTTTTTTGTATGTATGACAAAACATGATGGTGTGCTTGGTTTATCCAGTGACTCACGATGCTATCTTTCCAAAACGCATATACCCAACGATCACACTCAACCCCTCTTCGTAATGACCTTGAAGACCGTACCCGAGAACCTGCGTCAAACGAGAGGGACTCACCTACCATGACCTCGAATGGCGAATGCACAACTCAATGGCAGCAGCATTCTGAAATGTTGCCCATTCTCGGTACTTGCATATCGGACGTGCTGAGCATCACTCGTGGCTACCGTGATAGGGGAAACAAAACAACAAGATCACATTCTTTACCAGCAAATTCGACATACCGTCCAAGCGAACTTTGCATACCACAATTGAATAGTCAAGTTGACCTTCGAAAGTCTCAATGGATCCATGTTTTGCCGTACGATATCTTGAACCTGATTTTCTGTCAGTTATCGATGCACGATTTCGTTGTTTGTTTGGCCGTTTGCAGGTCATGGCTTTCCTTTATCAAGGATTATCCCTTGTTCGGACAGAACGCATTAAAGGAAATACCATATTTTTCTACTATTCCTACGACCACTGCTGCTTTTGCATCTGTGCCGAGTGGATCGTTTTTTGATTTCATGCTCACACAACAGTCGTCTATGCAAGAAATTCATATGGTCGGACAAACAAAGCAAGCTGGTGCAACCTTCCTCCGATTAATCATGTATTCTGCCAGGAATTTCAAAATTCGATCACTGCGTATGTCATTGCATAATACTTTATACATTAACAATTCCACATCGTATAAACAACCACCTTAATCCATTATCCAGTAAAGGCGTTTGCTAATCATTTTTTCTGCTTGAACCAGACCTGGAAGAATGGGAATACGATGCCACCGGTAGCGAGAGCATACTCTACAGTCTATTAAGATCATTACGTGAGTATGCAATCCTATTGGAACAAGTATCGCTGATTAACGCTGTGGATATACCATCCATTCAATATCTCGGCAACGTTCTTTTCGCGAGCAAGAACGCCAAACGAATCACACTTATCTGTAATCGGTGGCATCGACAGCAGATAGCAACAGCAAAAGGGTGCAGAAAGGCGATGAATGACCACGATGAAGAGAAAGGCATCGAGATAACGCATTGCGTATCTCACGAAGCACTGTATCATATTTCGACAAAATCACTACCCATACTATCCTTGACATATCTCAAGTTATCGCTTCCAGACATGTATAAACACCATTATCCCTTCGGAGGAAAGGCCTTTCCAAACATCTTTCCGTCCTGTCCCAACCTACAACATTTGTATATGGATTCGCTCGATAATATATATCATGCACAGGCTATTTACGAAGCATTCCATTATTGCCGCCAACTTCAGCATGCTATTGTCAGCCCATTCGCTGAAATGCCGTCTGGAATTGAAAAAGATCAAGACAAAGACGACGTTTTCGCCATAAAGTCAGATAACGAGGAGCAACTGCCATTGCGACGTCTGGTGTTCACCCAAGGAAACTGTAGCGGATCTAATCCTTTGCGACGATACGATTTATGTCATTCTGGCTGCCTCCATTCAGACAGCAGACACCTGGTTCCAGTATTAAAACAGTATCGCCATACGCTGGATCTTCTTTATTTACAGTATGACGGCGATGGAAAATCGACCAGTTCGTGCGTCCAACATCTTGGCAAGTGCGGTGGCGCTCCACAGCTACGCGAGCTCCATATTGTTGCTGAAGGAAATATACTAGTGGGTAATAATGGTGACGGTTATGACGATGAAAAGATATACTCCCAAGCATCATTTCTTTTCAGCAATCAGTTGGCTTTACTGGTTTCGCATTGTCCCTCGCTACGTGTTCTCGTAATCACCAGTGCAAACAACGCTTCGGTGTCTATGGCAATTAACGGGCATTTGCTACAAGCTCTCGCGAACAACTGCCCACTGCTTCGCCGTTTGGTTATCCGCGGAAAACATGTTGAAATTTCCGCAGAAGCCCTTTTGGACTTTGCAAAGGCAACATCAGCTTTTTCGTCCTTGGAATATCTTGATGTGAGCTGCTATGTACACGATGATAATATAATTTCTTTGTCCAACATGTTTCCCCTTTTGAAAACACTAAGGCTGCTTAAACCACATATGCTTAAAGGTAGCCTAGGAAATTTTGAATCTACTGTTTAATACACTGAACTTTTGTATACTAGAGCATATTGTACATGTAATAATACTGTAAAGCATAATACCTTTTTAACCTCGACTGCATTTGCCAAGAACGATATGCAAAACATTGCGTGTTGTACATTTAGTAAAAAATAAGATTTGTTGATTGTGACACATCAGTCAAGCGGCAAAAAGAAAAAGACGAACGTATTCATAAAAGAAATAGAAAAGAAATTCATACAGTAACTTTGTTTTGTTTGTCAAAGGGAAATTTAGAGGGGGTGAATAATATAAGGCAAGTATTAAGCTATGGGATACTTAAACAGAAATTGGGGAAGGAATTGGTAAGCAGTGACGGGAAACTTATTTGCCTGGATTCTCTTGATTGGCAATCATCTCAGAGACGTTCTTTTGCAACAAGTGCCAATCATCTTGCTTAGGGTTTGCAATCTACGCAGGTTATAAGGAAAAAGACGGTGAGTATCATGCAACAATCGTGAATTTTCATATAAATTATCGCCATTGAGTGCACCATACCTCTCCAATGTCATATACATATACACGGCCATCACTCGAGCCTATTGCTGTCTTGTTGCCTTCCTTATCCCATGCTAACTTGTTGAGCGCCCGGCCTGATCCAACAGATGTGCTTACAAAGGGTTCCTTCAAGTTTTTAAAGAGAAAGCTTAGTTTGCGTATCATGCCAAGGAAGAAACTCATTGTGCTCATATATCTACCTCCGTATCAGCATTCAAGTTCCACAGATCAAACTGGCCGTTACCATCCACTGATCCAAACAGAGCAGGATGCGAAGGTGACCACTTTACATCGTAGACATAATCATCGGCATGTTCAAACGAGTAAAGAGGTGTGATGTTGGTAGGCTGGGATAATGTTTTAGATGCAGACTAGAAGAAAATGCGCAAAGTCAGTGACTATTATAACTCCTATCCATGCACATATGGCTATGGCGTAGTGTGGATCTGTGTTTCTACCTTTGCGCGCCAGAGTTTGACGGTCCAATCCACCGAGCATGTTAAGAACAGATCCGAGAAATCCACGGACCCAAACAGAGGATGGAAATGCAAGCCAGTGACGGAGCCATAATGACCCTTGTACGTATCAGTTTGATTGATACCAGCCTTACTGTATGATGTTTGTCGTTCCTTGTAAGCAAAGGGCAAAAATTCTGAAAAAAAAATCTATATCTCGCGTTTCTTTACCTTCCGGCTTGATCATATCGACCTGCTTGATACACGTTGCCTTCTTCCGTGCCAGCCCAGAAAGTCGTTGTTTCGTTATCGGGAAATCCAAGGCACGTTACTGAAACCTCGTCGGTTTTGTTGTGTGAAGGATGAAGCAGTTCGAGGTAATCTTGTGGTTGTGCCAGCATATCCAGTTGCCATGAGCAGACAAAACCATCCGTACTACCAGTGATCAAGTTGTGCGCATTCTGGGTGCCCACCATTTCAAGTGAATACACAGGATGAGTATGACCTCCTGCCGACAATGGTGTCTTCAATACGGGTAACGATTTGGCGCGGGTATCCCACAGAACAATTTGTCCCGAATAAGTGCCGCCGATAACATAGTTTGGATGGAATTTGCTAAACATGACGCTCAAGACGTCCGACTACAAGGTATATCACAGATATACAGATTTAGCATTTGCGAGTACTTTGCTTCATACCCGGTCCTTCTAAACAAATTAAAACCTGTCACTCTCTTCACCTGTGAATGGAATACAAATTCGGGTCGGTCTTGTAAGTGAAGGTTCCACACTAATGCTACACCATCAGGCTCGTTGACAGTAGCAGGATTCTTATTATGTGAGGAAACAAGTAATTCTGGATACTTTGTTGACCAGTCGACATCCGTTACGGAGCGGTTTCGGGACCACTTTTCGTCCCAGAAATCGCATATGAATTTGACTCGCTTGCCGGTATTTTCATCGCTAGATAGTAGAAACGGAAGTCGTTCAGTTTTCCAAAGGACATCGTTATCGCCCTTCATGCTTTTAAGGTTACCTGTCAACATCAATGCCTAGGGTATAATCTTTCATGAAATCATAAGTTTCGTTCAGCGCTCTCTCGACAAATTTAGACGATGTATCCACAAAATCCAAGAACTCGGGGGATGTCAGAATCAGTTTCTTTTCTTCCTCCGTCAAGTCTAGTATAAAAATATAATAGGAAATGTTAATGGTGTCGTAATTGTTTTTTTTTTCATTGTGAGTCTGGTTACTTTACCTTGGAATTCCTCCACTTTTTCCAATTCTGCGCGTTTCCGCTCTTCCTCCAGCTGAGCCTGTCGCTGCTTTTCTTGCAGTTCCAGTTCATCAATGATCTCCTGACGGATTTCCTCCTCGCTCCGCTGGGGTGCATCGAACGATCCTTCAGCAGTCTGAATCTCTTTGCTGTACACCACTTGTTCCTAAAAGGGTCAAAAAACAAAAGTCTGTTCTTAATGATCACGTATAACAATGAAAGGAAACAGCATGGTTTTTCTTTGTAAGCTGCTTTACCAGAGGGGGGATATCAGCAACTACTGTTTGATAATCTGTTAACTCTGCAACATATCGAGGTGTTGCTCCGGATACGGGTGTACTCGGTGCTGCCGGTTGAGAAGTGATCGACGACCGATTTCCGTTAGGCCTACAATATAATTTTTTACTGTTAAATATGCGCGTTTGAAATACGGGAAAGCACAGGTTCCGTTGCAAAACCTTACTCGCTAACAGGTGTGCCGGGAACAGAGTAACCGAAATTGCTAGATGCCGGTCTAGATGGTGTGAATTCTGAACCGGTATCCGAACCACGGTCGGAAACTGCACCGGTAGAAGGAGTGGAAGGTCGTTCGCCAAGTACTAGTGCGACGAGATCATCAATGGCCTTTCTATCCTTGTTCGCAGGGCTCTACATAACATTGTGACCAAAGAAGACAGCCGTAGATAGCGAAAGAGAGAGAGAGCCAGATAGAAATGTTAAGTTGCATATATATATATGTAAGAATTTCTTGTCAATGTTGTTGCGGTTTCTGCATGTTTTACCGAGCTGGATGATTGCGTTTGATTCGATTGGGTTTCGAGAACAGCACGACGTTCTTCTCGAGCGCGTCGTAATTCAGCAAGTTTTTGACGCTTCTTCTCCAATTCCTCCTTTCGTCGATCCATTATGTTTTATTATTTGCTGCTGGTTGCAAGCACAAATCCTGCCCGAGAAGTGCTGTCTTCAAAAAAAAAGGAATTGGTGCCTTGAAACTGACGTATCACACACAGCTTTGGCACGTGACCTCCGACAACGCTTCAACGCATGCCAAGCATCCCTCAATTACATTGCCACTTTGCACGTCTCGCAGTTCTTTCTGTTACAAAAAAAACGGATGATCTGCAGAACCGCTACTAAGATTTTGTTGCGATGAAGACCGACACATGTACTTCTAAACGATATCGCCCAATATGACACGATACAGAACATCCGGGTATTTAATTTCATCGAAAAGATCAAAGTTACAGACGTAAACACGATACGACGTCATAGCATTACATTATCATAGTGAAGATGGATCCAGTGCACCCTCATTACGTTATCATATCAAGACGGATCCAGTGCACCATACATTCACAATATGAGGACTATTCTCCATCACAACACTCAAAACAACAGGTACAAACAAGAAACAATTATGATCGACAGCGACTTTTTGAAGAAGAAAAAACCATGCAAAATATATTAAACTAGGCGCACTACAGTGATACCTTGAGCAATTTACTATTTAAGACGAGATATACAACAAAAAAAAGTTAGCGATACTAATACTTAATATCTCTATTAACTTTTCATAATCGAAAAACAGCTTTCTTTAAACTAACCTGTTGCATAGCCTCAGCCTTAGACTTGGAGCGGTCCTTGCGGTCCAAGATAGCCTGACGGCTCTTGTCGATCTTGACCTTGGTGACGACAACGTTCGAGGGGTGGACACCGATGGGGACGGAGGCACCTATATATCCAAATAACCCACTCGTTAGCAAAACCATTATCTTTTTCGAGATAACACCCATCCTAATTATTCATGCCTCCTGCATTTCCCCCACCCTTTTATCTACTATTGCCTCGTGCGTGATACTTTACCATTGACCTTCTCGCGGTTGACACGGTCAATGTGGATGACCCACTTCTTACGGTACACCTGCACAACCTTGCCCTCGCGACCCTTCAAGCTGCCGCGAACGACCAAGACTTCGTCATCCTTGCGAACGGGGATGGAGCGGGTCTATATTATTTAGATTTCAAGTGTATGCGTAAGAAACTGAACTGATATAAATGGCGAATGTGTATATATGTGGCCATGTTGGATATGGTGTAGTCTTACGTTGTACTTTTCACGGAGCTCCTTGGAAAGGGCCGAGCTCATGATCTTGCGGCGAACATCAGAAGGAGCAGTGAAGTGAGCCTTTCTGCTCTTACGGCGCGAAGAGCTAACGTCTAATGGACAAGCCATTTAAGGAATGTCAGCATTTGCATGTAATTTTTTTCTCGACCTCGATATCGAAAGTATCCATCCATTCATCCAGCATTATCTCGCCCATCCATTTGTCATCTATCCATTTGGTGCATTCTCTCGACTATCCTCCCCTTTTTCTATCCATCTCTTCTTTTTCTCTTTCTCTACTTACCAGCACTGAACTTCATGGTTACGTGCTAGGGAGAAGGAAGGACTTTGATTTCTGCGGACGAGTCCCTCAATAGTCTCTCCCGCACGGGGCGGTTTCCAATAAACTCCGTCGTAAAATAGTCGAGCTGTCATTTTGGGATCCATCAGCAAATAATATTCAACGTACTAAAAGCACATACGTATAGTTAGTTACATGAATACATACCTTTACCATACTACGCTACATCATGTAAATGGACAACTTACACAACGTCAAAATAAGCGGACGCAGGTTGCTGATAGTCATTTGTATTTCTCCAACGAGCTTTCACTCTCATGTTTAATTTCTTTAAGACCTTTAAAAATTACGATTTAATATATCATTGTTCATGTTTTTGTTGCCAAGCAAAAGCAGAGTATGCAGTCACCTGCTTACCCACCTATCTTCACATCATGTGTAATGTTTCTAGACGGCTATAGTACGACTCTTGTTTGAAAGATTGAAAAGGAGGTATGCATATATAAAACGCTTTTCTTGCCAGATGTATACGTAGTAGCCTCACATTCTACGCCTATAATACTTATTAGGATGGGCGACAGCAATTTTAATCAGCAAGTCATTTTTGCTATTATCTGCGACAGAATGTACTTCAAGTAGAATGATTATAACAAGGTGTGTAGAAGGAAAAAACAATAAACAGTGGTCCCCTCGTTTAATTTCACGCTCAATAAGATAAACACTCAGTTATTTCAACTTTTTTCTATTACCCCTTTAAGCATATAACATCGCTTGAATCATCCTCGTTTTGTGTCCACTCTCAGTGGTTTCAACACTTTATTGAACCCCTTTGAGGTTGAAATTAGACGGGGAAATTTTGTAAAAATATATGATCATGTAACATTTTTTGTAAGCTACGCACGTTAATTCAATTGTTGACTTCACTATTTGCTCTCTGCAAGAGCATTCTTCTTGTATTCAATGAAGTCCTTGAATACGGGTTGGCGTAATGCCCACCAGAAGGTAGTAATCGGGCCGTTCCACAGGGTGTAAATCTATAATAAATGCAGCTTTAGCATGTGATGACAGCGCGTGAATTCAGTCTTATAAAAAACATATATAGAAAACATTTCACTAGTTATGATATCGCTGAGATATGGCAGCTGACTGACAAAATCAATGGCTCATATATTCTAAATACTCAAATTACCTCTCCTTTGTCATTCATGTACCAAGAGCGGCAGCCTGTCCATAAAATGTTCACAATTGGCATCGCAGGCAGAAATAGAGAATGTGAGTAAACAAAAGAAAAAGAGAGGGTGGAAAGGATTATGCGGGGTACCTGCTTTCCATACAGTGCCTTCGAAACCTTTTTGAACATTAGCTACAAATTCTTCTTGTGCCGCTTTCTTTGGCTCAATAGCAGCTAGGTCGTTCTTCACGAGTCGTTTGACGCATTGTATTGTATAATCGGTTTGTCTATAGTAATACCAGTTACTACCAATACATATAGCAGCACGCTTCTTTGTTTGTATGATACCGCTATGACTTCTTACACTTCAATCACCTAAGAAATGTAGCAACATTTATTCAGCGACCGCTTTTAGTACGTTGCAACTCTGGCTTAACATGGGGAGCAAACAAAGGGAGAGACAAGAAAATGTACCTACTGTCACTATAGAGTTATGGCCCAGCCCAGATGAAGGGCCAAGAAGTAAAAAGAAATTGGGGAATCCGTGTACGGTGACAGACTAATAGAGTACGTTTATCATGTTAGACCGATTCCCTTCATTCTGTCATAGAACTTTTTCCATTCATGAATGTGTATATATCCACCTTGTAGGATTTTGAGTTTTCCTTATCCCATACTTTTTGGAGCAGCACTCCGTTTCTGCCGTAAACTAAACATTTAGATGATACGTCCGTTAGAAGGTAGGGGGGGGGAGCCCCTTATCTTAATTCCCGGGAATGTAGGGCAAAGGATATGACGACTAAAACAACTTACTTTTGAGGTTTCCATTCATATCATTCACATGAAAACCAGTAGCCAGCACCAGAATGTCTACTTCTGTTTCATTTCCATCTTTATCTAGCAACGTTCGGCCGCGAATTTCCTCGATGCCGGAACGTGTGACGGTAACATTCGCTTTTGCTAACGCTTCAAGATAGTGTTCGGATTTCGTGATACGCTTGCATCCAACAGGATAGTCTATCATAGCATACATTTGAGTATTCGATTTAGTATGGATGATACTCCTGTTTTTGTTGTAGTAGTCATTGTTTTTAATGGGGTGTTGGTTGGCAACGGTATAGTGAGTAATAGTGCATGGTTACTTCTACTGCTATCTAACCATGGGTTCTTTTTTTGGATGTACATATTCTACCTGGAACAACGGAGGAAATTAGATCGGCTCGACCAGCAGCAGTGAGACGGGCAACCATGCCTTGAATAAATTTCTTTTTGACAACCTTGCCGAGCAGCTTATGATATCCAAAGTTGACAAACGTCAATTCATGCTAAAAAAAAAATGTTACATTTCAAAATAATCGGTCTTTGAGTATACTCTTTTTTTTTTTTGATATCAGGCGATGATAGAGCGGCTGCACCCAAAAAAGTACTCATGATCTTTTTCTTACCCTAATAAAAATAAGTAGACGATAAAAACGCAAAACAAATGGAACATAACGAAAGATGAACTTCCAAGTACGTGAGTACAAGTATTGATCTAGCATTAAAATCATGCATGCGCAGCAGGAACAATGTCAATGCGTGTTATATAAAGCTTCCGTTTGTGTAGCTTGCATGGTCTTTCCTCGTCTTTCTACAATAGAAAGTAGGTTATTGTCTCACCTCGAGGTAATACCCATGCAGGCGTCCGCTGGTAGCTGTAAACATGGCTCGCTACTTTTTGCAGCTCGGGGATCACTTGAACAGCTCTATCCATGAAATCGTTATCAGCCAGTTACACTTGGATAGCGTAGTCCATCGTATATATATGTCATTTGAGAAGAAAAACAACAGGACGATAGGCTAAGGCTGGTTAGTGCTAGATTTTTCATATGTACTTACGAAGCACCACTTCCAATGACAGCAATCCGCTTATTGGTATAGTCAAGATTTGAGTCCCAAAACGTCGTATGGACTATTGGCCCTTCAAATCCTGAGAACTCTTTTGGTATATTCGGGATCCTCAAAGCACCCACACCGCTCACTCTTTACAAAAAAAAATAGAGTGTCAAAATCAATAGCTTATCCACTGGTTATTCATCGATATCGATCACAGCGTTTTACATTGAGTAGTGTTACCAACTGCAACCACAACTGCTGCGCTTCGAACATGTTGATAAAAAACAGCCATGTACTTACACAACGTCGAAATAAGCAGAAGCAGTTTGCTGATGATCATTTGTATTTCTCCACACGAGACACCATTGCTGCTGTTGTTCTTTCCATTCAGCACGAACAATTTTTGTTTCAAACTTGATACGGTCATAGAGATGATATTTCCTAGCGACCCCTTGCAAATAGGCATAAATTTCTGGCTGACTGCTATAGTTTTTTGACCAATCTGACGAAATATAGGGTCTAAATGTAAGCTTTACAGCAACACTTTGTTCGGGTTACTGTACTTGATCATGGAGGCTGTATACCTGGATTCTGCTCGAAGCTGAAAGAATATAAATGGGATGGAATATCACATTCTGCGCCCGGATAACGGTTGGCAAACCATGTTCCTGCCACGTCTGACCATAATTCGAACACTTGTGCCTTGATACCTAGCTCTTTTTCTAGTTTTATGGCAGCACAGATGCCACTGAAGCTACACACACACACAAGACAGTGCATCATAGAATAATCTCAGTACCGTGGCTATTGTAACGAGAAAGAAACAAGCGTGATTAAACTCCATATACCCTGTGCCAATGACAGCAGCAGTGAGTGGCCTTTTGCTATTATTACTGTTGGTAAAGAATGGCATGGTATTTGTGAAGCAAGTGCGGAAAAAGAAGAGTAGCAAGGGTAATAAAGATGAAAGTAAAGCTCTTTTGTTTCGCCGATGGGTTATATAAGAAGTTTTCTCAAGATTCAACATCCAGCAATAAACTAGATATATGCGTGGGAGTAATCCGCTTGTAAGCGTGAATTTTCCAAAATTGGAAATAAACTCCCGCAAAATGACAAGCTTGCCCACCACTCCCTTTCATAAGCTTTTTCTGACCATTTACGGATTCTTAATGACAAAGTGGTAAATTACGCAATGGTCTGTTTGGTTTTAAACTGGTTATTAAAGAACAAAAGGACTAAAAGTGTAGTGGGATCGATCTTGGGTTGGAGGAGGATAGTAGTTGTAGCGCCTAGTATGCTGTGTCAGATAAAACATATATATAGACCTTGAAGAATTCGCTAAAGCCTCATCTTCTATTGCTTATTCACCTTTGCGTTGTATTCTCTATCCACCCCTCCTTGCTCACAGTCCCTGCCCCTTTGCATCTCCTGTATCGCTTAGTAGTATCCGTTCTGTACTATCTACCATCGGACGCCTCATGTGAACGGCATACTCTTCGCCTAAGGCAGCCTCTGGCTGAAGTCCTGCCTTTGATCGTGTACCTCTGCGACGGGTCAAAAGTGCGCTGGTGGGTCCTTGTGAATTCGAAGAATGAATTGCGTAAGTATTTCACATCGAACGACTGAGTGCCCTTTTTTCATGAGACACATAAGCTATCAATACATCAGATGCGTTCGAAGCGATAGACACGGAAGCACATTAACGAGATCCATAACGCATGATGGGTTTATTGCAACTGTTGCAGCAGTAAAGGACACTCTTTGCAAAAGTCGCAATGAGTAATAACTGGGATGGTATGTAGTGCATAGTAATGCCGGATCACACGAGGACAGAATGGTACAGGTAACAGAAAATGCTATTGATGTGTGATCACTTGACAGAAGACGCTCAATACGTTTATGAATGAGTCGAGGTGCATTTATATAGCAAAGGAGGATGTATGATCGTCCGTTATGATATGAGTGTGCAGCTCGCTCTATATGTTTGCAAATGACAAGTACGTATGGCTAGCGCAAACAAAATAGAGACATCCGGAGCATTGTCAGGTGGGACAACTCGTTCAGCTGATTTGGTATGAATAATATCAGATATGCAAGTCTAAATTTTGTTGTGTTTCGTTATCGGATTCCTCTAAATATTGCGGACACAACTCATAGAAGAGTTAAGCAATGTATGATCTGCTATTTTTTGTTTTGTTTTTATGCACAGCGTCATGTTAAATTTGTAAAAAGTCGCGCAATCGCTAGAGTAGGGGGTGGGAAAGAAAAGTAACAGTATGCAGGAGACAATTAAGCAGTTGGAGTAAGAGAGATAAAATGCAGTGAAGATGGATAAAAAGACTATACAAAAAGGTCAACGAAGGAGGGAATTTGTTTTGAAAGAGAAAAAAGAGAATGAAGGGGGGGGGAAAGAAAGGCGATAAAAAGAAGACAATATACAGGTAAATTTTAGATATCGAAAGTAGAGGAGTGTGTGTGTGGTAGAATTTCGTCAGTTGACGTTGTTGCGTAGGGAACTGGTTGCCTAGAGAGAGGCAGAGATCAGGTTTTCAAGGTGGTACCAAAAACGATATCCCACACTTTGGAAGTAATTCCGTATCCACCTTCATAGTCTTTGTAATGGTGAGCCAGATGATATCGCTTCATCTCGCTAAAGTGAATACGCAATACCTGAGCATGGTGCAGATAGTAATGTATGCAGTCGTAGCAGATGTAGCCAAAGTAAGCACCAGCAACAACGGCGTGGGCCGTGGCGCTGTTAAAGAGCATGTGCATCCCTCGAATCACTGGAAAGCCAATCAGCGCCGCTAGTGCTGGAGGCATGACAAGGCGAAGTCTATATAAAATGTGTGTTAACAAACACCTGTTATCCACCCACTCAAGAAAGAGTGTCACCACACTCTCTATAACCCTCGATCGTCCTCGTCAACTTCATATGAGAAATATATATAGGAAACGTACCGATCCATGGGCATGTGGTGGTGGATACCATGGAGTGTGAAATGGAGCAAAAGCGCCACGGGATGATCTGGCAGCCAATCATCCAGATGGAAAACGAAACGGTGCAGGCCATACTCGAGCAGGGTCCAAAAGAACACGCCACCCGCAAAACCTTCAAATGCTCCGATAGGCGATCCGTGATAGCTATTGACCGATCGCCACAATTGGTAGCTAACAAACGGGATCCAGACGATGGGCACGACGTACCACGGGGTATGCGACAGCATGTCTAGCCAAGGGTGACTAAAGTAAGGGACGTACCATGGCACAAACCGTGGTCGATGCACTTGTTCAAGGTAGTATTCTTTGGACCACGTTGCGTGCCATAGTTGCGGGAAGAGCGGCTTGTGTAGATCGAGAAAAGCCTGGTCTCTTGTTGTTTGGATGGGTTGTTGTTGTTGTTGTTGTCGTCGTTTATTAGTGTCACTGTTGATGATTTCGTCCTTTCGTGTTGCGGTAGGAGGGAACACGCCGTCGTTGTCAACGTCGTCTCCGCTTGGCGTTTTTGTAGTCATTGTTGAAGTCGAAAGGAGCAGGTCGTCATCCACATCGGATGACCCATTGGTTGACAAGGCCGGTGTGCTGGTATTCGAACCATGGGTGTCTTTGTCCGCAAGTTCACCCAGATAGTATTCTTCCAAAAGTTCATAGGCAGCATCGGAATGGGTATGCAACAATGCGTCGCCAAGCACGTGTGTAATGTCGGTTCCTGCATACTCGAGCACAATGTCGCGTCCGCCAGGATGATCTACGACAAAATCTGTAATGTCGTAGACTTTGTCCTTGTATATTATCCAGCAGGACTTGCTGTTTTGATGTTCTAGTACTTGACTCGCAGTAAATGTCGCCATGCTCTTCCTTTTCCCCGAGTCTTAAAAAAAAGAAGGTAGTTTTCTCCAAAAAAAAAAAGGGGGGGGGAGAGAGGAGGTGGAGAAAGTCCAAGACCAAGGTCGGTTATAAGAGGACGGTTTTCGATTGCCGCAACCACAAAAAAAAAAGAAAGAGAGCTCGGACCTCTGGCTAACTTACGTTGCTTCTCTTTGTTTCGACAGGTTTGGGAATACTTCTTCCTTTTTCTCTTTTTTTTTTTTTTTTTGGCTCCTTCAGCACACGCTTCCCTAACCCCACCACCCTCCTCGGTTTTTAAAAATTGTTAAAGGTAACAGGAACAAAGAAAAAGTGAACGCCCCTTTTGACGATTATCCCTTTCATTATTATTTTACTGATCTAATCTGTGGTTTTTTTAAAAAAAAAACAATAGGCCCAGCATGCAGCAAACACAACACGCGGACACGAAAAGCGATGCGAAGGTTGCTTCGCAGGACGTTGGTCTCATCTTTGTACGAGAGTACTATACCTTTCTGAACAAGCAGCCACAACGATTGCATGCATTTTATAACAAGGATTCGTTGTTTTTGCGAGGCGATGAGGGCGAATCGGCCCAGATTTACCGTGGTCAAGAGGTAAAAAAAAAATAGAGTTTCTTTTTGCCCCTTCGCTAGCCTGTTGCTGACTCGTTTGGCGGCGCGGGGTAGAGTAGGCTGCATATATCATGCATGAATGTCTCATAAAAAAAAACTTACAATGGACTTTTTTTTACTATCCAGGAAATCCAAAGCAAGATCGAAGAACTGCAATTTGAAGACTGCAAGGTGCTTGTCACTCAAGTGGACAGCCATTCATCGGCCAACGACGGCATCCTCATCCAGGTGTTGGGTGAAATGTGCAACAAGAATGAACTTTCGCAAAAGTTCAGTCAGACGTTTTTCCTTGCCCCGCAAGCCAATGGTTATTATGTGCTCAATGATATTTTCCGGTTCCTAAAGAATGAGGTCAACATTGACTACTACACCTGTGAGGACGACGAGGCTCAACATGAACAGCAATTGGATCAGCAAAAGGTCAAGGCACAGCAAGAATTGGAACAAAAGAGGGAACAGGAGCAACAGCTACAACAACAGAAGCAGCAACAGCAACAGCAACAAAAGAAGGAATCTACTGTACCTAGTGTAGAAGCATCACCCATTGCTGCTGTTGGTGACATCAAGGAAGAAAAGGAGCAACCCCAACTGCAGCCTGTCGAGCCTGCGGCAGCTGTGGAATCGGTCAAGAAGGAAGAACCCAAGAAGGAACAGGTGGAAGTCAAGGAGGAGGTTGCGGAAAAGAAAGAACCTCAAGTGAATGGTGCATCTACTACCGCGACTGCTGTACCTGCAGCTGAGGCGAATGGCAAGGAAAAACCAAAGGCGATGAAACAAGAATCCGAGAAAAAGCATCAGCAGCAGACAACGACTGCGAAACCATCCAAGCCAAGCGCTGCAAAAACATGGGCTAACTTGGCTGCCAATGACTCGGACAAATGGGCAGATGCCAAGGCACCCGTGACTGGATCATCCGTTGGCCAACAACCCAAGCAACCCGGATCGCCTTTGCAACCTCAGGCACAAGCTCAACAACCACAGCAACAACAACAACAACAGGCGCAACAACAACAGCAGCAGCAGCAGCAGCAGCAGGCGCAACCATCTCCTCAACAACAACAACAACATCATCATCATCATCATCAAGCACCTTCTCATCAGCAGCAACAAGGCCACCCTCACGGTCATGGCCAACGTAGAGGTAAAGAAAAAAGAAAGGAGAGCACAGGAAGGATGGGTTAGCTAACTTGCTACTCTAGAAGAAACACAAATTTTCATCAAGAATGTAAACCAGCATATCAATGAGGACAACCTTCGTGCAGCATTCGCACAGTTTGGCACGGTCAAGGGCGTGAATGTTGTGCATGCCAGGAACTGTGCGTTTTTGGATTTTGCTTCGACCGAATCGGTGCAAAAGGCATTGAGCCAACACAAGGTGCATGTCAATAACCAGATTGTTCTGGCCGAAGAACGTCGTCACAATGGCGGCGGTGCCGGTGGTGGTGGTGGTGGTGGTGGTAGATACCAGCATAATCGCCAGCAGCAGAATGGACGTCCGTATGAACGTCGGTTCCAGCAGGATGGCGGTGGTCATCGTCGTGGTGGCGGTGCGCCACGAGGAGGCAAGTCGCGTGGAGGAGGAGGAGGAGGAGGTGGTGGTGGTGGTGGTGGTGGCAGTGGCACTGGTCCGAAATAAGTTATGTATGGACCACAACAACGATAACGATGACGGGCAAGATGACAGGAGCCGTTCCCTCTCGATCCCACTACTACCTCCTTTCCCCTCCAATTATACATACTACAGTTTGCATTTGTACGAAAAGATAAAAGAACACCCAACTATCCCTACACACCGTATATACTCACTCACTCATTCATTCATTCTCTCTAAAAGGCATGTACACAGCACTTCTTTGCAAAATATTTCCCTCTTCCCCCCCCCACCCCTCGTTTCTCTAAATAAGTAAACATGGTAACCAGCACTTATGAATGGCTGCTTAATACCTCCGATGAGGGTGGAGCAAAAAAATGGCCCATACCATTTAAGGCAATCTATCCAAAAGTATTGAAAGAGATCATCACACACAGCGAAACCAGAGTGTGGTGTCTGCCGGACCCCCCCCCCAACCCAACCCAATTCATACTGTTGCTATAATTGCAGCGTCCGTCGTGTCTCTTCTCGTACTATACACTCCCCTCTTTCCCACTCTTTCTTTTCATCTCGGAACAAGCGGGAACAAGAGGATACCCCACCCTCCCCTCACCCTTTTAACAACTTCACCGGCAATAGCTTGAATCGGGTCTATAACGACAACAAGAATCGACGCAAACGACGGTCGCCCCCCTCCCCCCCTCTTTGTATAACGCTTATTTTCCTCTTCCATCAAACATATTATAAAAAAGTTTAATAATTCGGAGCATCTTTGGTCTCTCTTTCTTTCTTTCTTCCTTTCTTCTATTTCTGTTGGGCCACTCCCCATTGACCAACAACCCCCTCTTTCTTTTTTCAATCCCAATTCCCTCCTCCCTCCTCCATCCCTTTCATCTTTTTTTTTTTCTTGATTCGTAAGTTTGCTTTAAAGATCTCGGATCGCTTTATTGATGATGAACTTGGCTCAACACATGGACTCAATGTTATATATTTATAACAATAATAGAAATCGATCGGTTTGGTCATATATTACAGTTGGGGTTGCCACCTTCTCTTTACCTGTTCATTACACAAGAGCCGTTTATTCACTGTAACGACGGCACACGACGACATTCGTTAATAACAATCTTCTTTTACTCTACACGAGCATCAACGTGTTTCACATCACACCAACTTCCATCGTCATCATCATCATCATCATCATCACCATCATCTGTAATTTGCAACAAACAAAATAATCTTTCTTCCAAAGGTAACTGAATTGTTGTGGGGTTGTACAGAAAAGGATTTTGTACAAGCATATATAGCTGTCTCGTAGGATGTGTATACTGAGGAAAGGGTCAAAGCACAGTCGATTAACCTTAATTTAGCATCACTATAATTTGTCAAGAAACGTATAATGACGCCATCCAATGCTTCCTTAACCACCAGCACTTCCACCATCATGAAACACACTGCCGCAGAACCTGAAGGCACAAAAAAGTCCCGCTTTTCTCCGTCTTACTAGTAAGTCAACACTTTAAGAGCATGTTTGCACATTATGCAGATCTCAGGATGGATAGGATGCTAAAAAAAAAAGAAAACCATTAGCGACGTGTATGCTGGCAACCCACCCCCATCGTCCGCACAAATGATGATGAGCAGCGCTTATTCACCAGGCCCGGGCACATACCATCAGACAACAGCCTCCAATGCCTTTAGTCAATATCCCAGCAGCGCCACTTCGACGTATGCCAACTACCCGACAGGCAATGGCAGCCAACAAGCTGCTGGTCTGAACGGACCACCGACGCCACAATTTGTGCAAAGCACATCCCTGGGTCCACCCTCGCCTGCTGCAGCGCTGGTATCTCCCTTTTCGACGCCACAATTCACCAATGCGACCACTGCTGCTGGCTATTCGCCCCACCATCATCACCATCATCCTCATCATCACCCGCACGCGCATCCGATGCCATCGCCGCAACAACTCTCCTCTGCATCGCACCAGACTGCTCGGACAGTCTATGTGGGCAACATTCCCACCGACACGCCTGTGTCTGAGATTCTCGATCACGTCAAGGCGGGTCATGTCGACTCAATCCGGCCACTTCCGGAAAAGAACTGCGTGTTTATTACGTTTGTGGAAGCCAGTGCGGCAGCCCAGTTCTACCACGAAACCACGACGACCAAGAAGCTGACCGTGAACGGTGCTGAGCTCCGTGTTGGGTGGGGCCGGCCAAGTTCAATCCCGACTCAGATCCACGTGGCATTGCAAAACGGCGCAAGCAGAAACGTCTTTTTGGGCTCGCTCGATGGGACGATCGTCACAGAACAATACCTGGACGATCAGCTGTCACGCTTTGGTCCGATTGAACATATCAAGCTGATCAAGGATAAGAATATCGCCTTTGTCCATTTTCTCAGCACGTCGAGTGCTATCAAGTGTGTCGCCTCGTTGCCCAATGAAAAGGAATGGGGGTCTCGTCGTGTCAATTACGGCCGTGATCGGTGTGCTCCTTCGTCGAAATCTTCCGCGGCGACGTCGAACCATTCTTCTTCGACGACAACAACAACAACAACAACAACAGCAACGGCTGGTGCTGGTGGTGCGACGACAACAACTTCGGCAGCTCAGGCAGCCGCAGCAGCTGCAGCCGCAGTAGGTGCAACGACTTATATGCCCCATCATCATCATCCTCACCCTCATCACCAGGTATATCCCTCTTCGACAAGCTACCCCAATACC
Source organism: Zychaea mexicana (assembly GCF_025766255.1). Lineage (NCBI taxonomy): Eukaryota > Fungi > Mucoromycota > Mucoromycetes > Mucorales > Lichtheimiaceae > Zychaea > Zychaea mexicana. Next base: position 363,265 of record NW_026516696.1, on the reverse strand, counting down.
TTCCAAGTCCGGTTCCCGTCGACCGTGTCGTATGATCCATATACGGGTGCAGCTGTCGAAACGTATCCAGCATCGCCGGTTGCAGCAGCCAGCGTAGCCGCTGCAGCCGCTGCGGCAGCAGGCAGTCCCTCAGCAACAGCATCTTTGATGGGCGTTGCTAACCGCACCATCTATTTGGGCAACATCCACCCGGACACGACATGCGAAGAAATCTGCAACGTGATCCGCGGAGGGATTCTGAGCCAGATCCGGTACTTGTCGGACAAGCACATTGCCTTTGTGACGTTTGTCGATCCAGCATTGGCACTGCATTTCTACAACCAAGCGCTGTACCATGGACTGGTGATCAAGAACCGGCGTCTCAAGATTGGATGGGGCAAAGCATCGGCCCTGTCGCCGATGGTCATGTCAGCGGTCCAGAACGGTGGATCGCGCAATGTCTATCTCGGCAACATTGATGAGACGATCACGGAGGAAAAGCTCAAGCAGGACTTTTCGGACTATGGCGAGATTGAATTGGTCAACACGCTCAAGGAGAAGAATTGTGCGTTTGTCAATTTCACGAGCATTGCTGCTGCAGCCAGAGCGATTGAAGGGATTCGGTCCAAGGAGGAGTACAAGAAGTTCAGGATCAATTATGGCAAGGATCGGTGTGGTAATCCGCCTCGTATGCATAACAATGGTCGGCACCCACAGCAGAGTCAGGGGGGTGGTGGTCAGAGTCAGCAACAGCAACAGCAGCAGCAGCAGCAGCAGCAAAAGATGGATCCGGCCCTGTTGACGCCGTCATCGGTTACGGCGGACTCAAAGGACGAGCACCAGCAGCTTGAAGGAGAAGAGGACGACCAAGGCCAACATCATTCAACCTGTTCTTCGCAAGATGCCGTTGTGCCAAATGTGGATACGGTCAATAGTGCATTAGAGTCTGTGCTTGTGCCGAATGGGTAAATATTGACACTCTATGTTTGCGCCACGTGTCGATCTACATTTTTTAGTCAGTTACTAACCATTTTTTAACCCTTGAATGTGTGTTATTTTAATATCATAGCATCTAATTATCTACACTGCAGCATAAAAAAAAATATACGACGCTCCTCTAAAATCAAGCAATTACCCACCTTCTTTATTAACACCCGCCTTTGTTTTAAAACTTTACACAATTTGGAAGAGAGCGGGGAAGCGAACAAGTTCCGTTGTGAAATCCCGAGTTGAGAGATTTGTCCCTGTACATTTGCCCTTGTTTATTTGTAATCTCCTCCGCCGCCCCCCCCCCACTCACGCACTCACTGTTATTCAACCACTTTACACATTACCTTTTCTCAAACAACAACAAAAAAGAAATTGACAATGACCCCCATTAAAAAAAAAAAAAGTACGCACAACCCCGCCTTGTTTTCAACCCTAATCTCATCAAAAAACATTTATACACATACTTCATCACCCCATATATATTACAATTTACAAGTATAACAAAAAAAAATAGATCTTTTTTTTTTAAACCGTGTTTTCCATCCAAAATGTCGTCATGTCATTTACCAGCAAGATACTAACTGGGAGCAGCAAAGTCGTAATAAAGTGATTCGATTAGACGTTATGTACCGAGAGAGAAACAACGACTGAGTCTGTTTCGACTTTTGCGAAATCACGATCAGCATCCAAAGCTAATCGATGATCACAGCTCCATATCGTATTTGTTTTGTTATGATACCACAAAAATCAAGGAGTGACGAAAGGCAGCGCTTGACTAATTCTCTTCGACTGCAACATTTCGGCCGATTCAAATCGAGCTAAAATACATGTCATTGATACGTCGTGTTACAAACACGTCAAGAACACACCATGCTTGCTCCCCTGTTACAAGATAAGCAATTCGTTTTTTGATCGGGCGTCTCCTTTTTTTTTTTCGCTTACATGTATAATATCTGTTGGAGATATTATTTTGTTGTTTCCAAACTGCAGATTCCCCCCCCCCACTATATAGTTGCACACGTTTTAGCTTAAATTTCTGTAATAAGCCCCCTGGTTCATGGACTGACAAATGCCAAAATCACAATTCAGTGATGCGACAAAAAAGATCTGTTGCTGCTCGTCGATTTTTGCTTTGCTATCTAGAAAGACGCTACGAGATACGTGAGGGGGCTGACATTGTCGTCGTCGTCGTCGTCTTCTCCCACTGTCACAGTGAGTGTCCTCCTTCTGGGGCTTGTACTAGAAAGCAAGTATGTATGATTGGAGACAAAAGTTATTGCTGCAGTATCTGATCCATCGTATAGAATGGCGCGTCATGTTGAGTACTCAAAAGTGTCGCTGTGCCTTTTCTTTTTATGTACGTGCGTTTGGGTGTTTCATATTTCAACAATTAAAACAAATCGATACATCCGTAGTTGCTTCAATCACTTTGCAATGCCTTCTTGATATTAAAAGATGGTATGCTATCTGGGGCAACTCATTGTTTGACACAAGCACAATGCACGGACCATGTAGCAAAATTGTTGTGACACCCCGTCGCCTAGCTATTATCAGTACATCCTGAGAGTACGTCAGAAAAAATACAGAGCTTGTTGTCTTGGCAACAGCAAGGAATTCTTTTGGACTTGGAACTCGTTGATCAAGTTAAATGTGCTAAACCTGAACTTTCTCACAGAGTACGCACACGATAGGCACATCACTCATAAGTAGAATCGTATTGATGGCTTTTCATCGAATGCTAATACACTTGGATGTGTCCCATTTGGGGCGAATGTACATGTGCCATACCACCCCCTTGAATATATAAATGTCTGTCATCTCTTGAAGCAAAATATACCACATGTCTTTTTGCGCATTTGAAGCCCTAAATGATTTATATGAGCGTCAACCAGTAAGTACTGCACTAACGCTGTACGCTTTCTCGGTAGTTGACCATCTGGGTTACCGGGGGGGGGGGCAACAGGTTTTGTCTACCTTCAAGAAGACGGGGACGTCCCACTTTTATATGTAGCGCGAGGAGACTTTACCAGCCTCAGTAGAACATGGCCGGTATCCAAGTGTTCCAGAGTGGAAAACACGAAATCGCGGTGATTATAGCTCCACTCGGTCAGACTGACACAGAGAGGGAAGTCTGGATGGGTATCCAAAATGAAACCAGCCACTCTCTGTCTGTTAATATAGCAAGAAATATAAATGTCCTTAGAGGGGGGGGTTTCATACATGTTTAAAACAAGCCGTGACCCTCGTCATTGTTTTTTTCTTTCACTTATTGACATATCCCAGTCTAGACAGCTCACACAGACTCTGGTGGCATCCTTTTTACTCCAATCGTCTACATTGACAGCTGTACATTTACTTGTCGAGAGTGCTCTATGGTACCAAACATGTCAAACGTATGATATATGGATGGGTCTTTTTTTTTTTTTTTTTTGCTTGTCAAAGGATGTTTGCACAATCGCATGGAGAAAAAAAAGTAAGGTCTCGTTTCTTTTTTTTTTTTAAATTCAATGCATGGACATCTTTCTTGCATTCCGTGTAAGAGTATAGTGCGACGTGGTACTGGAGTTTTCTTGCACGTTATATTTGTCTTTACAAAAATACATACATATGCCTGACTCTACAAGAAGAATGTTTGCATTGCGGTACACACAGATGACAGTGTAAAGCATGCGTAAACCATCAAGTAGACAGGTCTTGTTGTTGAATTAGGGATATAACTGGGACATACATGGATAGAGTCTTTGGGCTGAGGATGGTGGTACAAGAATGATGCAGATCAATATAGACTTGCCTCTTCTTGTTAAAACCAAAAGCATATTACTGTATCGTTTTTTAAGCTGGGAAAGACTCGACACCAGACTTTTTTTATCTTACTATTTCAAACATAGCAAAGATGTGATGTGCATATCCATACAGGCTACTCAATATTGTAAAAGCATTCTCGTAATGGTGATGATAGAAAGGGTATATAAAGCTGTATATATAGGAATCGTCGCACATATTCAATGCTAAATATCTGCTGTACTACGTTTCCTTGCCATGGTGTTCAGATAGGCTATTATTAAGGTCAAATAGCTGCTCCGGTACTTATGTGATAATGAGCAATGACCCCAAAACAATAACGTTCTTGAAAACAGCATGTCTACAAATAGATATAAAGCGTCCTTTAGTGTGTGTGTGTGTGTCCACTGAGATACAGGCTGTCATTCCACGTTTTGTAGGATGTACGACGATAGAACTTTGAAATCATATGTCAAAAACAAGCATAAAGCTATCACATACTGGACATTAAAACCCTTATGTAATAAACCGATCGTCAATAGTAGGTATAGAGTGGCGGGAACCGACCACAAAATTCCAGATTTGTAAAAAAACATCATGTCGTTCGTACGCGCCTATAGATTTAAGATCATGATGGATGCCCTTTGTCCATCCTTACCGGTGCTATCGGTATGAGGGAGTACAAAGAGAGAGAGAGAGAACTTGTAGCTTCGATTGAAGAAAAGCATCATGTCATTCCATCTTTTTCGCTCCGATGCAAATGCAAAACAAAAAAAGGTCTGAAACGTGATGATTACGCATCTTTTATACAATCCAAAGTTCCCATGAACTGTCCATTTTAGTTGTTATTGTTATTGTTGTACCTGCTGGACCTTTGATGTATAAAAATCCCTGCTCGGCCCGAGCAAACAATAACCTGACAATTCTGCCGGGGTCTGGTTCACTGATCGATTACCAAAAAAAATCTTCTTCTTTGCTGAGAGCGTATGTCATTACAAAAAAAGTAATAAAAAAAAAGTTCCCTGTTGTACGACCGTAAAACGCAAATTCTCTTATGGAATCACTCTCGCTTTATATACAGCGCAGTCAATGTGTCTGAGCGTCTAAAATACGACAGTAAATGCATCGGATCGGGGGGGGGGAGACCACATGCTTTGTTGTTGGAGAGACAGAGAACCTTGGATGTAACAAGTTTCAGAGAGAAGTTCTTGCATTTTTTTTTCACATGCGCGTCATTGCCAAGGACATAAATTATCTTAGAAACGAAAGGATGGGGGGTGGGGTTGGGTTGGGTCTGCTGGGTGTTTTGGGGGGAGGTGAGACAGGTTGCTAAGGAACGAACAAAAAGCATATAAGACAGCCACCCGAAACGTCTTTTTTTCCCGCTCTTTTCCTTTTTCTTCTTCTTCTTTGCCTCTTGTTGTTTTGTACTTTGTGCTTTTTTAACCCAGAAAACCATGACTATCAACTGGACTCTTCCTGTAAGCCTTCTATACAGCAACCGCCCGAATCACACAAAACGCGCCCCATTCAACTTTTTGGCAATGAATTTTTTTGTTAGATTCCCGAGACTCCGTCTCCCAACTACGTCATTGTCAAGAACATTTCGCCTAAATCGTCTGAAAAGACAGGTAAACTTTTTCAGTCTGTTTTGACGCAACAACAAGGCGATTGAGGAGACCAAAACTTTAATCCAAGACCTACTCGCTACTCCGTTTAGTCAAGGAGTTCTTTCTCTTTTGCGGCAAAATCAAAGAGTTTGAAATGGTCAAGTAAGTTAGAGAGAGACTTAAAACGCCGGGTTCATATCATGTGTGTGTGTGTGTGTGTGTGTGTGACAGAGCGAGTGTTGGTTTGCGAAATGTGGGGGATTTGTTGGGGTTACAAGAGAAATAAACAGAACACCTCCCAGGGAAGAAGAACAGCAAACAGCCTTGATCAATTTCGAACGCGAGTCAGCTGCCAAGACTGCCGCCTTGCTTAGCAATGGTAGGGTCTCGTGTGCTTCTTGAAAAGGCGTATCTATCTGTTTATACTTACCAAGGAGTGCCATTTTGGGGCCTTTTTTGACAGCTTTGATCGGTGATCGCCACATTATCGCAGCCCCATATTTTGAGTCGACTGCATCCGGCATCGATGAGCCCGAAAACGATGGCGAAAACAATAATACCCAGGAAACCAAGCCAAAGGCGCGTATTGCTGCTGAGATCTTGGCAAACGGCTACCTGCTCCAAGATCACGTTGTTGCCAAGGGTCTCGAGTATGATACAAAGTACCACCTGTCTACGCGTATGACTAGCTATCTTCAAACCCTTCAAACCAGCAGTAAGTTTTTTCGTCTTTTTGTTTTGTTCTGGATAAAGGTTTAACATGGTGGTTTGTTGTTGTTGTTGTTGTTGTTGTTGCGGGGATCAATCAGTGAAGACGTTTGATGACAAGTATCGCATTTGGGACAAGGCCATGGAATACAATGAAAAGTTCAAGATCCAGGAGAAAGTCAACACCGTTGCTTCGACTGCACAGACCCGTGCTGTGACCGCGTTGCAGACCCCAACAGGTCAAAAGATGCACGACTTTGCCCAACAAACGTTGGCTCAAATTGCTGCTGTCCACTATGAAGCCAAAAAGATCCAGAGCGACAAGCTGATCCAGCAAGCAACAGCAAACACCAACACGGCTGCCCCTGCTGAACCTGAAAAGACCACCACCACCACCACCACCACCACCACCACCACCAGCACTGCTGCTTAAATCATGATAACCACCAACAAAGAAACATACCCTCCTGCCCTCCTTTTTTTTTTTCCTTTCATGAAACCCAACTACTTGTTTTAAAAGGAATCTTGTATTGTTACCCTATTATCTACATCATCATATCCCGCTCTCTCTCTCTCTCTCTCTCTCTTCCTCTTCCTCTTCATAATAATAATCAAAACAAACAGATGATTAAAAGAATGGATATCTTGACCGGTGTCATTGATTTGTAACACCTGGTGAGCCTTCACTAATGTGTGTGTCCAGGATACAGACCATGTCAATCCTGATCCGACGTTTCAACAGCATTCGTTTTCTTTGTATTGATAGGTCTTGACAAGAGAGTGTCTATTTCAATTTTTGTACTGCTTTTTTTACACGATTCTTTTTTTATTTAAATTGGGGCCTGTATGAACGTGTCGCTCATTCCACCCACGCGCACCACCCATTGCGATCGGCGCAAAACACTATCGACGTCTCCTTTGAAGAAACAACGTATGAATCCGACGACAATGTGTCATGCGATAACAAAAGACTTGGACACGACAGCAGGATTAGCCCAACGACTGGTCCATGTCACGACACACATGCATCAGGACACTGAGCCCAGTAACAAAAAAGAAGAACAAGACGACTGCCTACTGGCGCTGGCACGACAAATAGGCTTGTGCAAACGCAGTTTACGGTTCTCTGAAAAGGCGTTTGTGGACATTTGGTTAGATCAGCTGTTGGTATCAACAACCACGCTATCCTCTCCGTTACTTGTGTATCACGCATTGGCACGCGACACGTGTTTGACGCTTGGCACCTTGATAGTTGGAGCCGAGTTACACTGGCTGACGGATCAATGTCAACACTTGATATGCATGGTGCCTCCTTCATTAGCAGCCTATCGAGGTTCGTTCTATTTTGTCTTTTGTGATAGCCTCCCTCCCTCCCCAACAAATATCAATACTCTTTATTTTTTGTGTTGTGTGAAATAGACTATGTCGAGGCAATGATTGTGGAATCAAGATGGGATGCTATCCATGCATTGATTGACGAAGAAATGGAAACCATGCGCTCGGTCTGGTCATCATCGTTAGCGTAAGTGACACACCTGTTCAACCATCAACTTAGGGACCCCCCTTAAAGTAAACTGACATTCTTTTTTCTTGACCCTCCTCCTGATCCTCGTCAGGAACGACAAGAAAGCTTATGCGAAAAGATGTCATCACATGGAACAATTCTTTGTTATCATGCACGATCCACAGCGGCTCAAGATGTTTTCTCAAGATGAACGGCGCAGTATGGTGAAAACACATGTACTAAATCGACTCTTTGCTCCTGACCCAGAGATGGATGGCATGAAAGCAAAACAGCTGCCAGTAGAAGGTAAAACAGGAAGAAAAAAGATTCATCCATTGTGAATGACACTGACAAAAAAAATACATTTCTACATACGCACAAGATGAACGAACCTTGTTGATCCATGGACCTGTATTGCGACACTTGACTGAATGGATCCATCCATCGACATTACTATTACCAGAAACGGCAAGCACAACCAAAATGTTTGTGTAGTAATAATCAAACACCGGGGCTGACCCTTGTTGTTGTTCCATTATAGTCTCTATCATCCATCCACTTGCGGCTCATGCTTGGATTATACATGTGCATATGCCAAGATGTGTCTGAAGCTTATGAAATTGGTAAAGCTACCGATATGCTCCAAGAACTAAACGATGCTGCCACAGCGATTGTCACCAACGGATTTCGAGACAAGGAAAGAATGGCAATCGTCATGACCATGGTTCAGTTCTTGTTACTGCATGCAGGTGAACACATGTTGGGATTACGGTATCCAAAATGGTTTCAGGTATAGAGTCAATGGAAAGAGGATGGATTTTGTGGTTGGGGCATTTCTTTTTCTCTAATATTTAACTATTATGGGGGGAACGTAGCAAATGTTTATTGATCCAGCGTCAACACACCTTCATACCGCCCGCATGGGCCAGCAATTTCTGGAATTCTTGGAATCTCTGGTGAGCAGCGATATACCCGCCGTGTTACAGGTATACGTCTATCTTGCCATTTTCCCCTGCCCCATGTTGACTGACAATCGACCATCCATATGTGATGTTATTTTTTCAAATGTTAAATATATATATATGTATGTATAGATGCATGGCAAAGTATTACAAGGCGATAGGCATTTACCTGTTCAAAAGTTCATATCTGCAGTGAAAACCAGATTGATGGAGCTTGGGGTAAGACATCAGTAGCAGTTTCTATCCTTTTTTAAAGTGTCATCAAGGAGAAAGCGTTGTATATGTAAAATGGGTTGTGCTGACAATGTGCTGCGAAAATAATGATAGCTGGATCAATCTTTACGAACGCATCCAACATCAATATACCAGCCGGTTCAAATCACACAACAACAACAACAACAACAGGACCGCTATCATCATCATCAAGCAGGTACTAATAATCACCACCTCGGCATTGGAGGTAGTAGTAGTAGCGGTATTAGTAAAAATGCTGCTGCAAGCGGTAATGGGAATAGCCATTATGGTGCGGGCAACATGGCAACACAAGAAAAGACGGTGGAAACAATCTTGACGTCATTCCAAAAATCCGGATTGATACCGAAAAGTTTACTGGAAGATGCCATCTTTCGTCCACTGTGGTTCAAAAAGACCTTTTTACCAGCGCTGCTACAGTGGCAAGGCAACAGTGATTTGCTTTTGGCACGGGATCAATTGATGGCGGCTTTAAAAGAGCGCAAAAAGATTTCAGATCAAGTATATAATGACTATCTCAAACAACAACAACAACAACAAATTAAATAAAAAGGGTGGTTTCCCATCTATATAGAACATGACAGCGCAATCAACTACCCACGTTATCCAATTCACCTATCATGCTTGCTCTCTGTTGGTAAGAATATTAGAATATGTATATAACCCGAAAATGCTGGGTTTTTACAAAGTTTCCAGTACAGGCAGTACATACGCAAGTTGATTGGCTGGACACTGTCAAAAGGGACTTCTGGTGCTCCATTATACACACGCCCGGAACCCAGAAGCTTTTTTTCCAGATGGGGTCACTTGTGGAAAGACGCATAAAAAATATCGACTGATCGAACATAGAACGTATAACTGCAAATCTCTATAATTCTTTTCTTCATGCGTTAGATCCATGTGCTTTTACAAGAGAGAAAAGAAGGTATACGCTGTAAATCAGCAAAAGTATATATGCCTTCGTACAGAAAGTATTCCTGAAAAGCATACGACAACAAAAAAAGTGATAAAATAAAGAGATACATTGTAGTTAGATAAATAGAAAGTCTTATCTCTTTGTTTTATATGTAAAATCGAGTTTACGATGAACGAAAGATAGGAGCTGGACAAAACAACGACAAAGACGAATTTCCCGAAGCGGGGAGACAAGCAATAATATAGCGACTACAACCACGCTGCCGGATTATCTATATGAGCCCGCCTATTGGCTGAGGGTCATGTTATACGCTCAATGCAGTTTGTATGTGCGTATAAATAGGGGGCACCCCATCACCTTGGTGGTTTTTTTCGACTTTTTGCTCTTTCCTCTACTTGAATATCATGACTTTCACTATTGAACCTATCAAGCCTACTGCTGCTCAAAGCGGTGTTGACTTTGGTGCCATGATCAACGACTTGGATCTCGAAAAGTTAACAGGTAAAAAAAAAAAAGAAAAGGAAAACCTTTTCCTTATCTTTCTGGTTATTCACACTCCCCATCTTTTTTTGAAATACAATGACCCTATACAGACCACGACTTTGAAAAGTTACAAGAAGCTGTGTACACGCACCAGGTCGTTGTTGTCCGTAACCAATTGCATGTACAGCCCCAAACACAATACAATATCACCAAACGGTTCGAACCCGAGGTCGACACCTACGGCCACGGCAAGCAGCACCGTGCCGAACAATCTGTGATTGCGCGTGATCTGTCCCCCTTGCCCGAGGTGCCTCAAGTCCAATTGCTTGGCCATGGCTTGGTCAAGAACTACCAAGGCGTCGAGGAACGTCAATTGACCCATCCACATCACAAGGTGTTTCACCAGACCGTCATGGCCAAGGAGGATGAAGAGGCTGGCAAAACCCGGTTTTATCGATGGCATATGGATGCTGCGCTTTACAAGTTGAACCCGCCCAAGGTGACGAGCTTGTTTGGCTTTAAGAACCCTGTAAGTAACTCCCGAGAAAGAGTGTGATTAATGGGCGTTTATCATGCATTTGTGTTTATATAAAATGCGAGACAGGTATTGACGTGTTTCCCTTTCTTTGATTAGGAACCCCGACGACAGACTGTTGTATATGACGATGGCACTGATGATACATTGGATGTTCAATTGGGTACCACTGCTTGTAAGTGAACATACACACTTTGGATGCATAAACCCGGGGGGGGGGGAGTGGGGTATTTCGAGAGACGAGGATAGACAGAGGGGGAAAAAAGAGGGGATTCATCGGCTTTGCCCATGGTGGGTTTACTAAAAAAAGAATTGTTTTGATGATGCAGTCATTTCGGGCCAACATGCATTCGAACTGTTGCCACCGGACTTGAAGGAGTTGGCATTCCGTACCAAGGTCAAATACGCACCTCACCCCTACTTGTGGATGTCCAAGGCACGATCTCGATCGACGGGTCTCGGCATGGTCAGTGAAGGCAAAGAATTGTCTCAAGAAGAACTGCCGCCGATTGAAGAAGAAGCCATCAAAATCTACCCCATGCTGTGGAAGAATCCTGTCACGAACAAGATCCATCTGCAAGTGCATCCTGCGGCCGTCCAGGACTTGATCATTGATGGTAAGCCCATGGGTGATCTTGAAAAGGTCCGTGAATTGTTGTACAAGATGCAACGGCCTGCTATTTCTCCGGAAAACGTTTATGCGCATGAATGGCAGGATGGTGATATGGTCTTTTTCCACAACCGGGGCGTCTTGCATTCCGTGGTGGGCTCGTTGAAGGAGACGGATGTCCGTATCTTTCAACAATGCAACATGGCTTCGGCCCAAGACCCTATTCCTGTCACTGAAGAAGACTTTGCTCCTTATCGTAATGCTGCGAGCACCGCTTAAAAGACAAAGAGTTCTCTTTTTCTCCTACTTGCCATGTAAACATGTATATACCTTTCTATTCCTTTTTTTTGCTCTTCACACCGACCCTTTAAGCCAATGAGTTACCCACACTTTGTCGTCTCTCCAAATACAAATATCACACACTATTTTCTATGTGACAGTTTCCTGCATATACTGAGAACATAAAAGAGATGGTATGGAAGCAAGACTATTTACGCATAGTGGATAGCTATAATAGAGAAAGAATTTTATGTTGATATGTATGTATACAGAGCATTATATGCTGACACAATGATGGATAACACTGCTGAGTAAAAAGTATTTAAAAAAGAAAGGGTAATATGCTACTAAATTATAATTGTTTGTACATTTCGGGTTGCGTTTTGAGTGGTGTGCGATTGTTGTTGTTTCTTCAAGTGGAAAATGAGCTGCTATAGAGTGTGAGAAGGCGGTTGTTGATAAAAAATGATAGTATGCAAAATATGGAAAAAAGAAAATGGTTGCACCAAACAATTCATCGAGCTGTCATGGGGTGCGTGTTTGTATCAGTGATATGCAATCCGCGGTAGTTCATCGTTTGGGAGAGTATAGAAAGAGACTTCAGGACCGTCGTTTACAAAGTGATGTCTGTGGTGCCACAAGATTTCTTTTGCGGATGTCGTGCGTGCGGGTGACAATGGTAAGGCATGAAACAATACCTGCCGAGATATATAGTTATCATATTAGATGAGTGGAGATGCATCACAGAGTTTAATTGACTTGGTTTTTAAAACTGCCTTTTTACAAATGAACTTACAAAGGCTATATTGAGTTTGTGTGTTGGAGCAACAACCCGATGTGTGTTTTCGATTAATTAATTACGTATACAGTAAATGTTTCATCATTGTTAGTTCAATCGTTCTATGAACTATTGGACTCTTTGATAATAAAATAAATGCCAGATGTTGTGTGTGTGTGTGGGGTAAACTTACACAGTCGCTAGACTTGTGCTTGGCTTGATTAGGTAATACAAGCATGCAACGTGGGGGCGGGTTTTTATATATATATATATAGAAGCAGTATGTATAACAAATACGTTAGCATCTACTCACGGTTTCCATTCCGGTCAGTAAAATATGTGGAATACAAGAAATGGGGTTTTTTTTGCTTACAGGACCCGCAAAGATAGCAACAAAGCATGGGCGCCGTGGTAGGATTAGAAGCATACATTTTCTCGGATGATGAGGAATAAAAAGGTGTATGGACAAGAGAGAGAGAGAGAGAGAGAGAGAGAAATATATAAGAGAAGAAGAAAGAAAGAGAGAGAAGGGGAAGATGTAAAAAGAAAGGGATTTTTTTTCTCTCTCTCTCTTATTGCTACTATACACGTTCTTGTGTGTGTGGATGGGTCCAGACCCTGGGGAGAGCAGCAGCTGTCACACAGCCCTCTCTCTCACATCATCGTCAGAATTCAACCATCATGCCAGTTACTGTATATCGCTCTTTTTCATGGGCTTGTCTCAATTTGACATTTGGCTCAAATAAGCGATAACATGTCCATCGACGTGGCAAATCTATCTTAAGCTGCTCCTAGAATTTCTTTATGCTCGAACCCTCCATTGTTATTAGATATAAACGGTGACGCCTCTCTCTCTTCTAATGATATGCATCCCCCAATTGTTTAAGACTGTTGTTGCTTTATTGTAACCTTGCATCTAACATTGCTGCGATAAAAACAAGATGATGGTAAAACCCACATCTCCAAAGATAGTGAGAGGCTTTTACTCTTCCTTGAACGCATCCGGATATGTGGAATCACACATGAAAGGGTTTTGGCCACTGTCAATAATAATGATAATAACGATAGTTTACGGAAAAACCATTAATTATAAAGTTAGTGTAAAAGCTGTCATGTTACTAATTACTATTCTTCCCCACCAAACACACACACTAACACACATCTCCTCCTCCTCGTCTCTCTCTCTCTCTCTCTAACTCGAGAGCGAACAATACAGGTTCAAGTTTTGTTTTTTTTCACGCATAAAAGAGAAAGAAGAGTAAACCATTACCACCAAAGCGGCTGAAGTGCTTCAGCTTGAATGCCTCGTTTCACTAATCGGTATCGCCAGTCAAAGATTCGCAACATGGCGTCGCCAAGATCACGCTGCTGTTGGTTCTTATCGCGACGCCCTGACCACATGACCTCTGCCGCGGCTGCGCTCCGTGGCCTAAACAATATCCATAGAACAGTAATTTGTTTTAGTTTTTTTCTCTTTTTTGCATAGAACACTTGAGAACAAACGAAATCCCCAGTAATGCTTTCTTTGGGCAAAAGGGGATGGTTAAAGATGGGAAATATGGGGAAAGCGAGAGAGAGATGTACAGAATATTTTCTTCCTTCTCTCTCTGCTTTTCCTCTCCCATGTGTTAGAACAGGTCGGGCATACACATACCATAAGCGCCCATCAAGACCAACACGATCTGTTTGTTCAGCCCATAACGCGACTTCACCTCCCAATACATTCTTGGCTTCTTCAGGCGTCAGATCAAAAGTCATGTCATAACTGTAGATACGTTGCCAGGTCTTGAACGGACTGCACCAATCACCACCGGATCCTCCCCAGTTAGAAGGTCGGTAATTGTCTGTGAGCTGATGTCTATCCAGTTCTTGGGCAAGTGACTCTGGAATCTTGGGTTGGGTTTGTTCATCATAGGACGTATCGTTGCCACTGTGCGTGAATTTTTTTTTCAGATGTTGTGAGTTTCTTCTACATGTTCTTTCTTCTCTGAACTACTAGGAATTTACAGTGGGACTGCGCATCCCCCGCCCCCCACGTTTCCATTTGACACGTATATACTCACGTCCATCCACCGTGACCGCAGTCCAAATACCAAAAGTTAGCATGCGAAGCAATCACCTTGTAACCCTTTTTAGCTGCTTCAGTCACTGCATTCACCCACACTTGCAGTACCACATCCTTGGGGATGGGCAAGTTGTTATTGGTAACAGAATCTAAAAAAAAAAAAGAGTTATTCAGTTGAGTGAAGAGGGATAACTATTTAGTATGCTCATAGTTGAATAGATGGAAAAGATGAAGCAGATAGTGTGTGTACCTTCCCACAGAATAGCAGTCTTGCTGTTATTGCGAATAAATCCAAGCTCCTTGTCCAAAAACATGTGCAGCAAGTCTTCCCCGGTGGCACCGTGTTCTTGCATGTAGTCACGCACTGACTCTTCTTCTTCCCAACACTTGTAGATCGGCTCATCGCCGCCACCGTGGAACCAAGCATCGGGGAACAATGTCGATACTTCTGTGATTACCTTGTTGACCACTTCATAGGTTTTGTTGGATACTGGATTGAGTTGACCGGTCGTTGGTTCGGCTGCATAGCGGTCACTCCATTTGTTGCTCTTGTCCAAAAAGAATCGACCCAGACATGTTCTATATGTGTGTGTTTCTCAAAAAACGTTGAGCCGAACCACATCCACACAAAGGCATCATCTCAACTTGGCACCGCCCCCTCCAACCGCTCTATTTTTTTTTACATACGTGATATCTTTGTGTGCCATACCCCACGAGCCAGTATGCGCGGGCTAGCAACATTACAATAGCATAGTTCGTTAGTACAAGTTCAAATTAGTGTGTGCACCGTCTCTTTTAGAATCTGTCTGTGCGGTTTTTTCTACACCGCCCCTTTGTTACCATGTCAATCTCGGGAATGACGCGAATACCTCTGGCTCGTGCATATTGTACGATTCGTTTGATATCATTTTTTGTATACACAAATCGTCTATTATTCATGACATAGGCGCCATGCTGTGCGAGTTCTGGTGCACTCTCCAGTCGTAGAGGGAAACTTTGTGAATCGGTAATATGCCAGTGGAAAACCTAGAAATAGACGTATTTTTAAAGATGTGGAATAACAACTACACCTTTTGCCTGTAGAGAAAAAAAGGATGTCCCCTCTTCTTGTTAAACCATCCCTCCCGTACATTCAATTTGTTGTATGCCATAGCATCGAGCGTTCTCAGGATGTCCTTGACGGGGAAATAATTTCTTGACGTGTCTAATAAGTATTTATTTTTGTTTCCAAAAGCGGGAGGTGTGTATAGATTGCACAGTGAGTAAGCAAACAAACAAAGTGAGATGAAATGCAATCAGGCCCTCAAGAGGCCCCAACCGCCACCGTCATTTCCCCCCCCCTCTTTTCTCACTCATGTTATTTTTTTTTTACATACCCAGCATCAATCCACGATGAGAAAACATAGGCGCGTCTTCAATATGGATAGGTGTTTCTGGAATAAACATATCGGCTGCCATAGTGTCATTGGCGATATCATCCTCATCATCGCTATAATCTTGGATCGGCATGTCGTCGTAAGAACGCGCTTGTACAAGTTGAGAAAAGGTCTCGAGACCGCGCAGGGCACCCCATACCGTGGGAGACTGCAGCGTAGCCTTGTTGCCAACACCGTTCACATCCAACACATACGACTCGTCGACACCAAATGCAAGATCCACCGTAGGATCCTTTACAGTGACCTGCAGCGATTTCAAAGTGGATGCAGCGATCTTCACCCTGCGTTGACCGGCAACATATGCTTCCGTGTCCCTATAAGGATCGGGTGTTTGCACCTAAAAGGAGATATGCAGTTGTGGCAAGCATTTAGTTTTACACGAATGATTCTCTTTTTTCTTAAAATGATATACAAGAAAGATACGTACTGGCACCCATCGTTCTTGAGAGATGATTTGAGTATAGCGCGACACAGCTTCGTCCAACTCCTTGGGTGCAAGGATCTTGAAGCTTGGCTATGTTGAAAACCATGCTATTTATATGAGTAGAGTTCAAATACGTACTGCTGTTGCCACCGTGTTGGTTTCAAAAGGGCTGCAGGGAAAAAAGAACAACATACGTCCAAGTTGATATCGATGTTTCCAGATTCGACAGTTTGCGGAATAGGCCACAAGAACGCCCCTTGGAGCGCCCAAGTGATGGATGGTTGGAGTATGGCCACCGCCGCCAAAAGCAACGCTCTTTTTGCGGTCATGGGCGAATTGCTTGTTATAGCTGTTGGAGGGTTGGGAGGTAAAAAGGAAGAAAAAAACAAAGAATGTGAAAAAGCAAGCTTCTATGCGGGCACCTTCCCTTTTATTTTTTTATAATGCAGCGCAGCTAAATTATATTTTTTTCTGTATCGCAATGCCATGCATTGCTCGCCGCCACCTCCAGTCATGTATTGTAGTCAAGCTATATAGACTATTTCCATCTCCCAATATTATGTGAATACCTGCTACAGTTCCATTTGAAAATAGATATAATTTGAATGATATGTTGAGCATTCTACAAAACATAGGAGACCCGGGATGCTCGGTATTTTGCAGTAACGACGGCCTTAAATTTTTTACTCGCAAGATTTTTTTTATTGTTTCGTTTATAAGCTATATTTTGATAAAATGGTTCAACCCATAATCTGCTGTGTGATCAAGTGCTCTGCAGTACCGAACTTTTTTGTAAAAATTGAAAGCATAAAGTCTTTGGCTTCAGACACTTGGCTTTCTATTGGGTGTTGCGATCAAGACTTGCATCGTTCGTTGCTGTCCAATAGGAGGAGTTCCTGGTGATAATGTAGCCCGAAAATTTCAAACATGACGTAGTATGCCATTCTTTGCTTTCTTCTTCACATGAGGGTCTTTTTTTTTTGGCCAGCTTAAACCCCATTCAAGTGGGGCATAGATGTACAGGTGGGCATGTGTAAGCTTTAGCGTATCAGGCTCATACTCCCTCTCTATGTTCTGCGAAGCTTTATAAGCTCTATATGACGATAACTGGCAACTTTAGTCCGTAATATAGGTTGTAAAGGTGACCCAGATTTTGCTTTATCTTGGTACGGATGACGAAAGGCGATCCCGTGGTGTACATTTGATAATGTATCAAAGTAACATTACACAGTGAAATGGTTATTTTGTTTTGATTTTAAATTAAAAATCTCTGTTCCAACAAACATCCCTCTTGACAATACTTATAGTTAAAATCAATCTATGATACTAAATGTATATGTTTATACTAGTAATATTCACGTCATGACTGTACTGTAAATGCTCGATGCTTTATATATTATAAAATACTATGTGTACAGAACCCCGAAACATTTGAAATAGTATAAGCAAATAACCGAGTAGTATTTTCTTGAGACGCGTGGTAGTGATGACGATTTTGAGGTGCACTATGTACAAATGATACTAAATGATACTGGAAAATCAGCTCGATATAATGCTGGGAGGAGCTGAAAAAGATAGCAAGAGGGTGCAATGCAATGATGATGACAGTGCACTTAATATAAGTCGAGTCAAGATGAAGGTATTGCGGTGATAATGATGCTGAAGTTATAGCAGGATGCTGGCTGTGACAATGCGGGGATGCTAGAGTTGTTGAAAATTAAAAAATTGATGAATCAGGCGAATTCTTTTGCGAGTTGTTGGTGCGGGTAAAAAAGTTGTCAAGGTCTGAGGATAGAGCTTTTCCTAATGCCCAGAGGAAGAGAGAATGCCCTAGTGACGATCTTTAAAAAGATCATGGCAAGTAATAACACTTTGGTCTTGGTCAACCTTCTTTTCGACTTGAGCTGAGCCTTTCGCTTAGGTATTGTCTTGTAAAGCTCGATCAAATCAGATACTTTTTTAAGACAATAATTTATTACTTTGTCGTTGGGAAGCGTAATACATGTCCTTTTCTTGCTGTATATTATATACCTTAACTTGGATGGATAGCACGAACATCGGAAGGCATCGCGCAACGAACTGCTTTAGGGCTCAGTGGGATTTCGTATTTGTCAGTTTCCCAAAGTGCGACAGACATGACCCGCAGGACGGTCCATCACCCGTCATTTTCATGCGGCGCCCTACATAAATCATGCCAAAATTGGCGAGCGCTTGTATGTATTTCAAGTAAAGTCATTCTTACCTGTCTCGCTAAAGCAGACAACCTCTATCTCTCTTGTGACATTTCGCGTGATGATTAACTTGATCTGCTGCCAGACGATTTACAGCTTGAAGAGGAGCCGCGATGCTTGTTTCCATATGTGATCCGCCGCCATAGTAAACACAAGAGAGATACGAAAAATGGTGCACCGCCGAAATGGTGCACCGAGACTTGTGACAGCGATGTGACGGTGGTTCGAGGCGCACAAAAAAAGTACACCCATCATTCCTTTCTCTCCTGCGGTTTCTACCGTTCGTATATGCATCCCATACGTTAATTTCTCTTCCAAACTTTACTTTAGGTCTGACACTGTGTAAACCGAAATTTATAATATTTAGTAATATTTAATAAATTCTATTCTGCTGTTTTTATATGACACTTGTGCCAATGTCTATGAAAAATTGTTTCTCGTTTTCGGTCAAGCGTCTTCTATGAAGATACCGCCATGTAGTCTTGTAATCTGCCTTAAGTCCAAGACGATGCCAACCTATCTCATGATAAGGTCTGACGGGCGGCCACTCCATATGTCGTGCTCTGGATGGAGGTCAATTGCGTTGAAGTGATTTGAGCTAAGAAAAAGAGTTACATATTGGCTGCGGTTGTCGATTGGTCCCCTTTGGGATAGTAAAAGGCAAGTACAAAACGCTGTTCCAATCCAAGCGATCATCATATACTGCAATCGGTACAGTATATGCATCTGCAGCAATTTGGGCATCTATTACCGCATTGAACCAATAATCCGAATTGCAAGTGTACTTCTGGTATCGTGCTGTTTCTGGTGTGATACCATATTCCATTCGTTTGATCGCATTTTGTATTATGACCTCACGTCCATTCCATAGAGTATCGCGGTAGAAATCATAGTTCGCAAAATGCTGATCAAGAATTGCTTGTTTGACCTTGATATATTGATCTTGGTCACCATGAAGTTGGAGAGCAAGGGCACGATATCCACACCATCCGTCAGCTTTGATTTGCTTAATTCCAAACGAGCAATCGAGCGGGATCTCTCGATGGACGAAACTATTGTATTAAATTCAGTTATACTGTCAATCGCTCCCAATAATCTATTAAAACTACCATGGTTCTCTTCGAAGACTTTTCCTGTTACTCGGCCATAAGTCCTCAGCTTGATTTTCCGGTTGTTTTCTTTTCTTCTGGTTGTTTTCAGTTTTCTTGTCCATCATTTTCTCTGTTTTCTTCTCCGTCTTCATCTTTTCTTTGGTCTTGCTCATTGCAATTTTCTCCTTCACTTCTTGCTTCTTCTTTTCATTCTTCATCTCGCCACCCATGATATATTGCATCATTTCCTCTGACCCTGTCTCCAAGTTCTCAGCCATTGTCTCAATTTCTTTCAACGTGAACGGATCGACTTTCATATCCAAAAGGTGCAGGGCGCGTTCATCAGTCTTATTCAAGATATCTTGCTGTGATACTGCTTTGATATCCTCTTTCGAAAGTCTTTTGGCGAACGGCATGGTGCTCTTGTTGGTGATTTTTTCTGCTTGTGATAGTGTCTTGCTTTCAGCATGGTCGTCATAAAGAAAATGCTCCAGTGGCTGTTGATCGGTGGTAACATCATTAACAAGTTTACCGAAAACATCCGGAGCACGTCCATCATTGCCAAAGTTTTCTTTGATCGTTTTCGAGCTTGTCGCGGTGCTCTGTTGTATGAAGCAGGCACCGCATTTTCTTCATAGTTTTTCAGTGTCAATTCATCTGAGCGGATATAATTCAACGTTTGTGGAAGCGCTAGAGATATAGGCAAGTTGTGTACAGTATCTCGGTATAAATCTCTATGGAACGCTTCCACTACATTTGTGGTACGATAAGGGTGGCTGCGGAGGGCGTCATTCATGCTGGAGCGATGTCGAAAAATCATGCTGCTTATAGATGGTTGTAGCCACCATTTGAGCCATTTGAAAGTATGCTTGAAATTTGTCACCAGTTCCTTACAACTACGGCAAAATTCAGCAGCATCTTCAGTTGTCCGAATGATGCAGGTCAGTTCACGAAATCGTTCGCTGGATTCGGGTAGAATGATGCTGTGATTGCTGTTGAGACGTTGAACAGATTGCATCCAGTGCATATAGCACCCTTTTAGGAACCGCATGCCGTCATCCTTTCTGGTGTACTGTGTGTAGGCTTGCAGAAATCCATTCCTTTGTGCCAAAGAGAAATCCATCATCATACCGAGAAAGGAATTGTTGCCTTCAAACTTAACGTTGTACTCTGTGAAGAATGCAAAAAAGTATTGGGCAAAGTAGGTTTGTGAAAGGCCATCCAGGACAGCTTGGAATATCACTGTGTGTCTTTTCAGCTCAGGAACATAGATCACTGTTGAGCAGAGATAGTATCCTTTCTCAAATGCTTGAAAGTGACATCGATAACAGCCGGAAAATCTTGAAAGTGAACATATTCTTTAAGAGTCGGTGACCGATACGCCAAAAAGAATGAGCCTGGTAGAACGTGGGCGTAGAGGAAGTACCCAGGGAACTCATTCATAATCTTGCCCAAGCCGCCGAGAAATTCACCTTTTCTTGGAATATCTCGTTCCTCGCGTACTTAGTTGATTTCATACTCGGCTCTGTCCCTCGTGCCAAGAATTGGGTTGATCCTAATGATCGATTCAACGATTTCCCCAGTTCGCTTGTTGTTGCCATGAATTGCTGCCTTGGGTGTCACCGTTGGATCACTTCGAATTCTCTCTGCAAGTGTTTCCTTCTCTACTTCCGATAGATGCTTCGCAGTATATTGTTCGTGGTCATGTGTGCCGATCTGCTTAACAGTGCATTTACTGCCGTCGAAATAGTAGAACGCCTCTGTTTTACAAGTGTCAACGTGCTCTAAATCGCCTCCGCAGCGCATACATCCAAGCTGGCATTGTTTATGAATTTGTTCAAAATCGCAGCGCGGGCGCAAATGTTTGCCATAGAATTTGCAGGCCTCTCTAGTGCAGCGGACGAAACCATTGCATTTCTTCTTGTAGCGATGGCTATTGTGCTTTTGTTTTCGAGGACCATAAACCTTGCGCATAGACCATTCAATGTCCAAATTCAGTTTTACGTACCTGTCAAAAATCGAAAAGTTTTGAGTAAGTTTAATTGAGCGTCGTGAAGGACTAGATGCTTTGTCGAAAATAGTACTTTTCGCTTTTGGAGTCAAAATAGGCGGGAGCCTCCTCTTCATAGGAGTCCTTAAAAAATCTTCTTCGAAAAAAGGTAATGTGTTTGGACATTGTTATATGTGAACAGTAGATTTTGCTTGAAATGTAGTTCAAAGCGTTCTTTTAGGAACCGAAGAGAAAAAGGCACATTTTCCGAGTCACAAATCTCGGTGCACCATTTTTAGTGACACCCCTTATGTATCTGGTCCAGCTCAGAACACGCTTGCGAGGCTTTTTATTTACATGGTGTAAGCGAGCCAATTTTGGTATAGTGAGTATGTGGCGTTGTTGTTGTACCGCGATCAACGCGAAAAGCACCAATTTGCTGCACCGAAGATGGTCCTGAAACACGTACTTTAATATTCTCCTTTTTCAAGTTCGCACTCTTCATTTTTCTTTGACCATCCTCGGTCGAATATCTTATTGCTATTTTACCATGTTTTACAGCGAGTATAAGCATACCGATGATCGGACGACCAATAATGTAGAGACTGTAATTATTGAAGAAGACAACGTATCTTTGAGCTCTTCGTCTCAAAAGTCGCTATTGCTTGCTGGGTCTTCCAAGAGAAAATATGAATCCATTGATATATACGCAGGTGACGACGATGTAAATGATTATGAAGATCGCAAGCGGCGAGAAACCGGAGATGACGAGCACGCCAGAATAGGCGAGTCATCTACGACACTCAAAAGCCTTGGACAGCAGCGAAAAGGACATGATGACAGTGACCGGCTTGGAAATCTTAGTTTGACGGTGCTGACAACATGGTGAGCTCAGTAATACAAATACGATAGCTGTATTATTGTACTTACATATCGTAAACTTGTTTCTCTCAAGTTTGGGCATAGGGGCAGCCCTACCCGGTTTGGATACTTCTATTATATTCACAACGATGACAAAGATCGGAAGCGAATTTCAAAGGTAAGTAGCATTAACTACATGGCTGGTTATGTTTCGAAAAAAGATGGTGACCTCTAGACTGGCGTTTTTTTTACAGTGCACAAATGTCAACATGTTGCACAGCGCATACGCACTCTGTACTCTTATCACGATGCCGGCAGGTAGTAAAGAGTACTATGCACATACAAAATCAAATCATCAAAACGTACAAAAACGTTCTAAACAACAAGCAACCAAATTATAGTTTACATGTAGCGGGTGCGCTGTCAAACGCGTTTGGACGAAAGCCAGTATTGATTACACTCAACATGTTATTTCTGATCGGGTCATTTGGATGTGGGTAAGTTGCGACAGGTTCCTTTCACTGTGTATAGGAAACTTTGCCATAGCAATTGAAATCTCACTACTGGTAGCTTTGCACAATCGTTTGAGCACATTGTTGTAGCCCGAGCAATCGCAGGCTTTGGAGGAGGTGGGATCGCCCTGATGGGTAAAATAATTCTTCATGATATTGTATCTCGAGATCAACTGGGGTCATATCTAGCTTACCTCAGCATGTCTTCAATGGTAAGTTGTGTTTTCTCCGTATATATCAGGCACCTATGTAGTTGGATTATCATTGCTTTATCGTGACAAAGAATCAATATATTGTTTTAGCTCGGGTTCGGCCTTGGTGCACCCATCGGCGGATTTATTACCGACTACTTTGGATGGCGTTATTGCTTTAAGATCAACATTCTACCAATGACGCTCATCCTTTACATATACACTTTTCACTTGAAAAACTACAGCGTATCTCAAAATTAAAAGGCTGTTTTGACAAGGGGAAAGCTGAAAACTGTTGATTTCGGTGGAATATTATTGCTTTCCGGAGCGAACACATCCTTGACCTGCGCACTTTTGCTTGGTGGAACCTCTTACAGTTGGTGTAGCCCTCAAATTATCCTGGCACTAGTCTCAGCTCTGATTGGGTATATACTGTTCTTAATTCATGAGCGGCGATGGGCAGTGTATCCTTTGTTGTCACGCGTAGCTTCACGCGACCGCAATTTCACAACAGCGTGCGTTTGTATCTTTTTACCGGCAGCATGCGAAGGAGCGGCCCTTACTGTTATACCGCAATTTCTCATGGCAAGTATACCTGTTACATTTCATTTGCTTTGTTTAAAGAGGTTAATATGCGGCTTTAATACAAAGATGTATTGCTAATTTTTTTTAGTATATAGGGTGTGCTACATTTCAAGACCTCCAAAGCTGGTTTGTGGGTTATGATGAACGCAGCATCTGTTCCCGTTGGGACATTTATAGCCGGACGCTATATGCACTATACTGGCAAATTCAAGCGCTTTGTAGGTGTGGCCATGACATCCTATCTTGTAGCGGTTGCCATATTCTATAGTTGGGCCGGCGGTAATGTTTCCAAAAGCCTGGGTATCATGGGGATCTTTTTGGAGGGCGCTTCGTATGGATGTATCAGTGTTTGCATTATTGTCGCCTGTACGAGCACTTATCCAAAGAGTGTAAGTACGCATGAGCTATCATCTAAATGTTTACTTCAAAATAATATTCACAAACCAGCTATATGAATCGATAACTGAATTTTCGTCATCGTTTATGTTATTCTATAATTTTTTACGATAGTGGCTGCTATCATACATCTTTATCAATTTGCACACTAGCACGTTTCGTGGGGTATATAATAGGCGCGGCGGTCGTATCTTCAATTATTCAATATACTTTGAGAACAGAGCTGCCAACGCGAATTGATGGTGAAGATGCAGAGAAGGTATACCTACAGATGACGACGGACCTCAACGTAGAAAGCTAAATGCTAGGCACTTTCATTCAACGCTTAAAAAGAGAAGGTTAACCAATGCGCTACGTTCTTTTCGAATTTTATAGCTGATTGAATTTATCATTAAATCGATCCACAAAGTTGATATACTGGCTCCCGAGATCCAACGAATCGTGGCAGAAGTATTGGCTCTTGGAGTGCAGCGTGCAATAGCAGATGGGGGTTTGTGACGTTTGGCTTTGGGGTGCACACGCCCTTCAATGTCCAAGTCAAATTATTGCAAATATTTGTCGCGTCTTCCAAAAATATCAAAAATCTTAAACCAGCGCCGCAGTCGCGTTTCATTCTTTCTCTTTACTTTTATAATATGGGCGATTCCACAGAAAATCATCCTCGCGAATGTACAGGTATAAATTTGTATTTCTTGACTGCTATGCAACACGTACTAAACTTATTAATATAAGTTTGCTAATTCATTTGTGTGTGTCTCTATTAGACCTTATATATTCATTTATTGATAGCAAAGTTAAAATCGGTGTCATTCCCAAATTATCAAACTTTGTACACGATCATTCAACCAGAATTATTAAGCTGGACGAAGAAGTTGTAGCTATAAACGAAATTAAAGAACTATGGACCGAACGGTTCTCATTATGTGTTAAAAAGAGAGGCGTGAAACAGGTAATTCTTTATCCAGTTACTGAACTTAGTCATTATATTAATATTCTTTTTTTTTCTTCTTCGTTAGTTTGAACTTGATGCCAGTGCTACAAATTGGGAAAAAATAGCTGTTGATAAAGCAAAGGTTTTCATGGGAAACTAGAAAACAAGGCATTATTTAGTAATAGTTTTGGCTCATTCTTCTTTTTCTTTTGCTTTAGGTCATGGTTGCGCACGCGAACTTATCTGCTACATTGATCCTGGAGAAAACTGTTGTTAGACAAAATCTTTCTGCAATGCGCTTGCTGGAAAAGAATACACAAGTATGGTATCTATAATAATAAGACACATATCTTTTTCATTCACCACAAAATTATTATATGTGTCGATTTATTAAACACTTGTCCATATATTCATATATACTTTTAGGGAACTACTCATGATACGGGTAGTACATCTGGTATTATTGCAACTGGTGATGGATTAGGTGCTCCAAGCAGTACGAGCACTATTAAAAATGATCATGTTTCCAAAAGAAAGTCGAAAGAAAATCAAAATGATGTATGATAGCATTTTCTTTTTAGATTTACTTATTTACCCCATTGTTTTTACATTAATATTGATGTTTATGATTATAGAAACCAGCCAGTAAAAAAAGTTGCCATATTGGTGCTTCTGAGGAAGTGGAAGAGGACGGCTTCATCATTCCCGGAAAAGCTGATACGTTGGGCACCATTATCAAGAAGGAAGCGCTAAAATTGCATGATCAATTCAAGAAGGGGAAAGTGTTGAGTCCGGCCGATAGAAAAGTGATGAGGTATGAGTAGACACCATGATATTAGTAGCCGTTGTATTATAATAACTCGACATTGATATTCAGGATTAATGGACTCAATCCATTTTTATATGATAGCAACGGGTTGTCGTCAATTGTAGATATGGTGGACGAACGAGCCGATGGGCAGCGACGCTTTCTTACCGTTGAACAGTGGGACTATGTCAAAAATCTATTCAGTCATTTGAAGATCGCTCCTCCGAACAAAGTCGAATCTGCTGTGGACATTTGGAAAATAGTCTATAAAGTAATAATAAAAAGGTTTGAACGGGAAAACTACGTAATGATGGTAATAATTTTTGAAACAATTATGTTATATAGACATGCGAGGCAATTGGATCGGTAAAGGTTGGAGAACAGTATTTGTTTAAAATGAGACAACGAGAGGATAGTAGTGAAGAATCAAGATTGATATGCAAAGCCATGGAACATATGTGAGTATTATTGCAATTGGTTTTAAAGACAGTTATGTATATCTCTTTTGCCTTTACTGATTTGGATGTTGAAATCTCGATATATAGGTTAGAATTAGTCGAAACGAAACAAGATATATTATGCCAAAGAGGAAGCAAATATACGGAAAATGACTATCTTCGCATCGTATGGTCACCTATTCTTGAACGCATATTCTCCTCCCCATTACGGCTGATAAGGTAAAAAAGATAAAGGAGTATAACTTTGAAAAAAATAGTTGTGCTGATACTATATTTTTGTGATTATATAGCGGCGAAAGTATTTTTAAATACACAACCAAGCAAAAACAGCAGTTATATGATGAATCCAATGACGTGAAGGGCTTCAAAATTGATATCAGATATGTTGTGGATAAAAATGGCAAAACGTATGATT
Source organism: Zychaea mexicana (assembly GCF_025766255.1). Classification (NCBI taxonomy): domain Eukaryota; kingdom Fungi; phylum Mucoromycota; class Mucoromycetes; order Mucorales; family Lichtheimiaceae; genus Zychaea; species Zychaea mexicana. The sequence goes on along the minus strand of NW_026516696.1, from coordinate 336,484 downwards.
TGGGCGCAGCTGAGTTGGGTAAAGATGGTGCAAGTTGCAAGATAATACAAGACGAAGGAAAGCTTACACGGGAAGGCAAAGATGTCGTCGATTCCTTGTTGAAAACGTTACACGAAAGCAACCATCGTCATGTTTTATCTTGGATTATTCAAATTGACGGTATGTATTAAAATGACACTATGATGATAAATAATTGACAATGAGATGTGCTCTAAATATACATATATTTCTATTTACAATTAGCATGTGAAGCTGAAATTTCAACGTTGCACATTGTTGGTAATGGAGTATATGTTGCGTATCCTCAGTTTAAATTTGAACTGCCCACCACCCTTGATAATCTTTCCAAGTTTGAACAAGCGTTACAAGCATTTCTTACTATCAAAGTAAGTATTTTAAGGAAATATAAGAAGAAAGCAGGCAACACTGATGTTAACCGATGTTTTTTTTGTGAACAGGAACACATGATGATGATCCAAAGTCGTCTTTCCACTGAACAACAACGGGAAGGGGTGATCAGCCAAACATTCAACCGTTCTAATCAAGTAAAATCGGATGATATCAGCACATGGACCCGCGCGACTTGGTACACCCCACCAAAACCATCAAAATCAAGGGTGCCTGTGCCATTATTCGGTCAAAAAAGCAAGTTCAACTTTGCAGAACGCCTACTAGTGGCTCGAAATCAGGACCTTATAGAAAGTGAAGAAGAAAAAGAGAACGTGGACATGTTTGGCTGGACTAAACGGAATGGCAAGTTTTACAATATCCATACCCAAAAGTATGCGGACGAACACCCACTTGATAAAGAAAGCCAAGTTATTTTGTAATAATTCGATCTTTTCAAAAACACACATAAACATCATCTAGCATCATTATATCATCATTATATCCATCCCTTTCTTTTTCTTATTTCATCACTAAAACCTTTTAGTAAAAGCCTAAAAAGCTTCATCTTTTATTACTTCACTATTTTTTCTATTACTTATTCTGTTATAACAAATGATGGAACAACTGCATTTGTATATATTGATCGACAAGAATTGTATCTTATTATTATTAAATTGCTAGAATATCATTGGCCGAGCACAACACTATATGCCTGACACTACTGTACCTATCATCAATAAAATAGCTTTGACTTACCTATAATGTCGTGTATTTACAGAATACAGATAAACATTCTCTATTTGTAGATTTTCCATAAATCTCTTACACGTAATAAACATTATTCTTCGGCCTGCACTGAAGCTGATTGTGTATCCAGAGGCAAATCCGTCGAAGCTTGGCCAAGAGCCAGTCTTGTAAAATCCGTGGCTGTTTCACAGGACAAGCGGTAGAAGGTGTCAAATACTGAAGAAGACAACCAGGACGCGTGGATGAGAACGTCGTCGAGACTAGCGCCCCCCTTGGACAGCAGCAGTCGATCCGATTGCCCGAGCTTTGGGTCGACGAGATCCTTCTGGTCGTGGGATCAGATCGAGCAGGTTCTTGATATGATTGCTGATTCGTTCCGCCCCAATTGGCAGAGAATTGTTGTGTACAGAGCGTATCAAGCGATGAACGGTTGTACGAGGGCCATTGTGAACAGGGTAAGCACGAACACATGGAGTACGAGCATACTATGCCTTGTAGTCTTCATACGCTTGTACGGGGCAAAGGAGCGTGTTGGTGTGACGTCGGATGTGAATGACTTTCTCGATCGGTTGCCCTCCACGTTTCTCCTTGGGTCGCGCAATGACAACACGCAACCCTTTTGTTGAAACTATCGTTCGGGAGTCGTCGATTCTCTCGATATCTGATTATCGCAAAAACCCCGTAATTGCAAGCAGAAAGCAGAGCTTGCGAGTGAGGTCGATTGCGCGTATCTGGTTGTTGTTGCCGAGTTTTGTTATATGTTGAATGACCGGTTGAATGTCACAATGAGGACGATCAAATGAACGGACCGTCTGTTCGTTGAGAGCCACAAAAAATTCGCGGTACATAGTGTTGGATGTGAATGTTGTGCGATCTGTGTATAAGTCAAGAATTGTTGAACGATAATTGCAGCAGGTGCTAGTTGACCAACCCATATGCACACGGCCATACGCCAAATAGTTGACCAACTGTACTGGATTGGGTGTTAGTGGATCAATCTGGTGGGAACGTGCCCAGGTGATGTAGCTGCGTTGAATGCGATCAAAGTGGTGCACGCGTTGTTGATTGTGCGTAGGACCCATCATGATAGACTCAGCTTCAGTTGCGATGCCAGCATCTGCTAGGCGGCGCCGTTTATATTCCATGCGACTAAACACCAATGTGGGTTCTTGCTCAGGAGTGACTGATCGTGTTCGGGTGCAGCCATTACTGCTGTTCGTGGTACTCGTTGTGGTTTGCTGCTGCTGAGTTGTTGTAGCGTTGGATACCAAATGGCGCTGGGTTAATGTGGTGTGATGATGGTTGCTTTGATCTGTTCCTGCTGAAGAAGGTTCCACGGTAGACATGCATATATGCGTTTCCATTCCCTCCATGGATGGTGTAGAGCATTGGTCGCTATTGCTTGCGGATCCCATCTCCAGCTCATGAACTGGGGTAGCTTCGTGTTCTGCCGTGTCGCAAAGCAATCGATGTCGTGTGGTCCCCAAGCCATGTTCAACTTGTGAAAGTACTGCGGTTTGATGCTCCATTCCAATTATTGCTGCAACTGCCGCGACGGTGGGTCCGCTGGGTTGAACTGCGACGATACGTAGGACAGCTGAAGTCGAGTGTTGCTCTTGAGACATTCTTGCCAAATCGACGTTGCCAGGTTCATGAGCGCAGGTGACCTCGTCCCACCGAGGTGATTCACGTACGCTATGGTTGTTGTGTTGTCGCAATACACCCGAAGCTTCCTGCCTCGCAAAGTCGGATGTCGTATCGCATGGCGTATTGTCAAAAGTTCTTTGTAGATAACGTGTTGTGTTGCATGCTTTGCTGACCATTTGCCGGCTATCGTCTTGTTGCCAAAGACTAGGCCCCACCCATGATCCGACGAACCGGTGTACACTTCGATGTCCGGTGCCGACGGCATGAAACTCTGTCCGTTCCATTGTTGCAGATGGCTGTACCACCACTGGAGCTCCTGACAAGCTGCTGGACTGATGTTCATCTGATCGTTCCAATCTGAGCCTTGCGCTAGCGTCTGGTTGCGGCATGCAATGAGGTGACGGGTGAATAACCGGGCTGGAAGCACGGCCAATGTTGTTGCTTGTGCCTTCCCAATGAAGGATGACAGATGACGTACAGTGACTGTCGGACGATTGAGAAGTTTGCGCGCTTCGCGTCGTAAGTCGCGCAACTTCGTTGTTGACACTGATAGGCACATCGTTAACGTGTTGATAGTGAAGCCCAGATGTTCGATTTTCTGTGATGGTACTAGTTGAGACTTGGACTCCTTCAGTAGAAAACCAAGGCTGCGTAACTTCGCAATGACTTGTGTCTGAGCCACTGACTGCTGCTGATTTTTGGCCGCGATCAGCAGGTCGTCTTGATAGGCTGATATGGGAATGTTCTGACTGCGAGCCCATCGAAGTACTGGTCGTAGAATTTTCGTGATCATTGGTGACAGTGACAGACCGAACACCAATGTGCGAAAACGATACATGCGATTTCTCCACTGAAACTGCAGAAAACGGCGAGAGTGTGGATGTATCAGAATATGTAAAAACGCATCTTGCACATCTATGCTGGTCAGCCAATCGTTTGGCTGTAACATTCGACATACTTGCGTCATGGTCTCCATCTTGAACGGACGTCGTGGGATGAATTGATTTAACGGGCGCAGGTTTAGTACTGGACGTAGGTCGCCGGTCTTTTTCGGTATCGTGAATAGTGTGGAACGAAAGCCGCTGCGTGTTGTTTCTTCGATGGCGTGTTTCTGCAAAAGCGATCAGACTTCCTTGTCTGTTGCTAGTCGCTGCGGGGTTGTTGCTTGTGATGCGTGCTTGATGACGAGTACGGGGTAAGGTGTGGAAGGGGATTAAAAATCCTTATTGTATGACGCGAAGGATCCAAGGCGATTTGCAAAGGTTCGACTAGGCGGAAGAAAAATATTGCAAACGCCCTCCTACAGGTCGTTGTCGCGTTGTTTTGATTGCTGTCGGTGTTGTGGGATGGTTTGCGGCCGGCATTCTTCCGGCGATGCTGAAAACCCGACTGGCTTCTGTTGGTGGCACCTGGGCGTCGATCATTTGACCGGTCTGATGATCGGGTACGGTGGGAAGACGAATCAGCCGACGGTTGTGTTGTTGTTTCAGAAGCACGTCCACCCGATTGTCTACGAGTGAATTTGCTACGACGAGTGGTAGCTTTGCGGAGCGCTTGTGTGAGATTTGTCTGTTCCAACACAGCGCTTGCATCCAAAAGAGGTGGATTAGCAAGACCGGGTGTTCCAATTGGTGCGGAGGTAAGACCGGTATCACGGCACACGTTGTCACTCTTAATTTGTGTGATGCTTGAAGCTACGTCAGAAATGAGAGCGTGGATTGTTTCCGCGAGCGAAGAGCTGCAGCCACGTCCACAGTATTGGTGCGCAGAGTGTCATGCACAAAAAAATCAATGGGTCGTGTGATGCCTGAAAGTCGATATTGAATGTCCCGGAACTGCTTGTCGATGCGTTGCGTTCGAGCACTTGTGTCGATGTTGTTGAGCGGTGGAGGAAGATACTGGCGCGCCGTGTTGCGAGGACACGCATGTAGAAATGTGCGCCAAGTATCATCGTCCATGATGTTGCGGAAAAAATCCTTGCCCAAGCTGGGTAACGCCGCCATGAACTCAGGATACGGTGTGAGCAGTGTGGTTGGTGCTTGTTCACTGACGTGTGGGTCGTCCGAATCTGACGACGTGTTATCGTCGTTGGTGTCGGCGTCCATGGGTGATTCGTTGCGTAGACGCTCGAGGACAGCAAGACGATCGGTGATGGTTTGCAAGGCGGCATGAATATCAAATGGCTCATCGGACATGATCAAGTCTACTTCGACGGATGTGTTCCCGGAGCGAAAGAAAAAATGATAGCTCTCATTTGATGTATCGCTATCCCTTTTTATCTCTGTATTTTCGCCAATAAAGAAAAAAATGATGACACAATCAGCTTCAGTGCAGGCCGAAGAATAATGTTTATTACGTGTAAGAGATTTATGGAAAATCTACAAATAGAGAATGTTTATCTGTATTCTGTAAATACACGACATTATAGGTAAGTCAAAGCTATTTTATTGATGATAGGTACAGTAGTGTCAGGCATATAGTGTTGTGCTCGGCCAATGATATTCTAGCAATTTAATAATAATAAGATACAATTCTTGTCGATCAATATATACAAATGCAGTTGTTCCATCATTTGTTATAACAGAATAAGTAATAGAAAAAATAGTGAAGTAATAAAAGATGAAGCTTTTTAGGCTTTTACTAAAAGGTTTTAGTGATGAAATAAGAAAAAGAAAGGGATGGATATAATGATGATATAATGATGCTAGATGATGTTTATGTGTGTTTTTGAAAAGATCGAATTATTACAAAATAACTTGGCTTTCTTTATCAAGTGGGTGTTCGTCCGCATACTTTTGGGTATGGATATTGTAAAACTTGCCATTCCGTTTAGTCCAGCCAAACATGTCCACGTTCTCTTTTTCTTCTTCACTTTCTATAAGGTCCTGATTTCGAGCCACTAGTAGGCGTTCTGCAAAGTTGAACTTGCTTTTTTGACCGAATAATGGCACAGGCACCCTTGATTTTGATGGTTTTGGTGGGGTGTACCAAGTCGCGCGGGTCCATGTGCTGATATCATCCGATTTTACTTGATTAGAACGGTTGAATGTTTGGCTGATCACCCCTTCCCGTTGTTGTTCAGTGGAAAGACGACTTTGGATCATCATCATGTGTTCCTGTTCACAAAAAAAACATCGGTTAACATCAGTGTTGCCTGCTTTCTTCTTATATTTCCTTAAAATACTTACTTTGATAGTAAGAAATGCTTGTAACGCTTGTTCAAACTTGGAAAGATTATCAAGGGTGGTGGGCAGTTCAAATTTAAACTGAGGATACGCAACATATACTCCATTACCAACAATGTGCAACGTTGAAATTTCAGCTTCACATGCTAATTGTAAATAGAAATATATGTATATTTAGAGCACATCTCATTGTCAATTATTTATCATCATAGTGTCATTTTAATACATACCGTCAATTTGAATAATCCAAGATAAAACATGACGATGGTTGCTTTCGTGTAACGTTTTCAACAAGGAATCGACGACATCTTTGCCTTCCCGTGTAAGCTTTCCTTCGTCTTGTATTATCTTGCAACTTGCACCATCTTTACCCAACTCAGCTGCGCCCAAATCATACGTTTTGCCATTTTTATCCACAACATATCTGATATCAATTTTGAAGCCCTTCACGTCATTGGATTCATCATATAACTGCTGTTTTTGCTTGGTTGTGTATTTAAAAATACTTTCGCCGCTATATAATCACAAAAATATAGTATCAGCACAACTATTTTTTTCAAAGTTATACTCCTTTATCTTTTTTACCTTATCAGCCGTAATGGGGAGGAGAATATGCGTTCAAGAATAGGTGACCATACGATGCGAAGATAGTCATTTTCCGTATATTTGCTTCCTCTTTGGCATAATATATCTTGTTTCGTTTCGACTAATTCTAACCTATATATCGAGATTTCAACATCCAAATCAGTAAAGGCAAAAGAGATATACATAACTGTCTTTAAAACCAATTGCAATAATACTCACATATGTTCCATGGCTTTGCATATCAATCTTGATTCTTCACTACTATCCTCTCGTTGTCTCATTTTAAACAAATACTGTTCTCCAACCTTTACCGATCCAATTGCCTCGCATGTCTATATAACATAATTGTTTCAAAAATTATTACCATCATTACGTAGTTTTCCCGTTCAAACCTTTTTATTATTACTTTATAGACTATTTTCCAAATGTCCACAGCAGATTCGACTTTGTTCGGAGGAGCGATCTTCAAATGACTGAATAGATTTTTGACATAGTCCCACTGTTCAACGGTAAGAAAGCGTCGCTGCCCATCGGCTCGTTCGTCCACCATATCTACAATTGACGACAACCCGTTGCTATCATATAAAAATGGATTGAGTCCATTAATCCTGAATATCAATGTCGAGTTATTATAATACAACGGCTACTAATATCATGGTGTCTACTCATACCTCATCACTTTTCTATCGGCCGGACTCAACACTTTCCCCTTCTTGAATTGATCATGCAATTTTAGCGCTTCCTTCTTGATAATGGTGCCCAACGTATCAGCTTTTCCGGGAATGATGAAGCCGTCCTCTTCCACTTCCTCAGAAGCACCAATATGGCAACTTTTTTTACTGGCTGGTTTCTATAATCATAAACATCAATATTAATGTAAAAACAATGGGGTAAATAAGTAAATCTAAAAAGAAAATGCTATCATACATCATTTTGATTTTCTTTCGACTTTCTTTTGGAAACATGATCATTTTTAATAGTGCTCGTACTGCTTGGAGCACCTAATCCATCACCAGTTGCAATAATACCAGATGTACTACCCGTATCATGAGTAGTTCCCTAAAAGTATATATGAATATATGGACAAGTGTTTAATAAATCGACACATATAATAATTTTGTGGTGAATGAAAAAGATATGTGTCTTATTATTATAGATACCATACTTGTGTATTCTTTTCCAGCAAGCGCATTGCAGAAAGATTTTGTCTAACAACAGTTTTCTCCAGGATCAATGTAGCAGATAAGTTCGCGTGCGCAACCATGACCTAAAGCAAAAGAAAAAGAAGAATGAGCCAAAACTATTACTAAATAATGCCTTGTTTTCTAGTTTCCCATGAAAACCTTTGCTTTATCAACAGCTATTTTTTCCCAATTTGTAGCACTGGCATCAAGTTCAAACTAACGAAGAAGAAAAAAAAAGAATATTAATATAATGACTAAGTTCAGTAACTGGATAAAGAATTACCTGTTTCACGCCTCTCTTTTTAACACATAATGAGAACCGTTCGGTCCATAGTTCTTTAATTTCGTTTATAGCTACAACTTCTTCGTCCAGCTTAATAATTCTGGTTGAATGATCGTGTACAAAGTTTGATAATTTGGGAATGACACCGATTTTAACTTTGCTATCAATAAATGAATATATAAGGTCTAATAGAGACACACACAAATGAATTAGCAAACTTATATTAATAAGTTTAGTACGTGTTGCATAGCAGTCAAGAAATACAAATTTATACCTGTACATTCGCGAGGATGATTTTCTGTGGAATCGCCCATATTATAAAAGTAAAGAGAAAGAATGAAACGCGACTGCGGCGCTGGTTTAAGATTTTTGATATTTTTGGAAGACGCGACAAATATTTGCAATAATTTGACTTGGACATTGAAGGGCGTGTGCACCCCAAAGCCAAACGTCACAAACCCCCATCTGCTATTGCACGCTGCACTCCAAGAGCCAATACTTCTGCCACGATTCGTTGGATCTCGGGAGCCAGTATATCAACTTTGTGGATCGATTTAATGATAAATTCAATCAGCTATAAAATTCGAAAAGAACGTAGCGCATTGGTTAACCTTCTCTTTTTAAGCGTTGAATGAAAGTGCCTAGCATTTAGCTTTCTACGTTGAGGTCCGTCGTCATCTGTAGGTATACCTTCTCTGCATCTTCACCATCAATTCGCGTTGGCAGCTCTGTTCTCAAAGTATATTGAATAATTGAAGATACGACCGCCGCGCCTATTAGATACCCCACGAAACGTGCTAGTGTGCAAATTGATAAAGATGTATGATAGCAGCCACTATCGTAAAAAATTATAGAATAACATAAACGATGACGAAAATTCAGTTATCGATTCATATAGCTGGTTTGTGAATATTATTTTGAAGTAAACATTTAGATGATAGCTCATGCGTACTTACACTCTTTGGATAAGTGCTCGTACAGGCGACAATAATGCAAACACTGATACATCCATACGAAGCGCCCTCCAAAAAGATCCCCATGATACCCAGGCTTTTGGAAACATTACCGCCGGCCCAACTATAGAATATGGCAACCGCTACAAGATAGGATGTCATGGCCACACCTACAAAGCGCTTGAATTTGCCAGTATAGTGCATATAGCGTCCGGCTATAAATGTCCCAACGGGAACAGATGCTGCGTTCATCATAACCCACAAACCAGCTTTGGAGGTCTTGAAATGTAGCACACCCTATATACTAAAAAAAATTAGCAATACATCTTTGTATTAAAGCCGCATATTAACCTCTTTAAACAAAGCAAATGAAATGTAACAGGTATACTTGCCATGAGAAATTGCGGTATAACAGTAAGGGCCGCTCCTTCGCATGCTGCCGGTAAAAAGATACAAACGCACGCTGTTGTGAAATTGCGGTCGCGTGAAGCTACGCGTGACAACAAAGGATACACTGCCCATCGCCGCTCATGAATTAAGAACAGTATATACCCAATCAGAGCTGAGACTAGTGCCAGGATAATTTGAGGGCTACACCAACTGTAAGAGGTTCCACCAAGCAAAAGTGCGCAGGTCAAGGATGTGTTCGCTCCGGAAAGCAATAATATTCCACCGAAATCAACAGTTTTCAGCTTTCCCCTTGTCAAAACAGCCTTTTAATTTTGAGATACGCTGTAGTTTTTCAAGTGAAAAGTGTATATGTAAAGGATGAGCGTCATTGGTAGAATGTTGATCTTAAAGCAATAACGCCATCCAAAGTAGTCGGTAATAAATCCGCCGATGGGTGCACCAAGGCCGAACCCGAGCTAAAACAATATATTGATTCTTTGTCACGATAAAGCAATGATAATCCAACTACATAGGTGCCTGATATATACGGAGAAAACACAACTTACCATTGAAGACATGCTGAGGTAAGCTAGATATGACCCCAGTTGATCTCGAGATACAATATCATGAAGAATTATTTTACCCATCAGGGCGATCCCACCTCCTCCAAAGCCTGCGATTGCTCGGGCTACAACAATGTGCTCAAACGATTGTGCAAAGCTACCAGTAGTGAGATTTCAATTGCTATGGCAAAGTTTCCTATACACAGTGAAAGGAACCTGTCGCAACTTACCCACATCCAAATGACCCGATCAGAAATAACATGTTGAGTGTAATCAATACTGGCTTTCGTCCAAACGCGTTTGACAGCGCACCCGCTACATGTAAACTATAATTTGGTTGCTTGTTGTTTAGAACGTTTTTGTACGTTTTGATGATTTGATTTTGTATGTGCATAGTACTCTTTACTACCTGCCGGCATCGTGATAAGAGTACAGAGTGCGTATGCGCTGTGCAACATGTTGACATTTGTGCACTGTAAAAAAAACGCCAGTCTAGAGGTCACCATCTTTTTTCGAAACATAACCAGCCATGTAGTTAATGCTACTTACCTTTGAAATTCGCTTCCGATCTTTGTCATCGTTGTGAATATAATAGAAGTATCCAAACCGGGTAGGGCTGCCCCTATGCCCAAACTTGAGAGAAACAAGTTTACGATATGTAAGTACAATAATACAGCTATCGTATTTGTATTACTGAGCTCACCATGTTGTCAGCACCGTCAAACTAAGATTTCCAAGCCGGTCACTGTCATCATGTCCTTTTCGCTGCTGTCCAAGGCTTTTGAGTGTCGTAGATGACTCGCCTATTCTGGCGTGCTCGTCATCTCCGGTTTCTCGCCGCTTGCGATCTTCATAATCATTTACATCGTCGTCACCTGCGTATATATCAATGGATTCATATTTTCTCTTGGAAGACCCAGCAAGCAATAGCGACTTTTGAGACGAAGAGCTCAAAGATACGTTGTCTTCTTCAATAATTACAGTCTCTACATTATTGGTCGTCCGATCATCGGTATGCTTATACTCGCTGTAAAACATGGTAAAATAGCAATAAGATATTCGACCGAGGATGGTCAAAGAAAAATGAAGAGTGCGAACTTGAAAAAGGAGAATATTAAAGTACGTGTTTCAGGACCATCTTCGGTACAGCAAATTGGTGCTTTTCGCGTTGATCGCGGTACAACAACAACGCGCGAAGCAATGGTAATAATTGTGCTATGAGGGAAGACGTAGTCTGGTATCCACTCAAATGTTTGTGCGTGCTAAGTCTGCAGCGCTTTTCAAACGGCTAAAGAGAGAAGAAATATTAAAATTTTTATTATAAATATATATATACAAAATAAAGTTTGTGCGCTCTTCGAGCGGCCGTTAGACCGAAACGAGCTCTAAGGTGGGCGTCAGCTAAAGGGGCCATTTTTTGCAAAAATCAAATCGACTTTAAACCCCGCGTCAGGTGATAAATAAGAGGGGATTCTTCCTCTTGTTGAATGTCTTGAACTTCGATCTCTTGTTGTTCGCGTTCTGCTCTTTCGCATTCTGCTTTTTCGCGTTCAAGTCTCAATCTTTTTCCTTGTTCGTAGTTGGCTTTACCAACTTTAGCTCTTCTTTTGGTTCCTGCCATTTAAATGCGTATTTAATTATGAAGTTGGTGAAAGATGACGTGAAAAAGATTTGCGATTCAAAATAGATGATGGGGAAATGGTGTACAAAAATTGTTCGTTTCCTAGCTAAAAGTACTAAAAATAGTAGACTTCGAAACGTCATAGCTCAGCAACAAGTGAGCGCATTGAAAAAAAATTTAGTACGTTGTGTTCCTCTCCTCTAAAGCTATCGATTCTGCTATCTTTTGTGGCAATTAAGCATGCAGAGATAACTCTATGAAGGCTGGAAATCGGGTCTTAAATTGGCCCCTTTAGCTGACGCCCACCTTACGAGCACGAAGGATAGTGCTAAACCGCCGATACTGCTTGGATAATACATGGATTTCGTCTTTGTTCACCGGCACACATACGAGGCTGGTCAATCAAGGACCAATGCAAATATTTTTAAAGTCTATCAATTAGTAAAAAATGAGAGAACCGCCCATTTATGCATCGCTCAGTACCTGATATAATGTACTCCACCACTACCAAATCGTCTGTAGTTCCTGAAAAGAAAATGGCAACGACCACGGCATGTCTTTCATCATCTTAGGAGCTTTGATATTCAGAGTGATATAGTCTTGCCTTGTACCTATTGTTTTTGATATCAAAAATAATAATAAAAGTGAGATATTTGTTCACAGCATTCAATTCGACATAAAATTTCAAAAATAATTATATATACCCATTCAAACGTTTCTTTCGATCATAGAGAGATCCAATCTTCAAATTTAAACCATATATGCGCTAATATAAAAATTATATAAAAAAGCCATTAATATATGGAAAGTCTCAACTGCCACTGGAGTGACAAGGGTCGAAACGCTACCCCCAGGTTTTCATTGACGTGACAGACACTCGGTCTTGCAACCTCTGAAAGCCTAATGAAAGCACAACGAAAGCCACTAGGGACTGCCGCCATACTGCCATCAAACTGCCACACCATCAAGAGAAAAAGAAGAAAAAAAGAACGATCAGTGTAAAAGCCTAATGAAAGCACAACGAAAGCCACTAGGGACTGCCGCCATACTGCCATCAAACTGCCACACCATCAAGAGAAGAAGAAGAAGAAAAGAACGATCAGTGTAAAAGCCTAATGAAAGCACAACGAAAGCCACTAGGGACTGCCGCCATACTGCCGTCAAACTGCCACACCATCAAGAGAAGAAGAAGAAAAAAAGAACGATCAGTGTAAAAGCCTAATGAAAGCACAACGAAAGCCACTAGGGACTGCCGCCATACTGCCATCAAACTGCCACACCATCAAGAGAAAAAGAAGAAAAAAAGAACGATCAGTGTAAAAGCCTAATGAAAGCACAACGAAAGCCACTAGGGACTGCCGCCATACTGCCATCAAACTGCCACACCATCAAGAGAAAAAGAAGAAAAAAAGAACGATCAGTGTAAAAGCCTAATGAAAGCACAACGAAAGCCACTAGGGACTGCCGCCATACTGCCATCAAACTGCCACACCATCAAGAGAAAAAGAAGAAAAAAAGAACGATCAGTGTAAAAGCCTAATGAAAGCACAACGAAAGCCACTAGGGACTGCCGCCATACTGCCATCAAACTGCCACACCATCAAGAGAAAAAGAAGAAAAAAAGAACGATCAGTGTAAAAGCCTAATGAAAGCACAACGAAAGCCACTAGGGACTGCCGCCATACTGCCATCAAACTGCCACACCATCAAGAGAAGAAGAAGAAGAAAAGAACGATCAGTGTAAAAGCCTAATGAAAGCACAACGAAAGCCACTAGGGACTGCCGCCATACTGCCATCAAACTGCCACACCATCAAGAGAAGAAGAAGAAGAAAAGAACGATCAGTGTAAAAGCCTAATGAAAGCACAACGAAAGCCACTAGGGACTGCCGCCATACTGCCATCAAACTGCCACACCATCAAGAGAAAAAGAAGAAAAAAGAACGATCAGTGTAAAAGCCTAATGAAAGCACAACGAAAGCCACTAGGGACTGCCGCCATACTGCCATCAAACTGCCACACCATCAAGAGAAAAAGAAGAAGAAAAGAACGATCAGTGTAAAAGCCTAATGAAAGCACAACGAAAGCCACTAGGGACTGCCGCCATACTGCCATCAAACTGCCACACCATCAAGAGAAAAAGAAGAAAAAAAGAACGATCAGTGTAAAAGCCTAATGAAAGCACAACGAAAGCCACTAGGGACTGCCGCCATACTGCCATCAAACTGCCACACCATCAAGAGAAAAAGAAGAAGAAAAGAACGATCAGTGTAAAAGCCTAATGAAAGCACAACGAAAGCCACTAGGGACTGCCGCCATACTGCCATCAAACTGCCACACCATCAAGAGAAAAAGAAGAAAAAAGAACGATCAGTGTAAAAGCCTAATGAAAGCACAACGAAAGCCACTAGGGACTGCCGCCATACTGCCATCAAACTGCCACACCATCAAGAGAAAAAGAAGAAGAAAAGAACGATCAGTGTAAAAGCCTAATGAAAGCACAACGAAAGCCACTAGGGACTGCCGCCATACTGCCATCAAACTGCCACACCATCAAGAGAAAAAGAAGAAAAAAGAACGATCAGTGTAAAAGCCTAATGAAAGCACAACGAAAGCCACTAGGGACTGCCGCCATACTGCCATCAAACTGCCACACCATCAAGAGAAAAAGAAGAAGAAAAGAACGATCAGTGTAAAAGCCTAATGAAAGCACAACGAAAGCCACTAAGGACTGCCGCCATACTGCCATCAAACTGCCACACCATCAAGAGAAAAAGAAGAAGAAAAGAACGATCAGTGTAAAAGCCTAATGAAAGCACAACGAAAGCCACTAGGGACTGCCGCCATACTGCCATCAAACTGCCACACCATCAAGAGAAAAAGAAGAAGAAAAGAACGATCAGTGTAAAAGCCTAATGAAAGCACAACGAAAGCCACTAAGGACTGCCGCCATACTGCCATCAAACTGCCACACCATCAAGAGAAAAAGAAGAAGAAAAGAACGATCAGTGTAAAAGCCTAATGAAAGCACAACGAAAGCCACTAGGGACTGCCGCCATACTGCCATCAAACTGCCACACCATCAAGAGAAAAAGAAGAAAAAAAGAACGATCAGTGTAAAAGCCTAATGAAAGCACAACGAAAGCCACTAGGGACTGCCGCCATACTGCCATCAAACTGCCACACCATCAAGAGAAAAAGAAGAAGAAAAGAACGATCAGTGTAAAAGCCTAATGAAAGCACAACGAAAGCCACTAAGGACTGCCGCCATACTGCCATCAAACTGCCACACCATCAAGAGAAAAAGAAGAAGAAAAGAACGATCAGTGTAAAAGCCTAATGAAAGCACAACGAAAGCCACTAGGGACTGCCGCCATACTGCCATCAAACTGCCACACCATCAAGAGAAAAAGAAGAAGAAAAGAACGATCAGTGTAAAAGCCTAATGAAAGCACAACGAAAGCCACTAAGGACTGCCGCCATACTGCCATCAAACTGCCACACCATCAAGAGAAAAAGAAGAAAAAAAGAACGATCAGTGTAAAAGCCTAATGAAAGCACAACGAAAGCCACTAGGGACTGCCGCCATACTGCCATCAAACTGCCACACCATCAAGAGAAAAAGAAGAAGAAAAGAACGATCAGTGTAAAAGCCTAATGAAAGCACAACGAAAGCCACTAGGGACTGCCGCCATACTGCCATCAAACTGCCACACCATCAAGAGAAAAAGAAGAAGAAAAGAACGATCAGTGTAAAAGCCTAATGAAAGCACAACGAAAGCCACTAAGGACTGCCGCCATACTGCCATCAAACTGCCACACCATCAAGAGAAAAAGAAGAAAAAAGAACGATCAGTGTAAAAGCCTAATGAAAGCACAACGAAAGCCACTAGGGACTGCCGCCATACTGCCATCAAACTGCCACACCATCAAGAGAAAAAGAAGAAGAAAAGAACGATCAGTGTAAAAGCCTAATGAAAGCACAACGAAAGCCACTAGGGACTGCCGCCATACTGCCATCAAACTGCCACACCATCAAGAGAAAAAGAAGAAGAAAAGAACGATCAGTGTAAAAGCCTAATGAAAGCACAACGAAAGCCACTAGGGACTGCCGCCATACTGCCATCAAACTGCCACACCATCAAGAGAAAAAGAAGAAGAAAAGAACGATCAGTGTAAAAGCCTAATGAAACAATATCCTTATGTCCTAAAGTTATATAATAACTCTTTAACACAAGGTTTACTTGTAATACTTTTTACCATATGACAGACGTCACCATCACAGGACACCCCCAGTCACACTTAGGCAGGATTTCCGTTACACACCCCGCTGACTTTCTTTCGTGCACACCCCCTCACACTTTTTTGGCCGAAGAGAAATGGTAGAATGCATAAAGAAAACTGATGCAGGATTCGTTTATTAATATAAGTTTAAGGTGGTAGCAAAAAAAAATTTAAAAGAGAAAGTGGAAGGGAAGTAAGAAAGGTACGAGAAAATAAGAGGATCAAGTGTTAAGTAGCTGACTAATTATTTCTGTTGCAGGTAGTTAAGTCTTCGCCCTCAGAATCAGATGCGTGAATGGGATGCACTTCTTCGTCATTGGAAATTGTGAAATTAGGAAACGGTCGAATAGACCTTTCAAAAGAACTTTCAAATAGGGGATACCAAGGATCATCGCGAATGCTTTTGTATGGTCCACGACCCTCAGGGAATATTTCAGGCCACTGGATAGCTGCGTCTTTGTTTGTCATAACGAGTATGAAGTGGTTTCCAATAAGCTGCAGGACGATCGGGTGGGTGCGCTTGGCATGTACTGGGTTGGTTGTCAAAGGGAAGAAAATGTGCGATTGTGCGCCATATATAACGATTGGCGTTTTGAACGTATCAGCGGCAATTTGACTGCATTCCAGTGAGACGAACCATTCACTTGAATAAGGATCGAGTACTTTTAAGTAAACGACCCTTGTCATAGTAATGGTAAAGCGTATTGGCGTTGGAGAGGTACTGATCGAGCATTTTGGTCTTGACATCGACATATCGCTCCTCTGTGTTATACAGGTCAACAGCTAAGGCTCGAAAACCACAGTACCATCTGGCATGGGATTATGCACCATTTTAACAGCTGATGGAGGAATCCATTTGCAAACAAGGTTGAGATTAGGTACAAAGCGAATTTTTGGAGGAGGAGGGATGGTGAGTGCCATGTTGTTTGAGGATGTGGTGGTTGGTATTGTGTCGTTTGCCTCATATGTTGTTGGCTCCATATTTCCGTTCCTATAGATTGTGAAAATTAAAATAAAGCGGTGGCTACACATCTTAATGCATAAAACCTTACCATATTGCTGCAGCATCACGACCAATGCCGGTGTTTGCTTTCTTTCGGCTTTGTGAGTCTTGATGCTCTAAAGCGATCAGCTCACGCTTGTTGCTGCTGCTTGGCGCTTTTTGGGTGCTTTTGGGAATAGATTTTGGCTGCTGAAGCTGCTCAGCATCGATGAACATATCATCATTGATGGATCGTAGTTGCGCGAGAAGAGTTGCACGTTGTTGGTTATCTGGAAAGCGGTGTAAAAGATTGTTGAGGCGTGTGAGCTCTGCTTCGATTTGCGAGTCCAGGCTTGGGGCTGTAAATGGACCAGTCATCGCCAAAATGTTGCTATTTCTATTGCTTGTTGTGTTTGGTTCTCCTAATAATTACAAGAATCAGCTACATGGCAAGTAAAAACAGCTTTTACATGACAGCCCATGAGTACCTTGAGGTGCCATTTTCTCAGGATAAAGGTGCCAACGTCTGGGAATAAAGTTTAAGGGGATTTCACCCTGTGATGGAAGCATATGGCAGCACGGAATATCATAGTGATACTTGATTGCACATCGGCAGTGATCAGTCTTTAACGCATTGTTGACTGTCAGCTCGTCACGGATAGCATAGAAAGCGAGCTTAGAAATTTTACGTTCCAAAGCTGCCAAACGCTGTTTTTGCTGTGCTGGGATATGCGAGTTTCCGCCAAAACTTTTTTTGTCAATCTGTCGCTTCCAATTCAAATACTAATATAAAGAAGAAAGCATATAAGAGCCTCGACACTAACGAGTCAATATAATTACTGTAAGAGATAAACCTTCAATTGATAAAACTTCGTCAGTCTGCGTAAAGACAGTTAGGAGATTGCCACTTGAGGACATGATTGCCTTTTTCATGTTGGCATGCGTCCCTTCGACTCTGTTTGTGCTGTCGTTTCCGAAATGCTTTACATCGGTGAGGCAATTGCCTACCCACTTGTCTTTTGAAGCAAGCTTTCTGTATAACGAAAAACATGTTAAAGTCCAACAAATAGCATGTGGTCAAAAAATCCGTGTTTATTCAATCTTACACGCCTTTGCAAATAATCCATGACAACGTCGGGCCTTTTTGCCTTCCAGCAGCCTCCTCATACATCTTCATTGCCTTTTCTTCGAGCTTATCGTTCGAAATCGTGGGTCGTATATCGTCAAATTTGTCTTGGTATTCACTAGCCATTAAAAAATAAATAGCTTTTTCGAGTTCCTCGTAATGGTCCTTGACATCAAAAAGCTTTCGTATGTTGACCCTGAAGTTACGTCGTATATGGATCTTGCATAGAATCTTTTTTGCCGTTGGAAAAACGCGGTCGAGAGCACCGGTCAAAGCTGATTCGCTGTCTGTTACAAACACACCAGGGGACGACAACTGATCAAGTGGCCAAATGACAGTTTGAAGCTTGCGAATCACCCAATCGTAGCTGTCATTGTTTTCCTCTGATACCCAGCAACCAGCAATGCAGAAAGTCATCAATTGTTGGGGATATCCAATATTGCCAGTTCCAAAAATATTGATAAATGGCAGCCGGTGCTTGTTTGTCTTGTAAGTGGCGTCGAAAGTAACAACTTCCGGGAATTGGTGAGCGAGTGCGATTGCCGATCTGTGCGCAAAGAAGAGAGACTGCAAAAAGCGTTTGTCACCTTCTTGTGTTGCTTTCCATTGGACTTCGTAATCGTTTTCTTGAAGCTTTTTGATCAGCTGTAACATTACATGGTCTGGGTTGTTGTTATATATGCGCTGACGAAGATTCGTGCTGATGTCCTTAGGATGAGCAATCTTTTTCCTGCTGGCAAGATACGACAGTACAGCTTTGTTGGTTTCATGCGCTTGTACCATCTTCGTAACGACCTCCTCATCGTGATCGAGTCGACGGAGCATTGGGTACGAAGAAAGTTAGTTTGCCATCTCATGGTTGTGGCTGCCATCATAGAAAGAGACTATGTGCCATTGGTTGCTGGTCTGGTACAAAGGATGAAGGATCATTTCGAATTTGCAACCGAACCACTGGGAGTCCCTTTGACGAGTGTCGATCTTTTTATCCTTAGATGGCGCAATGGCCTCGCCCTTGTCATCTACAATAACCATTTGTCTTGTCGTGGTATTCTGCTCTTCACATACGCCCTTGTTGACTGGCTCACCGTAATAGTTGCAAGCAATCTGGAGCTTCCTCTTACTTCCCATCTTATTAATTCTAGTAGTTTGCAACGAGACACCATTCTTTTTTCTCCATGTATAGCAAGCAGTCTTTGTGGCATCGAATCCATCCCATGCGGTGTTAAGTTCTTCTGGAATTGAGTTCATTGTTTTTGACATTGCGTTTAATGAGCAGTAATGAGGTAGGTAGAAATTTTAATAAATAAAAGCGCGTTTGTATCACTTCAAGTGTTCCTGGATTTTTAAATAATATAACTGTCCGTCATATGTATAACCATATACAATGATGAAAGGTAAAGACGTGTTTATTTATAATCTATTTAAGCATATACGTTACGCTGGATGATTTCTTCATTGCAAGTTCGCATAGCTTTGGGAATAAGCTGCATTACTGTAACTTTATAAAGGATGTGCATGACCAAAGTAATTTGCTCAACAGGGTGTGCGGGGTGTGCAGCAGGGCGTGTAATGGAAATCCTGCCTAGGTGTAACTGGGGGTGTGCAAATAGACCTGCCCACAACTTATGGTGTGGTTGTATCTCTATATCATATTTGTCAACAGGTCGCTATATATTAGTTACTATGATATTTCCTTGGTCTCTATTGGAATGTATCCTTTACATGCGTACTTTTGCTTGGTGGAGTCTATGGTTGGAAGAATCCTCTAATTTATACTGCATTTATCGTTATCATACTCCCATTGCATATGCTTCGTTTTATATATACGAGAGGCAGTGGGCTTGGTATCCATTGTAATCTCGTGCAGCAGTGGATCGCAACTTTGTACCGTCATGCATCAATGTCTTGTTTTTCTCCATTAGTGAATCCGGTGCTCTTGTGTTAACACCTCAAATTATCATGGCAAGCAAATGGGCTCGAAATATAAATGCATATTCTTATGAATTTCTTATTTCAATTTTATGAACCATTGTTCGAAATGATAGTGTGTACTTAGTTCAGCACAACTTTATGCTAGCATATGGATGTTGTTCGGAGCCGTAGCTGTTCCTGTTGATTGCTTCGTGGCTGGACCGTGTAAGGATCTCACCAGTTCATTTGCACAATTTTTATATGTAATCGTTGCACTTTACACAACGTCTATAGTACTCCTGTATTTCTAGATAAAAGGTAGAGTTCCTCTTGGTGTCGGCACGTTTGTCATATATTTTGGAGGTGTTTCGCTTCGACGTTCTATGGTTCTTGTGATTGTTGCTTGCGTACGTTACTTAAAGGAAGTGGGTTCTCTCACCTTTTTTGTCTCTTCTCGTGTGTGGCTCATCATTAGCGCGTAAGATACAACTCTCAGTAGCGAATCGTTTGCATTCCGTTTATTTTTGATTATTTAGCCGCTGCTACGGAAATTTCCATATATTTATTGGCATGTAACGTTGGTTTTTTGACAGGCGCGACAGGGCTGTTTCAGCAATCATTAAGTACAGTCCTAAAACGCTGCTATCACAGAGGATCGATGATAGCTACGCAGAAAAGGTAAAGAATCCAGAGATTTTATAAAAGAATGGATGATCTCTAGTATTTGACAGAAACACATATTGACTATTGCTTCTTCTATTGCAAACAGTTTATTAACACCTGGCTCTTGAGGTCCCTCAAGGGTATAATGATTGAAGCAGCTCAACGTACTACATTGTTCATGGTTGAGGGTTCTTCCCTCGCATTTTTGGCAAGTTTGTACTATCGAAATATTAGCCTAAAGAAAGATTGCGGTGTTGATTTTGTCGTAACAACGGACTAAAAAACCATCGTTGACTGTTTTTGGAGGAAGTGCCAAAGAACCCTTTGTCAGGCTACATATACGAGTATTAGTAGATAGATCAAGAGGACAAAAAGATGAAGAAACCGCCCGAGAAAAGTTAATATTCTGGTACGACAAAGTTTTCTTTTACTCATCAGTCTGGTGGCGACGAAAGGATGCTTGCTCTTGTTGAGATATTCAAGGTTATACAAAGTGATGTTCCATGGTCATACTGAACTGAATTGGGCAGCTCAAGACCAGTAGTCGCCGATGTTGATTATATTGTCGGATTCGCAGCAGGAGCGAAAGGGGGTGATACCCGCGGGCGCATTTATGGGTCTCAACAAATGTTTATCTCAAAGCAAGATTTGGATATTGAAATATCTTTTCTAATGTTGAATCTCAGCCAAGGCACAAAGACGCTGTATGATCCTCAAGAAAGAGCTGAAAGATCCTTACTAAAGAGCTAAGATACAGTAGAAACATGTAGTTTGAAAAAACTTTCTTAGTGCTTGTGGTGGGATAGCGTTTCTGGTATTTTTATAGTCGAATCTTTATTATTCGCGGGTGCGTAACTTCTTTTATTATTTTATGAAATGCATAGTGGCAAATCGGGCAGGAGAGTATCAGAGGAGGGAGTAGTTTTTTTATTTAACTGTATTCGATCACTTTTTTGACATAGTAGGCACCTGTGCCGCCAGAAGAAAAAAAAACACGAATAGGAAAAGTTAATGTGAGCGCGTAATCTTGACATTGTCGTTTTAGTTACTGCTAAAACAGAACAAAATAAAACAAATCACAAACCTGATGCTAAGGCAATTACTGACATTGCAGCTGGCACGGGCTTTTTGAATCCACTCTTGATTGCGCGAGGCACCATTGCGGCTGCCAAGACGACTGAAGCTGCCACGGCGGTTTCGTGACCATAGTCTTTGTTTTCCTTGATCAGGTAACCAGCATAGCCATACATCGAACCCACGGCCAAACCAGCAGCGAGAGAAGGCACCGAACGAGTACGTGCGAAACCAGCAATACCACTATTAGTTATAGAAAAGTGCTTAGTATATATTTTTTCGAGCAGCTAACCTCCTTTCATTTTATCTCGTTAGTTTTATTTTCAGTGATTACCCGGTAGCGGCAAGAGCGGCCATAGTGTAGCTAGGATGATGCGACATAGTTGTATGTATTAAAGCGGTTTGGAAGAAGGCAATGAAAAAGGCACGCGCTGTATATGCGTGCCCTACTTAAAGTCACTCCCAACAACGATTGGGACCCCGGGGTCCGCGATGACTCAAAAAGGAAAGAGATGTGTCAACTCGGGCCGAACCAAACCGGCATCCGTGCTACCGCGCACTTGTACCCAGATTCCCGATAATCCGCGCACACTCCACTTACTCTTGCTCTTCTTTTTTTTTCTTTGATGAAATAACGCTTGGCAGCAGTAGAGAAAACGACATATAATAAGCGCTCATTAAGCTAGCGCTTCAGACGACAGATCCTCAAGTAAATAGTCGATTCAACCGACACCTTTATTTCTTATATCTTAAGAACGTTGAGAATGATCAAAACGTTTTTAAAAAACCTGGTGAGAAAAAGCACATTAGCGGCGCAGATGAATAACGTAAAACCGTAAAGAAGAATCGACAATACATATGTTGCGCTTGCTGTACCGATAATTAGAGAATTATAGCCTCTACCTTGTTGTCCCTGGTTGTCGTTTTGTAATTCATGGGTACTTCGTCAGCGGCTATATAGCGACATTATTCGACAGCGTACCTCAGTAAAAATCATCTCTAATCAGATTGCAGATCAACTGGAATCGATGTTTATCTAAAGCATCCGACTTGACCTGGTCATTGGACGGCAACGTCAAAAATGAAAGCCTCACAATTAGTAACAGCTAAACACTCAACTACTTATCTTCAAACCCCATGAAATTATGGCGGACTACATCGCAAAGTGTGATTATAAATATACGACTAGTAAAATGCTATAAGTATTATTAAATGGATACATTCATTTTTATGTGATGACCTGACAACAGATTACCGTGATTGCCTTGTAGCAAGTAGAACAAAGGAGCGGCTTGTGTCACAGTACGGCTTTCGATTCCGGAATGATTTTTCAAACGCGGCTTTCGTTCATCAGTCAATCGCCTCACTTTCAGCCTCGCGTAGCGCGTCAGAGCTTAGTACCGTTCTAACATGTACATAAAAAGCTTCAAAGCGCTTTTCATGTCTTTACATGTCTTTACATGTCCTCACATGTCTTTGGATACATCTAAATACATTTTAAGGTGCCGCAAATGCATTTATTGTAAAGGCATCCGAATTGGATTAAAGGTATTTTACGTTTAGGGGTGACACTCTTAACTCTTCATCACCTTTGATTACTAGTTAGTAATGTACCAGATTACAATACGATAAGCGTGGTTCGCAATACGCTATGTATAGAATGGTACTCGGCAGTGGCACCAAACCTTAAACGACTCGTTCTAACGTAATTTTATGTGGCGTATATCGCTATTGCTAGCCCTGAATTACCGGCAGTATAAAAGCGGTGCCGTCCCGAACTTACAATCGTCGAGTCATTCGACCAGGAGAGCTACGTTCCACGCAAGTGCCCACTATAATCCCACTGGAAAAAGGAAGCAAACGGATGAGGAACGACAGCAACTAAGGAGTAAAACATCTTATAATTCACGATCCATTTAATTTTCACGGAATATCTGGGTATAAAGTGCAAGAGTACATGTTTATCAAGCAGCACTTCAGTTACTAGATTTGGACGGCGGTGCTTTGTTCGACAGCGCCATTCTTACGTTTTTTTCAACGCTCAAGCTCTCTTCGCTGACGCGGATAGTACTCACCAGATTTGGAAGATATACCACGATGGATGCCATGGCTAGTTCCTTTGCCAACGCCACACCTCTAGTGACACATCTTCTCGCTTGATCGTGTCATTTGCATGGCAGTTCGTAATATGCTGATATTGATTGCTACCGGGATGCCATTGTTGCGTGTACTCAATATCATTGATACTTTCGCTCAACATGCCAGCTTCATGTTGTCATCCGGGGCGGGGATCTACGCCATTTTGTTCAAAATAGTCGCTGGGCCTGATCGTCATTCATGATACGAGTGACAACTTTCTCCAGTGACCGCACCATTAGCGAAAAGCGCCAGCAGATACGTACTTCCATATCCATAAACTTGCCGTTCTTTAATGTGCAAATGTGAGTGATAAGGATATGCTGTACAGTATTCTCTAACATGACAATATGAAACCGCTTCAATTACCTTGTATTTATATGCAGAACAGTATCTTCCAAAACATCGCGGTGTTGTGGAGCTATTTGCATTAATACGGCTGAAGTCAAAGTCTCCAATGTTATTCTAACAGGATTTGAAACTATCCAATCCTTTTATTTGTGTAAGTAAATCAGTGACTTTTTTTTTGATCTTCATAAATATATATATAGATATATAGATCGTATTCAAAAATTAATTACATTGAACCATGTGGTGGTCACTAAATAATTTTTATAGAGGTTATTTCATTTGAATACAGTAATCTCTTCTTACTACATACATTTTATCTGCTTCATCTGAGCTAATCCAGTATAAACAGTGGCTTTTTATTGACACATACCATGATATTTAAAAAACAGTAGAGTAGTAAAGGAAAAGGTACAGGGCTATGATGAGGAGCAATATGGTATATACTACATACTTGATTACTGTTTCTTATACAAAAAAGAGTGCTTTATGTATCGCCTTACTTTCGTACCACCTGGATATCATTTTAACTGAACGAGAAGCTGACCCTAAAGAGGCGTTCTCTATACATAACATGAGCAGCTTATAATAGTTTGTATCATTACAGCAAAAGTGACACATAGTTGGATGATCTGCATCATATATGGTAACACCATACATTATAAAACACGAGGCGGGTATACTATCGCAAGTAAGTCAACAATTCATATTCAAATTTAAGAGTTACATCATGAAGATTGCCAGAGGAACGACATTTGTGGGGCTAGACAATATATAATGGTTTTTAGTAAAACCTTGGTACAGTTGTGTAGTGACGTTTGAGCGATGTTTAAATGGGAGCGCTTGTGAAAGTTGCAACGGATATTTTTAAAATATCGCAGCAAAGAGAAACAGGGAGTAAGAAAGAATAATAGGTGAGATGGGCAAGATAAAGTTGTAGCTACGTTTATCATAGCTGATAACCTTCACTGCTTTGTTGGTTTCTTGTGTGATTGACGCAAGTATACAATAATAGCTCCAACAACGCACAGGCCCTCATACGCTCATATTGCTAACTATAGTAGCAGGGTGGATCTTTGCACATGTCATCGGGTTGCCAAGTTTTGCAAATCACTAGTACATATATGAACATATCAAATTTAGGCACCGTATATTAAATGTAAGCCTTTTTTTTGACGACAGGTAGTAAGGTCACATATCTTATTTTTTTGACAGCAGTGGTACATAACAGCAATAAAATAAAGGTGATTTTGCTCTGAAGGAACGTAATATTTAGGTCGTTAAAAAAGCCCCGGCTGATTATCTTACACTTGACTTTCACAAAGAAGACTGGCTTACATCCGCGCTCTCTATATCATCTCAACAAAACTGTGAGTGCTGATGATGATTGCGGTGAGTTTCTACTCACACGCAGGCATGTTAATAATTTTCCAGAATTAATAGTGCAACATGAGGGTTTTCTCGGCCTCGAATATCGTGCAACTGCATATATACAATGTGTGTGTTGACATGTGCTTTTGCACACATCATAACATGCGCACCAAAGGATCGAACTAGTACAGCCAGTGCATCGGTGAAAGTTTACGCAGAGAGAATACCGAGAATGAGGAAAGGTAATAGCTAAAAATGGAAATAGGAGGGGCTAATAGGTAATAATAGCTGATCGAGAGAATCAGGAGCGAAATAAAAGGATGATACAAGCGAGAGTGTATAAAAAAATCGACTTCTTTGTGCCCTATTTCCCTGGTTTTGCTATTAAGTTGAGATAAAAAAATAAAAAGGGTATTCATTGCGGCAACCAGCAGCAGCTGAGTTACCTTCCCGAAACAGTTAATAAAGGGGATGTCAACATGCTTTCTTTGTTTTTATTCAAGCGAAGAGACGAAAACAGGTTATGGTCGAGGCTTTTCGCCAGTACAATGGTTTTGGCTCAGTGTTACACGACCTGTTGCAACGGTGCTACGTATTTTGCTGTATACGGCACATATATTTTCGTTGTTCCTGTTCCTGTTGCCATGGTAATGTGATATTGCTATGCTGGGTTGCTTTGAGTTATGTTGCCATAGCAACAGCAAGAAAACTGATCTCCAATCTGCTTTTTTTGACCGGGTGTTCTATTCCACAAAATTAATTTATAAGATAAAGATGTTTCTTATTTTGATATAGAGAAATGCTCTAACCGTAATATTGTCTATTTTTTCTATGTTAAATATGGTTGCGACCATCTTTTCAATGTGTCACCAACTTTGTTTCTCAGAGCGAAACGCCTGGGAGCCCTAATAAGAGTTCAGCCCCTACTACCCACTTTTGTCGACCTTCAAATTTCGGGTGCAGATGCATACTTGCTTTCTCTTTTCTTTTCTTTCATCGACAGTCGTAAGAAAAAAATACAACACGTCCTTAGCACTCTTCCACTACGTTGGACTTAATCGCCCTCATATTCTAAATACTTTCCTTCCTTCCTTCCTTTCCTTCCCTCTCATTCATTCCTTTTCTTAAAAAACACTACCCTC
Source organism: Zychaea mexicana (assembly GCF_025766255.1). Classification (NCBI taxonomy): domain Eukaryota; kingdom Fungi; phylum Mucoromycota; class Mucoromycetes; order Mucorales; family Lichtheimiaceae; genus Zychaea; species Zychaea mexicana. Next base: position 309,900 of record NW_026516696.1, on the reverse strand, counting down.
CTTTCCTTTTTCCTCTCTATTGAAGACCCACCCCCACCTTCTCTGCCACCCCTTGTACTTTAATTCCTTATACTATGCTTTCCGCATCTACGCTCGCATCAAATGCATCAGATGCATTTTCAACAAATTCCGGCGCAACGACGCCCTTGTCACCTTATTCTACCGATTCGACTCCGAAGAACTCGGGAAACAACCCTTTGGCCGAGCTTATTGAAACCGAAAAGAGTTATATGGAAACACTCAAGATCATTGACATTGTAACGTGTTTATTCTTTATTTCTCTCGTCTAAGATAATAATTACCGTGCAAACATGCAGCACTGCACAATTGAAAAGATATTTGCTGTCTCTTGTGTTTCGGTGGGGGTGAATCAAGTGCTGTAATAAGCACCATACGATAATTTGGATATTCTCTAATAATGCCCTGATTTTTTTCCCTCTTTTTAAAAATATAAAAGCAATTAGCCCCGCTATGGACCGATCAATCCATTACTGATTTTACCGAGCTTTTAGCCAATGTTCGCGAAATCATCAAAGTCAACAAACGCTTCTGCGCGGTAAGGATCTCCGTTGGGGAGCAGATCCAATTCTGCAAGATATTATACATGTGTATTTGATTACTTATTGCGAATTTTATCACTGCAGAAACTAGTCAAGATCGCCGCAAACCCTCAGACGATCAAGGAGCTTGGAGACGTGCTCATGCAATGGGTTAGATATATAAATAAATTGCCCTTGCACCATCACACCCGGCAGATATTAACCTGTGTGTTTACAACTACCTATATGATAGGTTGATGATATGGAGGTCCCTTATGCCAACTTTTCGCGTGGCTACATACTCAATCTCAATCAACGTCAAGACATTGCCAAGAATCCTGGCATCCAAAAGCTGCTCAAGGTATATAAATATTTGTAAACAGAAGGCGTCACTATAAATATTGAACTAACCCAAATATTAATTCTAGGATTTGTCTGCTCAAGCATCCTATGAGATCAGTCTAGAATCTTTATTTAATGCGCCAGCACAACAGCTCAACTATTACAAAGTGTTATATAGTGTGAGTAACTACTGATTTTCAAAGTTCTAAGAAGTAGCAAGTGCGTTTCGCTAACCGAGGAAAATGCATGCATATATGCACTACTACAGCGTCTTTTAGAAAGTGCTGAGCCTGGTCGGGCTGATCACAAGCTTTTGGTCAAGGCCAATCGACGTATTGATACGGTCATGCTAATGGCCCAGAAAAGTTCTGGAAAATCAAGCGGGGCCACAGACCCTTCTTCTTCCCCTTCTTCTTCTGCATCGAGGGCACACACTAAACCACTTCCTATCGTTACACCCATCCAAACCAACATGACATCTGTGCGCTCTGAGTTAATTATGTCTTTTGATGGCTGTAAGCTTGACTGCTCTCAAGTCGTGGATCTCTTCAGCGGTTCGCCTATGGTTTGTATTTATGCAAAAAAAATCGTTTACTTCTTCCAAGTTTTTTTAACTCCTCGATATAATCTCCTTATTATGAGCAGCACCAGTATCAACCACGTCTACCCGACGATGCAGCAGTCGTTCTGCGGGATCATTTTGTGCAGCTGCCCGGAGAAACAAACGAAACGACACCGATTCGCGTCCAGCTTATCCTTACGAACGATGTCTTGCTTGTAGCTAAGGAAGGCACCAACAACGTGTACACACTCTTATACCCACCCCTTACTGTAAACGACATTACTGTAAAGTCAAAGAACCTCGACCGAGAGCTGGTGGGTGAGTACATTGTGGAATTCGCCGTTGTGGGCAAGAAGCACCTTACGATGCGAGCTGACCTCAAGGAAACACGCAACAAGTGGGTCGGCGTCAACGACAATGCGCCCAGCTCAATGACACTTGCACCAAAAGCGCTTAGAGCCGTCGTGCAAAAGCACGTTGGTGGCGGAGACGGAGCAGCAGAGGGATCTTCATCGCTAGCATCAGCATCGACACCAGCAGACAAGAATGCCCGCAAGAGTGGTATCCGCAAACATGACATATTTTCGTTTTACACGGATCAAACGGGCGAGATATCCCCATTGTCTTCTGATGAGTCATCTTCTGAAGAGTTTCTCCCAAAAGGTAGAGTAAATAAGTGCAGGGGGAGGGGCGCCATCGGTAATAGGTCAAGTGATCATCGTATCTTTTTCTGCCTTTTACAAACATATAAGGGAAAAAGTAAAAGGAGAAACGAAAACAGGCAAAAATGCTCTTGAGCGCCCCATTCTGAAAGGTGTTTAATGTCCTTATTTAGTACCTGCGCTGCCACCCAAAGATATTGTACAGCAAGAGCAGCAGAAGCACGAAACGAAAAACTTGCCTGCTCCGCCACCACCTCCGAAAGCGAGCAACGATGAAAGTGACTTGAAGCCACCAGCACCAGCACCAGCACCAGCACCAGCAAGACAGGATTCGCATCTATCGCCACGCTCGGCAAGCCCTGCACCTTCGGCGGTGTCCACGAGCACTTTTAATTCGTCAGGAGCGGAAGATTCACCCGGCGCGGCTGCACGGCCTGTATCACCCCGAACCATCGAAATCAGCCATGCTGTCGCACCAGTGGCTGCTATGCAAGCAGTGACTCAGGAATACAACGCTGCGGATCCAAAACTTTTGCCTCGCACCTCTTCTGTGAATCGCGGTGTTACTTCTTCTGCTGCTGTTGCTGCCCCTGCTGCTGATCCTTATACTCCTGCCATGACTATGCCCGCACGGACTTCGTCTTCTCGCCAGCAGCCACAACAACCACCTATGCAAAAAGCACTTCCACAACGACCACCTGCTGCTCCGGCCCATCACCAACAACACCACCAACAGCAGCAACAGCCTGGTCCCATGCATCATCATCCTTCGATGAATCGATCGCTTCCTCCACAGCCTCAATCGACACAACAACCAAGACCACCGGTGATCCATCAACCTCAGCCTCAGTATATGGCTCGGCCTGGTGCGCCGCCATTGACTCAGCGTCGTTCGTTCCATAACAATATGCCGGGTAATCGGTCACCTAGTCCAGGAATGGCTGTTGGTGGACCTGGTGGATATCCGCAACAACAGCCTACTCCTCCACCTCAGCAGCAGCAACAACAACAACAACAACAACAGCCGCCTATGGGTCGTCATTTGAATACTCCTCCTTACTTGCATCAGCAGCGATCCATGGATGACTTGAATTCGCCACCCCGCAGTGTAAGTTGGCGATAAACAAGAAGCCCATTGTTTGACTTTGTTTCCCAGAAAAAGAAAAGAAGAGCTGGTCACTCAAACTTTAACCTTTTTTCTCGGTTGTTCTTATCGTTCTATTGTGTGTATTTAGCCTACCCCACATATGGTGAACGGTCAACCCAACGGCATTCGCCAAGTTGTGTATAGCGGACAATGTGAAGTGTTCCATTGGAAGGCCGAGTCATGGTATGCCGTTGACGGCCAGTGCCTGCTCGAAGTGCGACAAACGTTCACGAATCGATCTTGTGTCGCCGTTCTTATGCAAAACACAGGCCAGCTATACTTGAACGCATGGGTCCTTCCAAATACGGTGATTTGCCATGCTTCACCCACCGACGTTAGCATTTCCGTGTTTATGGGCAACCAGAAGGAAAACTACCTTGTCCATTTCCAATCCCCGCAAGAAGCTGCGCACCTGTTTCAAATCTTGCAGCGCACGCATCAAGAAGCCATCCGCATGGGCGGAACAATGGGTGAAGGAACCTTGCGTGGCGCTCCACCTGGTGTTATTGCTGCTGCTGCTGATTTCTTGGATGACGATCCCAAAGACGACGAGCCCAAAGAAGAACCACAGCAACCCCAGACCTTACGTCTTGTAATGCAATGCAAGGCCAAGCTATTTGTCCAGCAAGAACATTCCAGCTGGAGCAGTTTTGGCAGTGTGACCATGAAGATCTCGCAGCAATTGCCTAGCAAAAAAATGCATATCGAGATGGAGAATGGCAAGGGCAACAAGGCAACCAAGTTGGTCAGCGCAACGGTTCACAGTCGCAATGTCAGTCGGATGAATCCAAAGCGTATCACGTTCTTGTTGACAAACGAAAAGGAACGGCAGAGTATGGTGTACATGGTCCAGATCAAGGAGGAGGAGACAGGTCAAAAGATCTATGAGTATATAAAGACCAAGAACGCAGAGAATGGCTGGTAAAAAAGAAACAAAATTATCCTCTCCACATATTCCGCAACTCATACAAACAACGCATAATATCTTTAGTAGTCTAGTACATGTATAGAACTCGCACACACACACACACTCTCTCTCTCTCTCTCTCTCGCCTTTTTATTTCCACGCACCATACAATCCAAACACACACTCATACACACACACTCACACTTCTTTATTCATCCACCCGTATTCCTTGTTTTGAGTTTCTTTTTTTCTTATTTATTCATACTCTTCCTTTCTTTCTCTTGTTCATGTACTTATCCCCCACCCCAAACTTCCCCTCAGGCATAATATATTTTTCTCATTCCTCTTATTACAAAATTGATCGGGAGACTAACTGGGCGGCCACTGATAGCCCATCATATCCATCGTGGGTGTATATATGAAATCAGCAAACCGAAACAAATCGTTGACAGCTATATCTGTCGGCTTTAGCCAGGACCAATCTTCCTCCAAGGATGCCGTTGGCGCGCTTGGAAGCACGGCCATGGGCGGCGGTGGAGCAGTACTAACATGAGCAGCCGTATCCGTAATGGTAGCCGTTACTGCTGCTCCAGAAGTAGGCGGGAATGGTGATGACGATGGATGCAGTGGTGTCTGTTCTTGCCAAATCGACGATGTTGATGATGAAGATGTTGACGATAATGAAGGTGCTGGTGCTGATGATGCGTCCTCTTGTTCTTGTTCTTCGTCGTCGTCGTCGTCCGGGTCGTGGGGTGATAGCGACGGATTTGTTTGCTTTTCAATGCGAGCAATCAATGTACGTACATACTTGTGGTGCTTGACGGGCGATGATTTGAGCACCGCTCCTACGCGCTGCATTTGCCGTTTCGCATGAGCCAAAACTTCCGGTTTCTTAGACTTGAACTGATGCCCGTACACCAAGCACGCCATGACAATCGTGTCCAGAGTGAAATGACACCATGGTTGGCGCAGCTGCATCCAGCACTCCAATAGCTCAGTGATGGCATCGGCGCTATTCAAACACAAGCGTAACGATAGTAGGTTCACAGTGTGTTGCTTGTCCGGATGAGGCGGCAGAAAGATTGAGTATAGCTGGCACATTTGAAAATGATACTCAAAGTTGAGCTTCAGACATGCCTGTTCCCGAAACGAAGTGCTTGTCCATGACTTTTGTTGGTGCGGGTTGTATTGGAAATAGCATGGTAGCTGCTTGTACCAAGTCTTGAGTTCGCGCTCCAAGGTGGATACTGTCTTGAACAAGGGGTCGCTTTGATGACAGCTGGTATGAATGCGGCGATAAATTTGGTTGATCATGTGTCTGTGCTTGGTAAATTCAGCGCGGTAACGGCGCTCGCCTTGTTCATGGTCCAAAAGCTGGATTGTCTGCGCTTGTAGTGGAAATAGCATCGGTTTATCTGAATGCGCTGCACATAGCGTCTCCAGAAATTCCAAGGCAGCAAACAGTCGGCGGCCTGTTTCGTCCTCAGGATGTGCGCGATGGAGGCCCAAGTCGAACGCCATACGGGTGGCTAGACCCAAGAAGGTATAGGCTTCAGATTCACATCGGTCCGGACCCGTTTTTCCAATGCTGTAGATGTACATCAGTAACAGTGCATGCACCGTCTCAACACGTGGTGTGAGAAATGCATCGCGCAGTAAGGCCTTGGCTGCAGCAAAGTAGGGTTCACCCACCCGGTTTGGATCTTGTTGACCCAGAATACCGTGGTAGATGGCTGCATGGCGTGCTGACCAGGATAAGACGGCATTAATTAAGAGCGGTGATGCGGTCTGTTCTTTGCATTGTTGTAAGAACGTATCCATCTCGGGCAGCGGCAAGCACAAGAAACACTCTTCGTAGATTTTGAGTAGCTGATTCAATAGTGCGGGATGCGGTAGTTTCCGAGCAATGCAACACGATGTACTGGTTCGTGATGTGGTAGCACAAACTTCGTGATTGCTATTGCCAGATTCCCAAGCGCTATACAGCGGGAAGATGATGTCTTTGGATCTGTACAGGGGATTGTATTTGATAACAACGGCGTTTAACCCGTCTTCTTCGTCATCCTCGTCATTATCCTCTTCCCGGTGATGCTGCTGTGGGCTTTCATGATGATGATCGTGACCGTGATGTCTTTTGATTCCTCCTGGTGCTTCTGCATCAGTTGTTGCTGTCTGCGCATTCGAATATGTTGCTGGATGCGGCAGCCCCGCGTGTGACGTTGGGTTAGAGTGTTTCGGCGTACTAGTGGTCGTTGCGATTGTTCTCAGCTGTGACAAGCCGGAAAGCAGTATATCATATAGGTCATTCAGAGAAATGATATTCGTGTCCACTCGTAGACCATTAGGTGTCAAGGAGACGGCCCAGTTTGGATTTAATTGTTGCTGTTGAACTGGCGATGACGGTGGGGGTGAAGATGAAGATGAAGAAGAGGAGGTAGCTAAGGGGATGGACGACGACGGTACTTCAGCATCATAGTTGCATGAAGGTGCTGTGGCTGTTGTTGCAAACTCGTGTTTCGTTTTTAGTCGCTTATTTCGAATCTCTTTGGCAATGAATCGTGTGTCGTCTTTAATTCCTTCAACACCACTTTCTATTGCAGCAACCCGGGATTGCAGTTGGCTTACAGTTTCGTTGAGCTGCACCAAGTTGAACAAGTCAATCTGCGTAGGTGCTCCTGTGTATGAGCATGCGGCTGTATGTACAGAGTATATAAACAAAGTCGATTATCACCCAATTTAGTGTCGCTGCTGGTTACTTTCCATCCACCATAACAGCAAAGACACCCCCCTTTTTTTTGTTCCCTCTCGCAAACAAAGAAATACCCGGCAACGGCGTACCTTTAGCGCCGCGGCATCGACCACATATTGGATGGGCGAAATCACACTTGACTTTTGTCGATAATAAGAAACATCATGGTTTGAGTATTGCTGTGAGGAAATCAAACGAAAGTAAGAGTGTCGTTATTGATGTCACAGAATTTATCTTACCCTTCTTCAGTCTTTCATTTGTGTGTGGTGACAGAAACCAAGAAGAGCAAAAATGTAAGAGTTTACTTCTTGGTGTGTTGTTGAGAATATTAACTTCTGAATGTTAAATACCTGCACCGCTCGCAAGCCAGCGTCATTCGCATCCGTTTTGACGTTGAATGAGGGTCGTTTTCAAGAGTCATTTATCTCTTTTGCTTTTTTTTCGGTTGTATGTGTAGCGTGTAATATGAAAAAGACGAGACAATAGAATGATAACCCGGATGAAAGGAAGAAAGAGAAAGAGAGAAACAAAAAAGAAAGGAGACGAGAAGCTTAAAAGAACACGCTGCAGACTTGCTTAAACGTGATACTTGCATTAGTACATACCAGTATTACCGATCTGTAGTTACTCTGTTTTGGATTTGAAATATGACTAACGATCTCATGCCATGCACAATGCCGAAAATAGTTACTGGCTTATGTATGTAAGCATACAGCAGTAATATATATATAGTATTACATACAAATAACAAATATATAAATATAGTATACAGGTAATAGGAAAAGTTGGTTGGATGCGGGTTAAAGTAAAGAGAGTGCTAATGATTTAAACGAGCCACATCACTGTCCTGCTTACTACAGAAAGCAGTAGTGATATGATTTATCGTTTTCTATGTTGCCTTGCCAACATTTCAGAGATTAGTGAAACAGAGTCCAGCCCCAAGGTATAGTAGTGGTCGTTTTTCGACGGATCAAAGATGCTTGTATGTGCATCAATCTCGCCTTCCATTCTTGAAGTGATGGGTATAAAATGATGCGCAGTCTCTGGAGGAGGCAACGCGATAAATGTACGTGGATCACTTGCTAAGCTGTCGTCACTCGTTAACTGATATAATGCGCATACCTCGAAGCTTAGCATCACATGTTCACACTTAATGCAGCAACATCCAGCATCTATCGCCACTCCATCAGAACAGGCACACCACCTTCTATTATGCAGAAACTTTATATCGGCTTCTTTACCTGGACATAAAAACACTTGAACATGACATCCGGTAGCTCGGTGAGTCGACGTACTCTATAAAATAATTGGATCAGGCAACTCAAATTGTATCAGACATGTATATACAGATATGGAAAAAGGAGTAGCACCAGGTATAATATTACTTCTCTTTTCATACCTTTCCCAGCAGCCATTCAGATCCATCAATGTACTGACGAATTCGAGATGATCAAAAACATCCGTCATCCCTGCAGTGATCTTTTCTCTGGCCATATAGGCCGCCGCACCTGCTGCAGCGACACCCACAACTCCAGCCAGTAATCCCCACGAGGACGAAGATGACTTTTTCTTCGTTGCCGCTGTTCCGGGATATTCAATTGCAGCTGCTTTGGTCGATCGTGATGTTGTCGCACTTGCTGCTGTAGCTGCTGTAGTAGCAGCACCCGTTGCCGACCAAAATCGACTCACATGACGGTTCACTTGTTCTGCATGGCTCAACGCCTGAGTCGTAACAAATCGATGATTGACAGAATAAAACGGTGTATCATATGCTATTAATCCAAGAATATCGGCATCCAAGACCTCTGGATTTTGTTTCCAGTGAAGTATTGCTTCAGCAGCTAAATGATCGTGATACGAGATTAATATCTCAAATGAATATCATGCGTACATGGTAGGAATCTTATACATACAATAACCCTATATACGAATCACTCATTAAAATTGTAATGACACTTACATACAAGTCCACCCATGGAATGCCCGAGCAATACAAACCGGACCCGACCACAACCTGCTTCCTTTTGTGCTAATTGAACTTGTCCCTGAAGCCACGCTAGTAGGTTCTTTACCGCTAACTGAAAATCGCTTTTTTTATAGCAATGCTTAACATACTGTTGTCATGAAGAAAGCGTTGTCATGGCTTGTCGCATTATTGCTAATTACTTCAACTTACCCTGAGGTTTTGTATTTGGGATAGATTTTGACTTCAACACGGTCGTGGGTGGTGATCGTTTTTAATCTGTTTGGGAAATCCTATGTGGCAAATAACCTGTTATAACTAATATAAGTGGTAAAAAAAAGAAAAGGTTAATGTGTGCATACCTTGAACGTCGTATCGCCTCCCCTGTATCCATGAACAAACACACACAATAAGCGATCGTTTGTCATAGTCTAATGCATAAAGATTCTCTAAGTTTCCTTTCTCGCTAACGGTTTTTAATTGACCGGGTCAACTACATGCCGTGCTTGTACCTGAAATGAAGAATTGATCAAATTTGATTGGACGACTTTGATAATTGTAACTCATCACATTGAGCGAGCAACAGACATGCTGCTCTTTATCACTAACCTCGACTGGCATTTCTCCCACCCTTCCACATCCATCCTCAGATATATATCAGACATACAATGAGATAAATCGCCATTTAACGGGTGTACATTGGGCATTTATTCTCGGCACCGTACCATTTGAACCTCAGGTAGTTGATCTCTCTGCTTTGTCTCCAAAAGTCAACGTCGCACTTACTAAATTAGTAGCTACCAGTACTCGTCGACGACTCAACTTCCTTCCTTTATAGCTACTACCAGTTCTGACAAATGTAAATTGTCATAAGAGTTTGAATCCAACAAGATTTAATACAAAAAACTGCTAGAGTCAATCATGAAATACAGTATATGATCTACTATTGGTGCTCTTATAGACAAGTGGCAACACTAACTGAATCTTCGCAATATGAAGATCGAGAGGAAAGGGATGACTCATTGTACACGTACGAGGAGAAAAGTTCGAGCGTACAATAGTCAGGTCTGAGCTAATCGTAAATGCCATCCATGTGTGAGGGTCTACTATTTAAGCATCTTCTATATTGCGCCATTCGTAAGCTATGTTTTACCTCTACTGATATCATAAATATGAAGGCGGTGGAGTGGGTTGATCTTCCCGGTTCAGTCTTAGAGTAGTGTACCACTGCTGTAGTATTTCATCTAGATGAAAACACCGATACCTTGATCTTATAGGATGTTTTGAACACTACCCCGCAGAACGGTGGTTCACGTCTACGCGTTCGCCTTCAGTCCCACTACTACTGTGCAGCGCGCTCTGGTTTTCCAGTCTAACAGCAAGAGCCAGAAAGAAGGCTACGAACGGGTATGTCCTCCTAGTTAATAGCTTTACAATCCGACTTTTAATCCTATTTCCTCTGCTTTTGGGAAAACGCGTTGTTGACCTTAAATATAACAGACAGCTTTGATAATCATGTACAGTTGGCGATTGACTGCACAGCATCAAACAATTAAAGTGTTGTCAGTTGTCGTGTGCGTTTTGCGATTACATATAGCAAATTTTTAAGTTTAACTGTCTAAAACACTAAACTTGCGCTCGCTTTGAGACGTTCTCTACATGATATAAATATACCACAGAAACCATTAAAAGTGGTACAGTGCTTAAAACTCACAACTTTGCTTCCAAGCCTTTTGCATTGCTTTGCGTATTTATAGTAAACAGGCTACCATCGGGATCAATTCAAGTGCCTCTTTTCTTTGTTGCTCACTTTATAAGATATATTTCAATCGCTACGACCAAAACGATTGCCATCGGTCCCAGTGGCCCAGCTAGGCAATTTGTATGCAGTGCTGATGAAGACGAAGCTCAACATTGTTACCGTGCAGACCGCATTTGAATATGCGCAAGGCAGCTTACGCCTCGCGTCAATGTGACTAAACTGTTTTATATCACTCACATGCGCTCAATAAATTACTGACTGCTCAGCAAATGCAAGGAAATATGTATTGCAGCAACGCTAGCGCTGACGATGAGTTAATCAACATGAAGGATTTGGCACCGCTTGCTCAACTATCCAAAACTGAAGCTCGAATTCACTATCCATAGCATTGCCATTCTGAAGCTCCTTGCAAATAGTAAAGTGCTATGTACGCAATATACATCTTTGGTTGAAGCTGGAGATAGGCAGTGTTCTCATAACGGCGTTTGCAACTTTCAAGAATTCAAAAGGCTAAAGATACACGATGCCACGGATAAAAATATTAAAATCATGGTTAAACCCCTCTTTCAAGAGCTGCAAGATCCATTAAAGAATACATCAGCGCCTGATGACTATCACACCATTACAGCACATAAGCATGGTGTATCGCTTCTGGCAAAAGGTCCCAGTGAAAAAAACAGTTTACCTTCTACACAAATTTAAACTTGAGGAATATGCTTAATGGAGATGATCAAGACTTTTCATTCTCATGAATCTGTACATGCCTATTTTCGCCTATTACTATGCTCTTTATATGAAAAACAGTCTCTATCGTCATCATCTAGTAAATTTTATGCGTATTCGTATGAACAACAGCATTACATTTTCAAAGGTAGGAAGGTTACTACGACGACACATCATCCTTAATAATCATTACAAATAACCTAGGTGTAATAAAAATGGATACAACGTTACTATCCAAACATAACTTTAAGCACCCGCTTTTTACATAGCATGCCATATATCATACGATGTACACTTTACTGAGAAATATAAAGAAATGGCTCCCTGAGATTCGTGTAGATAAGCGTTCATGCTGTTTAATGAAGCAGGATCACAACCAACCCTGGCATACAAGAATCATGCAGTATGATATAATTCGCGATCCAAATGAGTGATGTATGCATGATGCACGCTAACAATTCTATTCATGTGGTGATTTTAGCATAGTATACTGCGTATGAAAAATCACTGAGCCAAAGTTTTTGGGAGACAAGCATTCATCGTCGATGCTCTTTGTAGTTTGTATGACGTCTTTATGTACCGAAGAAGATATTTACAAAAGGAATAGCCTAATAGACAGCTGTAATAGATGAACCCTCCTGTATACCATCAATCATGAAATTTGTACGTGATCCGTGCGCTAGTCAATGATTACATATTGCAACTGTCAAAACATACCAAAGGAAGGTCATCGTGGAGCGTGATTTGAGAAGCAAATACTCCCTCAATGACGATGATGATCAGCCGTCATGCGGGAAGATCATCAGACGAGTCGGTCATGTTTGAAAGATCGGGCTGCTGCTGCTGCCTATTGACAAGCTAATTACTTTTTTTTTTCTGAAGTGATGTATCAAAAGATAAAAACATGACGTTTATGCACTCATCATACGATTAACTCAACCGTCATATTACGATATACTGTTGCATGAAACTTAAATCGTCATCACCATCAACTTTTTCTTTCGTCAAACAAAGCACGATCATCGATGAGCCAGGTACTCTAATATGTATATCGGAACTTCATTCCGAAGCTTGATTTCTTTTTAACTCCCTGTACATATTCAGTACTGCTACCCAAGGCAACTCTGATGATCAAAGCCAAAAACTGGCAAATGAGTATAGTGATAAGCATGACGTATTGTGATATACAGCAATCCAAAGATGAAAGTATAACAGCAGATCAAGCTTATTTGTCTACGTCAGTATGCAGGAACGTTTCTGCTATCAGTGTTTCGTCGTGGCGCGCTGATCTACATGATGATATTCATCTGCAGCTTTTGTATCTAGCAGCGTAGTATGTATGCGCTTTACCGATATTTGCTGCAAATGATAGCAGATCAAAAGCGAGTGCAAAACCAGTCACATAACGTACAAGCTGCCTGGTACTGCTTAATCTATTTCCGATACATAACACATAGCAAATGCTATATGGTTACAAAGTGTCACCATGGCAATACAATATAACATGCTTTATATAAGAAAACAAGAGAAAAGCGTTCGTTGCGTACCAACGCGGCTTGAGGGCCGCGTATATCTCTTCATATCTATGATAGTCTAGTAAGCTGGAAAGCACAAAATGTTGTATGTAATGCCTCGTTCTTTTCGTGGTACTGTAGCACGCAAATTTGATAGCAATTGCTTAACACGATAAAATGTGCATGTTTGAGTGTATCAACGGCTCTAGTAGAATGTTTGGATGCCGCGGTGTGCGATGTGGTAATTATTGTGCAACATACACTCCCAAAATTTCTCTAATTCTTTTTCGTGTTGCTGGTGCTTCTTCTTATTATCTAAATTGCCTGTGCTGTGGCTGATGAGGTGATGATTATTTAACGACGACTATTTATCGTCTTCGCCATTACAAAAAAAGTTAACACCATGTTTTTTGGCTCGTTCCCAATGTAAAGAAAAAATGGGAGCAAGATATTTGTTATTTGGATAATAGCAAGTTTTGCCTATCGAGTATGTGCTGTATGAATATACGAAGAGCGCAACAGGGCAGAGACGCTGCTGTTGCTGTCAGCTCGATTTGATTATTCCCAACGCAGTCTGGTCTTCCCCCAACAAAAAACAAAGCTGAAAAAGGTTTGTACTACCAGTTTGTCATGGAAAACCCAGCATCTTGCCCCAAGAATGATAGGTTTATCCTTTCCGCTATGGCCCGTGCCATCAATTTCTCATCTTTGTCTCTGTGAGTTGGACCAGCTGATCATTTTTGCACAGTCGATTCACACAACGTATAACTTGTCAGATATATCTGTAGCTGCTGTTCATGTTCCATTTCTGTATAATGGAGCAATTGGAAAAGGGACAAAAAAATTTGCATACGAACGTTTTTTCCATTTACCCCCACATCTTCTTCCCCCGGTGATCTCCGTCTTCTTTTTCTTACTAAGAGATAATAACATTGTCCGAGCTGCGACGATAATGCAAGCGGTACAGCATCTATGGAATGATGGATATGGTACATGCACGCGTGGGAATTGAATCTGGAGGTGCATGGAAGTGCTGGACGAGTCCATGATTCCTTTATTATGTTGATCGGCTGATAGGACACACACACACACACTCTCTCTCTTTGCTCTCCCATGTCCTATACCACACAGCTTTTTTCTTGAAACCAACCATGTGGTATTGACTGTATTTTGCACTTGAGAAACTCCTTAGAAGTCTGATGGGGAAAACGTGAAAACGAGCTAAAAAGGCTTTACCCTACTTCTCCCTCTTTTCGATTCTCGCTATAAAGCTCATGCGACCTATATAACACAGCATGAAAAGAAACAACCCCACATCTTACAATACAAAACTTGGATGAGAAAATAGTGACAGTGAGAAAGAAAACCACAAGCAAGACTCTCCACTTATGGATCAGCGTGACAAGTTGTTTCTCCTCGCTCTCCCCCAGGGCTTTCCTTACAAGGCGCATATACGTTGTGTGACGGAAAAAGTGTAAAAAAGAGAGAGCAAAGCATCTTTTCCCAATTTCTCTTTTCTTCTTTTGTATCTTCTTTCTTCACAAACTCGGTTTTACTCTCTTTCTTTATCCAGCCGCTTTATACACGGGAACTTACAACACAACACGCGAATAAAGTAGCAGAATATATCAATCATGGTACTCGAGTTCAAACCGCCATACACTGTTAAGGTGTCCGAAGAAACACCCGGCGAAACACCAGTGATGCGACATTTCTTGTTCAAGGACAAGCTCGTCGACTCGTTGGATGGCACCGCAAAAACAATGTGGGCCCTGTATCTTCACGGCAATAAAGCAGGAGGAGGTAATATTCCACTTTCTTCAAGATGTGATCTATTTCAAGGAGAAATAGAGTGAGGTAGAGGGGCATTCTACGTGCTATGTTCGCGCATTGAGCGAGGGACACGGAAAGATGAAATGATAATTACCGGGCATTGGCATAAACAATGTATTAGGGAGTCAAGATGTGGGGTTATTTATATTATTACTACAATTCCGGGGTGGGATGGAGGGGGGGGAGAAATAACGATGAATACCCTGGATCTTAACAGTGGAGAAATTACAATAGATGGTCCTTTTCTGGGTACTCGACGCATCGAAAATGGTGTCGCCAAGGAATATGTATGGCAAACGCATCGACAAGTGCGCGTCCGTATCGAAAACTACGCCAAAGGATTGACGTGTCTTGGCCTGGAGCGACAAAAGGCCGTGGGTATTTACAGTGTCAACATGCCCGAATGGACCATGACGGAGCAGGCCTGCTACCGTCAATCATTCATCATTGTGGCTCTTTACGACACCTTGGGTGCCGAGGCCATGGACTATATCGTCAACCAGGTCGAGATGGAATTCATTGTTGCAAGTGCTGACAAACTCCACAACATTGTCCGACTCAAGGGACGGCTCCCGACGATCAAGACAGTTATTATCATGGATGAGGAGAATATCAAGGCTGAGGATAAGGAGGCTGCTCAGCAGGCAGGATTGGCTGTCCTTGGATTCAAAGGAGTGGAGATACTAGGCGAAGGTATCACGGAAGAAGAACGCGTCGAGCCCGAGCCTGAGGATATTGCAACCATTTGCTATACTAGGTAACGTATCATTTGACTTTTGTGCTCTCGCATTAAGTGTGTGGGGTAGCAGTAGCCAAGCATTTCTTGCAAACGATGGCGCAACTCCGCATTCATTTCATTTGGAATCATTGAAACACTAACCAAAAAGCACTATTCATTATCATGCAGTGGTACGACGGGAACGCCCAAGGGTGCCGTTATCACTCACGCCAACTGTGTTGCTCCAATTGCTGGCATTGACAAGCTCGGAGGAGCAAATAGCTTTGCCAAGATTGATCACACCGATGTTTATATTTCGTATTTGCCTTTGGCCCACGTATTTGAGCGTGCTGCACAGGGCGTGCATGTGTTCAAGGGCGCTGCTATTGGTTATTATCAGGTACAATGCTCAATCACGACTGGCAGCAAACAAAGAGGGACCATACTAATGAATATATAACCTTCAATGGTATTGTAATGTGCTTCTATAGGGCGATACCTTGAAGCTGTTGGACGATATCGCCGAGTTGCGACCTACTGTGTTCTGTTCAGTGCCCCGTTTGTTCAACAAAATCTACGACAAGGTTTTGGCAGGTGTCAAGGCCAAGGGCGGGGTCAGCCAATACTTGTTCAACACTGCATTCAATCAAAAGAAAGCCAATCTCAACAAATCTGTCCACCATTGGCTCTGGGACCGTGTTGTCTTTGGTCAGGTAAATAAGAATGAGCCTTGTTGATTGTACCACTTTATGTTGCCTTTTCCCACACACAATTGGAGAAAGAGCAGAAATGCAAGAAACTTCTTTCTGCTGCTGCTGCTGGTGGTGGGTCGGGTTGATGCCCATGGTGGTTCTTCCACTTGACGGTGATCCACATCTTATGCGAGCGAGAACGTTGCACTCATTATGTCTTCGATTGTTGATTAGGTTCGTGCCAAGCTCGGCGGCCGCATCAAATTCATTCTCAGTGGCTCAGCACCCGTTTCGCCAGATGTGATGGATTTCATGCGTATCTGTTTTTCTGCACGGGTGTTTGAAGGTTATGGTCAGACTGAAAACTTCTGCGGAGGCTGCTTGGTAAAGTATCCATCCAATCATGTTGCTATGTTGTATTGACTGTTACTCAGCAGCAATAATAACAATGACAGCAACTTTAAAAGCAAAACACAAAGAGAAAAGAGAAGCATGTCAAACCTAATATTTATTGTTTGGCTGACGTTATTTGTTGTTGTTGTTGTTGTTCTTTTTACTGTTTTCCAAATAGACCATACAAGATGACAACACATCGGGCATCGTTGGTGTACCATTCCCTTGCTCTGAATTCAAATTGATTGATGTACCAGATATGGATTACCGGTCAACGGACAAACCTTATCCACGCGGTGAAATCTGCATACGCGGACCTTCGATCATGCGTGAATACTACAAGGTGCCCGATAAGACGGCCGAGACCATCAATAGCGACGGTTGGCTGTTGACGGGCGACATTGGTCTTGTTGATGGAGCTGGTCGTATCAAGATCATTGACAGAAGAAAGAACATCTTTAAGCTGTCCCAGGCAAGTGAACTCTTTTTGAAGTATCACTATTGTCAAAAAAAAAAACCTAAACAAGATGAACGGCAGTGTATAAAAAAGAATAGGAGAAAAAAGTAAAGCTAAATTTAAATACGTCGATCTTGAATTTTTCTTTTAGGGAGAGTACATTGCCCCTGAAAAGATCGAAGGCGTGTACCAAAAGCATGAATTGGTTGCACAAGCCTTTGTCTACGGCGATTCATTGCAACCCTCTCTGGTTGGTATCTTTGTCCCTGACAAGGACAGCTTGAAAAGCTGGGCTGCTAAGCAGGGTCTGGGTGACAAGACAGCCGAGGAATTGTGCGAGTCTGAACAAGTCAAGAAGGACTATCTCAAGACAGTGACGGCCTATGGCAAGCAGAATGATCTCAAGGGCTTTGAGCAAATCAAGTCTGTCTACTTGACCATGCAGGAGTTTGCCGTCGAGAATGATATGCTCACTCCCACTTTCAAACTCAAGCGTGAAGTGGCACAAAAGGTGTACCGAGAGCAGATTGATACGATGTACAATGCGTTGTCAAATGGAAGAGCTTTCAACTAACGAGTGTAGTGCGAAATTTCCACCTTTTCTCTGTCTCTATTCTCGTCTTTCTATATATCCTACTACAACCATATCGCACATTATTGCTACCGCTACCCTATCTTCTCTTTTGTTTCTGACTTCTTTTGACCCATCAACATAACTCTTCCTATGCATATTCATAATAATAATAATAAGAGTATCTATATACAAACCGTATCTCTTTTTTCTGTCATTAAAGCATCATCATCATCGTCATCATGCAAGTGATATAAGGTTATCCGGATATGAATTAACGTTTGCATATTACATATTTCTACAGATGCTATCATAGCTTACTACATGTTGGGGGTATGTATATGGGGACGCAGAGGGCTTTTAGTTGCACGTATTGCAAATCTGTCATCCAGGTGCTATGTATGTAGTTTGTCTATACCTATAAAGGAAAAGTAAGCACTTGCTGTACATTTTACAATAGCTACGACGACACTAGCAGCACTTGCGCGCGCGATAAAACGAGTTAGAAGGGACCCTTGCGATTAAATAATTGACCGGGCCACTCATACACCCTCTGTCTTGCGCTCTTACATACACAAGGAAAGAACACGCACTGTATCGGCAGTTCGGACCCACCGAGTGTAGCTCGACCTTTGAACCTTAATTGATCTTTATTCCCGACGCACGGTTATGGCGGAGAGGTCTGGTAAGTGGGTGGATGATGGTGGGTTGTAGGAGGCGGAGATCTGCAAAATATAAGCAGGGAGACCGTTCATATTGCTATTTTCTCTCTTTCCTTTTTTGGGAGGGAAGAAGGAGAGAGAGGGGGTGTGATAGAAAGAGTAGAAAAAAAAAAAGCGAGACAAGCGAAGAAGCCCAAAGAAAAAAAAAAAAGAGGAGTCTCGATTATTTACTGAGCACGTGCGGGTGTAACTCCATCACACACACTCTCTCGCTCTTTTAGAGCATAAACACTGCCGCTGGGTAAGTTATG
Organism: Zychaea mexicana; assembly: GCF_025766255.1. NCBI lineage: Eukaryota > Fungi > Mucoromycota > Mucoromycetes > Mucorales > Lichtheimiaceae > Zychaea > Zychaea mexicana. The sequence goes on along the minus strand of NW_026516696.1, from coordinate 291,393 downwards.
CCTCTGTTACTGAACCAACAGAATCATCGATTTCGGAATAGTTCTATATTAAGACGGTCATGTGCTCGCACATACTGTACACAACCGGGCCACAGTTCCTTTTTGTGTAATCCTCATGTATGCACTCGTATGTGCGATGAGGGTATCTGAAGTGATGCGGCCTGTGCCTTTAGTCGCTCAGCTGCTGGTTTCAAATGATGATAGAAAATGAAATAATCTGGTTTTCGAGTGACCCAGGGCCACCACCACCGCGATATCTGTGTGCTAGTTAGTTTGAAATGTACAGGCGATCCCCCGTCAAGAAACGAATGGCATGATTTAATGATGAATGATGATGATGTTTTGATGGACACACGATAGATGTCAGGTCATGGTTGATTATACGCTTTTCTAGGCCCACCACCGTGCTAGTAGGCAGTAGCAGCTTTTTTACCCGTCTTTTGAGTTTACAATAGTTGCAAAGATCAAATTAGGCAAATCGCCTAAAATGATAACTTGTTTTATCTTCCAATATGCATCCAGTGAAAATTTAATCCCGATAACCGAACACCTATATAAAGGGCGAGGATCTTTCTTCCGCAAATCTTTTATTTTCTTCGTCCTTCCTTAAGCCCATTTCACACACACACACACACCGACACGCACTTTACACTTTTTACACGTATCATCTTCTTACTATCACTTGCTCAATCTGAAAGAAAACAAAGAGAAATGAAAGACTACTCGCACTACTATCCCAAAGTCGACCCAGATATCGAGCGTGCGCTCTTGAAAAAGCTTGATATGCGCTTAGTAGCCTGGGGTGCCTTGGCCTACTTTTCCAATGTACTTCTCCGCGGTAACATGCGTAAGTAGCTGCATGGACAATAGTTGCTTGATACATATATTTATATAAGAGAAAGGACTAACAATAACACGCTTAAATAACAGCTTATGCGTTTACCACCGGAATGAACACCGATCTTCATTTGAACTCCTCAGCCTATAACTGGGCTGTCAGTATGTTCTTCATCAGCTACTCAGTGTATGTATCGTTGATTTTGTATTACGATGAGAAAATACACATACACAGAGATAGGAAAAAGTGTCAGTATCTGAAAACAACCTAGATCAAATCAACTCACGATATGAAACATCTGTTGTTTACATACACAACATGTTATTACACGTGTATATGCAATTGTTCTTTTTTGTTTTTTAAAGTTTCCAAATGCCGAGCAACATCATCTTTAGCCAAGTCAAGCCAAAATATTATCTACCCACAGCCGTCATCTTATCCGGCGTGTTAAGCAACATGGCGGTTTTCATCACTGATAAGCATCGGGGCTTACTGTATGTCATCCGATTTTGCATGGGCTTATCTGAAGCAGTAAGTATGGTACACTAGTTATTAAGCAAACACACATCTGTAACCCCACAAAAAAAGGAACCTTGATAACTGGAATCGCGATTACTATTGGTTGAGAAAACAATTCGATCGACCTATTACTAACGTTTTAAACCAAACGGTATTACTGTGTATGGCTATTTAGGGATGTTATCCATGTATCATCTTTCTTATCAGCAGCTGGTACACACAGAAAGAATTGAACACCCGGGCCTGTATGATTGTCATTGGCTCCAATCTTGCCTGTGCTGCAAACGGTTTGATCGGTGGTACCGTTTTACAAACCCTGGATGGCGTCGCCAACATCCGTGGCTGGAAGTGGATGTTCATCATAGAGGGCACGGTGGCGATCGTCATTGGCATCGCTGGCTACTTTACGCTCCCAAACTATCCACACAATACTCCTTGGATCACAGGAGCTGAGCGTGAGGTTGCCATGCAGCGCAAACCCATTTCGCAGAACCTGTGGAAGGAGCACGAGAGCTTATTGTTCGTTAGCGCTAAAACGTAAGTTTTTTTTTCAATATCTTACCACCACTACAGTAGTCGTACATGTACATACACACGCATACATCAGATCGACACTCCTGTTTCCCTACCCCCCCCCGCCTTTTGCCGCCCCTCCCCCTCTTTATTTTTTTTTTGTTCTCCCCTCGGTTGGCTGCTGCGTTGCTCCCCCTTGATTTTCCCCATTGGCTGTTCTCTCTCTCAGTCTCAGTCTTTCGTCACACTCGAACCTTCCTTTTCTCTCTCTCTCCTGATGTTTCTATTTACTTACATGTGCATCTTTATTTGTAACAATCTAGTCTAAAGCACCTGGCAACAACACCCTATATCTACATGCTTACATTCATGTTTGCATGCATTGTCATGGGAGATACAGTGATGCATAATTTTGCAATTATCCTGAATGGTATGGGCTACTCGTCCGTACAATCCAACTACTGGAGCGCCTCGGTGTATATCTTTTCCAGCGTTCCGACCCTTGTCCTTGCGCGCACCTCTGATACGATGCGTCACAAGGGGCTGCATATTTTTCTCGTCTCTCTATGGTCCGCTCTGTGGTACTGTATGTCCTGGTTTGGCTCTGTGCAGATCATGTTTGCTGCCGCTTTTGCAGTCACCCTGAACGCAGTGCTGATCCCTATCACGCTCAACTGGTCCAGCCAGATTTATGCGTGTGATCATGAAATGCGGGCCGTCATGATGGCTCTCATTGTCTCTGTTGGGAATCTCGTCCCATACTTGATCAACCCCATCACTTGGGAAGTCACAGATGCGCCTGAATTCCGTAAGTCTCTTTCTTGTTCGTTATTTTGCACTTTTTTATTCAGAGCTTTGTCTTCATGTATACTAAATATATATATATATATATATCCATCCATCCATTTCGTCATTACGTTGCTATCCATCATAAACCAGACACTGGCAAGATAACTTGTGCAATGGCGGGGTTAGGCGCGGCTGTTGCCTGCGTCTTAATTGCCTTGTGCTTAAAGTTACGAATCAGATTACCCCAAGACGTTCGTCAAGAAGAGCGACAGTCAGAACGTCAACCTTTGCTCATCCATATCCCGAGATGCTACGACGACGACGATGACGACCATCTTGGATATAGAGCGCTTGCGTCTCCACCTTAAGCGCAACCACTGGCATCCCACTATCTATTTAAAAGCAACAGTTCACAAACTGAACATCTCGGCTTCTTCATACCCCCCCTTTAACTCATAACTGCTATTTTTTGCCTTTCTCACATCATCACTGCCATCACTATCATTGCTTTTCCATGCGTGTCCATTTATCATCATCTTGCATTACATCTCATCATCTCATCATACACTACAAACCACAACATTCCAACACATCATATGTATAGTATATATATAGTTTCCTCATATTACAATAAAAAAGAAGAAAGATACGCAAAGTAAGAAAAAAAAAGGAGGGAATCATCAAGTATAGTCAAATGTAATAGTGTTGCGGTAGTAGTTAGTGTACAATCAGTAAAATAGGGGTGTGTCGTGTGCGTGGGTTGGTAGTAAGTGATAAATCTGGCGTGCGAGTGCGTTGTTTTGAAGTTAAGAATTATATGTAAAAAGCATGAAGAAACGAGGGTAATAGAAAGACATTCTACTTTAGTTGTGACCAAAGAATCGAGTCATGACGCTCAGATAGTGTGAGCTGATGGTGTCTTTGTCATTCTGGTACATGGTCATGAGGGTGCCCATAGCAAGCATAAACAGAGCTACATCGCCATTAGCAATATTTCGAGCATAGCCACGCTTCACAGCCAGCATCCACCATGATTCCATAGCACGCGGCAGGCAGTAGAGGCCGAGTTCTATCAAAGGATCGTTAGCGTTTGCATAGAGGTGCAAAGAACGTAAAAATCACTCACCGAGTTGACGACCGCGTGCTTCCAAAAATGCCATCGCACCACCTACAGCACCAGGCAGCAGGTACAACCATGGTCTCTCCTTGTTCACAAAGGGCCGAACTGCACATGGGGTGGCGAAACCCATAGACACGTACATGCCCAGGAAGAATGCGGATCGCAGACATGAATAAGTGAATTTGCGCAGCACATCCGTTGGCCTGGTAAGGGTAAGGGGTTACTATGTTAGTATCCTTCTCTTCAGCTAGTAACACATTTATAGATACAAAGAGAGACTTACTGTGTTGTCAGCTGTCCAGATCGGAACACGGCTGTCATGATCTACTCCCCAAACAGTTAGCAAAGAACCCCCGCTAAAAATTTAAAATTACCCCACACACATATGCGTCAATAACCTCAACTCCGCCCCACGCTCTCTGCTATTCGTTGGACTCCACAAGAGGAGGAACTTGACGAGAAACGTACCACATTCAAAGGAACGTACAACTTGAGTGCTCTGAGGTACTCATCCCGGAATAGCGTAGCCTTGCTACGTGTGCAGCTCGGATCGAGCGGATGCTGCAGGGCACACATGACGAACCGGTGGCGAATCTTGGGCGGGATAATGGTGGCAATGTTGGGACTCACGGTCTCGGCAATGAACTCACGGCTCGTTGTGTCCAAAGGCATCCGGATCGAACCCTTTTCCTCAGCCATACGGTTCACCGTGTCACCAATCACTTGTCGAAGAGGAGCAGCCATACCACCGAAATCGTGCTTCCAGCCTGAATGCGTGAGTAAAAACGAATCGTATGCTTTGGGCAGCGTCTCTGGATGGAACAAAAAGGCGAAAATGATTTGTGCATTGGCCAAGATCATCACACCCACACCCGCCCATCGCTGCATGAATTTGGCTAGGTGATCGTCCCATTTCTTCTTGACCATCAGCTGCCGTGGCTGGCCTGCCGCAAATCCTTCCCTGTCTACTCTTTTTTTAAGTTCCTGAAGCTCCTTGTTGTGCCGTGCCTTGCGCTGGATCGCCCATTGCTTCATCAACCATGCGCCCGTAAATTGGATGGCCCGCGTAAGCAGGTACAACATGATCGACTGGCGTCGTCGCTTGTCGCGGTCAATCAACAGCGACGCTCCAGCTATACTTCCCGCGACAAACGAATTCAAGCGATCCGATTGTGAGTATCGTCGTAACAAGCATAAAATGCCCTTGTAGCTGCTGAGAAATGTGCTCAAAAAGAGTGCAAACATGGCAGTATCTCTACATAATATGAATTTAAAGAGGGCAATAGCAGGCTGATATGAGTACACTTTTGTGAATCACAATGAAAAAAAAAAGAACCCCATCCCTTTCACAGCTCGGTCTTTGCTACCCCAGAAAAAATAAACAGAGTACGTACTTGCCAGCCATCTGCTTCAATATGCCTGGTCTACATTGTCAGTAAAAGAAAGAAAGTCAATACATGTTATGCCAGCTTGCTGCCAAGCAATTCTTATGCATATACCTCTTGAACACCTTGCCCATTAACAGTGCGGGCAAAATACCAATCAAGTATTTGACGCCAAAACCAACAGCAAACGCTTTGATGAATCCACGAGTGCAGTTTTGTGTGCAAGTTTTACCGTCATGTTGACAATAGCGACCTGCAGCTTCCCCAGCTTCTCCACCACGTCGTTGTTGTTTCGTTGCCGCTTCCGTTGCCTCCAGCTTGAGACGTGTAAGGTTTTGACTGTTTTCCCATGACAAAAGACGCCGAACGGTCAGTATATGCAAGAAGAAGAAGAGCACGTTTTCTTGTTAGACACAAGTAACATTTATACCTGCTTAATCGTTTCAGTTTGTCCTGGAACGACCGAATGGAGGCAAGGACCGTCTCCGTTTCCCTGTCCGTTAATAGCTTGGACACAATTTGTGCTAAGCTTTCTAGAAAGTTCTCATAGTACGAGTCCGGTAACGGTGGTAATGCCGTTGACATTATTCTAATGACTGAAGAGAAGGAAGAGGAGGGTGAGGAAGAGTGTGGTCAAAGAGAATGAGTGTGGAAAAAGATTAGAATGATAAAAAGAGAAGGGCCTCTTTTCGTCCAACCCAAGAAACGGCAACGCTAAAGCTGCAAGACACGAAAAAGCAGCATTTTTCTTTTAAAACTCCCCGTTCGGAAATGCTTTAAAAACTCACATGACGATACAACCAAGAACGGGAAGAAGAAAAAAAAAAATAACCCAACAACAACCGGATCCCCCAAAACACGCAGAAAGCTGTCAATTCCAGATCAATTCTGCTGAGTAACCTTTCCCAGGCTCTAATAATAATAACAGTAGTAGTAGTGATTTCTATGTGGTCATCAGCGATCTACTCCTTCTTGTCGTTGTTGCTGATCGTCGCCCAAGATATTCTTGGCTGTCAAGCACAAGGAAGCCAGAAACCCCACACATCCACAGATGGCTACACCAACAAAGACCCAATCCAATGCCATTGCATATGCTTGTGATGCTACGTGGTGTAAACCCGGCTCTAGTGTATCCAAGAATGCTGGCGTCTGCTGTGCCTGCCGGATCTGCTGCTCTGTTAAATCCATCGTTGAGCGCAGATAATGCACGAGCATGTTTTTGAATATGGCAGAACCCGTTGCAATGCCACATGTAAAGCCAAAATGCCCGAAAAAGGAGATGAGTGATATTGCTGCTGCCAAGCTAGTAGGAGATATGTTGAGCATTATTAGCCTCGTTATTCTATGCGCTTCCCCGTCGTCTTTCCCACTCTTCATAGTTTGACTGCTGTTTACGGATGAAATTGACTTACTCACTGTGTGCTGCGTTGGCCTGCGCAGCAACATAAACGCTATAGAAGCAGTGAGATAGATTGGATCAGTACAACTTAATCTACTACACACTTTAACTTTGCGTTTGAAATAACCTTAATATACAAGTTTATACTACAGCTTACTTTTGAATACAGAACCCAATGCCAGCACCAGTAACCACCAAAAACAAAACTTGCTCGACATGGCCGCTATCAGCAGCCAAACGAGACTGCAATCCACCCCCTAGGGCGACCAAAGCATTTCCGACCCAAAACATCATACGATAGCAGCCCGTTTTGGCCACCCAATAACCAGAGACAATGCTGACGAGATCGACTGGCACGAGGTACGGCAAAAGCTCAATACCGGCCACGAGCGGTGTGTCACCGTGTGCCACTTGAAAATACAAGGGCAGATAGTAGACATTCATAAACATGGCCATGCAAAATGTCAATGCCATGATATAGGTCACGACTTGGTCTCGCACTCGAAACAAATGCAATGACAAGATCGGCTCTCGACTACTCACTTGAAGCCAAGAAAGCAAAACAGTAAGAATAGCCAACAAAACACATGCGCTGTATAACGCAAGGATAATAGGGCTTGACCATGGGTAGCGGGTGCCTCCCCATTGTGTTGCAAGCAAGAAGCAAGATACCGTGGCAATAAATAGCGTCGCACCAACAAAATCTACTCGTAGCCATTTTTCTCGCCAGCTTTGCTCGAGGTCTTGGCCTAGTCCATCTTCTTGATGGCGTGTTGTGGCCGGTAGACATAGAACAAGGATGGCGAGCGCGAGTGCACCGATGGGTAGATTGATGTAAAAGATCCAACGCCAGCTAGTCTTTTCTGATAATAGGCCTCCAAGTAAAGGTCCAGCAATCGATCCCGTGGCCCAGCATAACCCTACTAGTCCCTTGAAACATCGCCCGTTGCCCGTTATACATTTAGCTTCAGATATATAGTTTTGGCAAAAGGTTGCTTTTTCTTCTTGTTTTATTGAAATATTGGATATAGTGTGTGCGTGTATACCTGGTACTTGGCGCGTTCTCGAAGTGGGACCAAGTCTCCTATAGTAATCATGACAAGGGGTGCGATTCCAGCCGCACCGGTTCCTTGGACGCCTGTTGTGATAGCATTTCACCAGAATATATCGGTATTTTTAAAGAGATGAATTGTGAAACGATGTTTAGATAATGTATTCTGATACATCAAAAGGGACTACAGCTGTGCCACTTGATGAGACGATAATGTGATCTGTATTGTATATCCATCGCTGTTACGTTTACCTCTCATAACACATAACACGACCATGTTCGGAGCGGATCCCGCGAACCCACCTAAATTATGTCAATTTTATTACCACAGAGTGACAATAGCAGCAAGGTATATTAGGGTCAGTATTATGCGGTTTTACTCTGTCTCGCGCTCTCAAAGCATGCACTTACTGCCAATTAAAAATACAATGATTGATGAAACGATCGTGTATTTGCGTCCAAAGATGTCGGCCAACTAACACAATAGCATTTTTTTTTTGGTTGTATTAAAAAGTATACAAAGCGACACGGAGAAGGAGGGGAAAAACAAACAAACAGTAAAAACACTTTACAATACCTTGCCATATATGGGTTGTAATGCAGTCATTGGTACAATGTATGCCGTCCCAACCCATTCCACCTGTTCAAGCGAATTGAAAGTGGAAGCTATTACTGGCAATGCCGTTGCAACTAATGACACGAAAAAGAAAAAGTAATTCCGGCATTACAATTATTGCATAGAGACGATAACAATGACACAGTAGTCACGTTATCACGACGACGTTACCTATGCTTTGATCTAGAGAGACAAGAAGTAGGCTCAAGAATAGACTACAAATGTGTTTTTCCGTTTATACATTTTTTCTTCTTCAGGACGTCAGTTCGAACTTTTTCCATGGTATGCATCTCAAGCAAATAAGCATCTTTTTGGGAAGATTTCAGACCTCGCCATAATAAAGATAAGCTGTACAGTGGATCGTTGCTTTAGTTCTGTCATGGCTTCTTCTTCTTCTGTTGACGAGACTGTGCTTGTTGTCGATTTGATACTGGCACCACTGCTAAAGAGGGCAGTATGAGTAGCTGTACGGTCATCGTCGCTACTAGTAGTAGTAGTAATGTTGCTAAACGTCGTGGAAGAAGATGGGATCGACGATTTGTTGCGGAATAGTGAACAAGAAGAAGAAGATGCGGCAATAACAATGCTACTTGTGTTGGAGTGCATCGGAAAAGATTTTGGCAGAACGGAAGAAAAGAACAAAAAAAGACTCATGCTGAGCAGTGGAACGACGTGTATATAAAAAGGACAGCCTGGTTCTAATCTGGATAATGCAAAGTACTAATACTCAGGGGAATTTACGTACCTGGGAAATTTGAAAACCCCAGCAGTAAACAACATTTATGCAACGAAAACAAAAGGTAGGTGGAATATGAATAAACAAGTTGTGCTTAAACATGTAAATTGCTGCCTTCCCGCCGCGAGTATGATATTAAATCATACGTACTGTGAAATATGCATGATTGTCAAAGAGGTTCTTCCTCCTTACCTTATACTTGCAAAGAGTGAGGCTCGCAGTTTGCTCTTTCACAGGGGGTTTTCGCTCTCTCCTCAAGTTTCTGCCAATGATGGATAGGTTTATACGTGAAACACCAAAAGGGAACCATGATATATTTCGGAATTCGTTTCCGATCCATTATGTAGTATTGAAAGGAGTCGTCGGTATGATACACCCGGTGTCCCAGTGAAATAGTAGGATCGCTTCTATGTACCATAACAAAACTTGAATTGATCTCATAATCACTGTAAATTTAGAAATAGTTATATATGGCCATTGAATTATTGAAATGCATTAACATGATGTCTAACCAACGTTTGGTACATGTAATTAGGTTCTCAAAGGTCGATGTTTACATTTAGGAAAAAGCCGGATGTAGAGAATCTAAACCACACAATTCATCGCCAACAGCATCAGCAGCAGCAAGGGACTCTTGAACAACACCAATGCTCAGACACCGAGCGCTTACAAAATACAGTAATACCTTCTAAATCATAAAACATGAAACTTCCGTTGTAGTTTTCCAAGGTAGCTCGTCAACAATAATACTTAATGTCTTGAGCGCCCTACCTAAAAAGACTTCAAATGGTAGCTATATCTATTTTGGGGGTTGATGGCGTGTACATACTTTGTTACTCATAAACGATTCATGCAATGCAAACTGTGTGTACATGCATAACTTTTAAAAGTTGAACCGTGTTGTTATATCATACACTGTGTGACAGTAACAGAAAACTCTGTCAATTCTGCATGCCTGCTTATATATTTGTATACATAAATACACTACTGTACCACAACAAAAAAAAAAGGCGCTTGTCAATATACGCACACATGCATTGAAAGCACTATCCCATTCCTTCAGTGGTGATAAATTGGAGGCTTTGATAATGACCGCGATCGGCTTGTATTCGTAATAGCTTTCCACGTAGTAGTGGAAGCAGCAATATGTGACAAATAATTTCAAACCACAATAAATGTGCGACTTACTGTTTGAATCGTCGTAGGGAAAATGAAAAAGGGTAGAGGAGGAAGGGGCGAAAATGAGACTACATAGGGAGTCAGTTTGTAAGAAGCAAGAGCCATAGGCTCTGGTATTATTGCTATTTCTTTTACCAGCTTCACATAGTTCAAAAACCAAATGACATAATATAGTGTAAATGCCGTGGCACTTCTTCAGGACGAGTAATATATTAATAGCAAAGATAGTAGTTTATGTGTTTTGATAAGTAAGAAGAAGCTCGGACAATTGTCATGTTTCCCTCAGATCTGCAATAATGTACAAATGATACTATATACATGAGTGAAATAGCCCCCAATTGCTGAGACAATCATTAGCACTTTTATCAACAAAAAAAGAAGAAGTGCTGTGTACCTGAAAGGTACCTGACAGTGGTTGTCGACAGGCAACACCCCACGACAACAGTAATACGATGCAGACATATATGTAATAGCACATGACCAAACAAAGCATATATTAATGCATGAAAGGTGATCAAAAGAAAATTGTATGACTGTCAGATTACAGAAATTCTACGGTGTGTATGTATGCTTGATCCGAAAATAATGCAAATTGACTTGGAGAGAAACTGTTGGTAGTACTGTATGTTGTAGATGCATACAATAAGCTGCACCTTTCCAACTTTTGAAGCGCCCCATGTTGGAAAAGAGGGGACGGAAAGAAAGGGGAGGCGTAGGTTATTTTGGGTCAAAAGAAGGAAGGGTTGGGGGGTTAAATGGACGCCATCAGGAAGAAAAGAAAAGAAGAGAGGAAGGGATGATAATGAATAGTTGTATGGGTCTATTTTGCAATAGCTGTTTTCCGTCAGTATGTATGCATGAATAAGCAGCCCAATAACGAGTAGCATATACTAAGCTTAAAGGTATAATTTATGCATCCACTCTAACGTGTATTCTTTTTGCCACAGCATGGTATGCATCTTATACAACATATCATGCATGACATGATCCTTACCAAGAAGAATGTATGGTATACAATGAAAAAAAAAGCATTAGTACTACATATTCTGTAATTTACTACAAAACCAAATAAATACGATATTGAGCAACAATGATGTGGCTGCAGCAACACGCAGTGTAGACCCCTTCTACGCTCCTTTTTTTTTTTCGCTCAATCATACATGTATACGCCCAACCGAATAGTGTGGACCACGTTGAATAGCCATATTTGGGTATGATCCTCAATCAGAGAGAGAGAGAGAGGAAGAAAGAAAGAAAAATGTCCATGGTAAACCAAATCCCTTTTATCACATCACACAGAAACTCTTCATGCAAAACAGCTCGCTTAGCTGCTGCTTTAAATAGTGCCCTCTTCTCTATCTTGTCATGTTCTCTAATTTTCTCTTTCTTTCGTATGAACACACATCCCCCGCCTCCCTTTCCATTCCTTTTGACTTGAAAGAATTTCTACTTAATCCATCACACACCCCAACTCTCGTTGAAAAAACCGCCGAGAAACGCTTACGTGCCTGCCCGTTTTAATTCCAACAAGTATTTCTGTTACGTAAACGCACCGTCATACAAATCATCCTATCCCAATCCACTCTTTCTCTCTCTTTCTCTCAACTTACATATAGCCTTTTCCAAACGGAAAAAACAACCATTGATATATTTTGTCCCTGTACCAGGCGTGTATTTGCACTTCACGCCTTGTTTGTTATTAAAAAAAAAAAAGAGTGAACCCATCCCCCACCCCCAAAAAAAGATATGGCTCAACAGCATCCGACAGATATGACAACAACAACGGCGATCCCTCCAACACAACAACAACAGCAACAACCTTATGAACATAGTGTTCGCCCACCAACTTGTGCCCAAAAAGCAAATAGAGAAGACGGTACTGATTTCAGTAACGAATTGCGTATACAGCAAGCAGTAGCGATCGACGACAACGACAACGATCCTATAGCAGAACAACAGCAGCAACAACAACCTTCCGAATCCTTCATTGCAACTTCTATACACAGCGATGGAGGTGGTGGACTGGTGCGATCTCATAGCGATGAAATTCAGACCAGTCGACTAAAAAGTTACAACACGCTACCTACCATCACAACGTCTGATTTCACCACTTCGTCTATTGTTGGTGCTACTACTACTACTACTGCGAATGGGCGACCGTCGTCTTGGAATTATCACCAAACGTCGTCCAATGAGCCACCGCTTCACATTATCCCGTCATGGCGTACTGAGCCATTACTTTCATCACAGTCATCGTCAACAGGAACAGGTGTAGCAGCAGCAGCAGCAACAACAACAAGTGCGTCGGTTCGACGACCTGATCTAGGCGAGTTGAATATCGAGGAACAAGAGGCGTTAAAAGCGGAAATAACACAACGTCGTGCGGCTCGCAGAGTATCCAAGTTGAAGAGACGGAAGACGTACGCTGATGAAGAAGAAGATGACGACGATGAGGAACGTGTTTTTGTGGGCACACGGGTAGCAGAAGGACATCAGAATTATCCACTCATGTAAAGTGATTGAAAAGAAAAGAAAAGAGAAGGCCAAGGGCTCCAAGAGAAATGGAAAGAGGGGGGATATTAACTTATTTTTGCGCCATTTTGGTGACACCATAAACTCTAGGTACGATATGCTGACTGGAATTCGGATTGCTGTAAAGTATATATGATTTACAGTGTATACTTTATACATGACAGTAGCCTCGATCATCCCTTCCTCTTTAAACTCACAATGTTTTTATGTACGCGGCATCATGGTTCTAGGTTGGTAGGGTCTCTGCAAAAATGCGACGCGATTTAACACCCCAAGACTTTACGGCTGCGCATAAGCTCGTGTTTGATGTGTGGGTTCTGCTTCCAACTCTTTGTGAGAGAAAAAGACTTTGGAATACCAGATGGACAGAAAAAAAAGGTGCTAACTGTTAGTACGCTATATTTATATATAGTACCGGAAATGAGCTTACACCCGGTGTCAAATACGATTTCAAATTCAAGGACTACGCACCTTGGGTGTTTCGAGGCTTGCGCGAGAAGTTTCATCTGGATGCTGGTGATTACATGGTAAGGTATTACAAAAGGCGAGCAGAGGACACAGATGGAAACAAGAGGGCTCACGACAAATCTACTAGATGTCATTGACAAACAAATACATTCTCTCTGAGCTGAACTCTCCGGGAAAAAGCGGAAGCTTTCTTTACTATTCACGCGATTATCGATTCATCATCAAAACGATCCATCATTCAGAACACAAGTTTATGCGCAAAGTATTAAAGGACTATTATCAGGTAAGAAGCGAAACAAGAGAGGCCAGCGTATCGTGATAATAATGATGCACACACACACACACATGTAGCATGTTTGTGATAATCCGAATACACTCCTCTGCCGATATTATGGATTACACCGTATCAAATTACCACGCGGACGCAAGATTCACTTTGTTGTCATGGGCAACGTGTTTCCTGGCAACAAGGATATTCATCAGACGTTCGATCTCAAGGGCTCCATGTTCGGCCGGTTAACACCGGAAGAAGTGATTGCGAAAAACCCGCATGCAGTAATGAAGGATCAAAACTGGGTAATGTCAATACCATTCCAATGATAGCGGGAAAGCCGTTCAGAAGAAAGAAAGAGACTCTTGAAGAGTGGTTTTTTCAATTCACTTATCTAATGACATATTGTATGTTTTCTGTACGTGATATAGCTTTCTAAAAACATGAATCTGGAATTGGGTCCTTTAAAACGGATGTTTCTTCTCACGCAGCTTGAAAATGACATTTCTGTAAGTTTTTAAAGACTCTGTTAGAGAAGAAAAAAAGGGTTACTCATTGAAAATCATGATTCGTAGCTACTACAACGAGCCAATATCATGGATTACAGCTTGTTGATTGGTATACACGATATGAACCGGGGCAATACTGAAGGCATTCGTGATCATCATTTGCAAATGGTGCAGCCTGCAACCAAAGGATTACAACGACAGCTATCTGCTCTGGGGAACAAGCACGAGAGCAAAGCAGACATTGTCCGTAAAGCACTAAAACATACCAATCCAGTACAATTAAACCCATCAGACTTGCCGGAGACTCCATCTGAAGAGTGAGTCTATATAGATATATATTTACAGAGGAATCAGAAGGAATTGTAAAGTAATGATTTTGTAAATGCTGCTTTTAGGCGTCGATACTGTGTTTTTTACTCTGAAGATGGCGGGTTCCGATCCACAGACGAAAACAACGAATTAACGCAGAGGCTTTATTTTATGGGTGTCATTGACATATTAACGCCGTACAACATTGTAAAGAAAACCGAGCATTTCTGGAAGAGCTTAACGCAGGATAAAGTAAGTTGTCGTTTTTGGCAAGTAGTAGTAGAGTAGAGAGTGGGTTGTTTATAAACTCTCTTGACTGACACACCAAGGATACACAGCATTCTATATCTGCCGTCAATCCGGTTGAATATGGTCATCGGTTCATGCATTTTATCAAAAACGCAGTGACTAAAAAGTCAGATCATTAAGGAAGTCTCTACTTAGTATTGTAAAAAAAGGATAAAAACACACAAATAATCCCACGACTAATCTTCTTTCATTCCACACATACACAATTCTCACTTTTACCCTCCCTTTCCTCCTCCTGTATAAAATATTACGCTAACCTCTCATAATACTACACATCCCCACACTCACTCGCTCTCAAACACAGACCACTTTTACCAAGTAAAAATTCAAACTCTCTCTCTCTCTCTCTTTAAAAGCAAAGCCATTTATGTTTCTTTTTATTGACGTCATTGGGTTGTGGCGGTGGACGTGGCTCTTCCAGATCATCACAAGCTGGTGTTTTGTAGTTCATGACAAAGTTTGCTGTTGATTCAGCTGCCTTGGCACTTTCGATTGCTCGCGGGTCTCGTGGATGTGATATGGATATAGGCTCGTCGAGGTTGCGAGTGTCCGTTCTGGACCATGCTTTGACTTTATCTTTTGTTTTGTGAAGTTGATGCCGTGGGTGGTGCTGCGATGTATGTGGTATCATGGCAAATTGTAGTAATATATAGTGCTTAATCAAAAACAGAAAGAGGAGGAAGATTAAAGAGACTTTTGTGTTAAAACAAACAATTAGTTTGATGGGCCTGAAACCCATGTATTTTTCGATTTCCGAGTGCGACGAACCCTAATGGAAAAATGCGCGCGGGATCTACCACTTGGTAAAAAGAGTTCTTTTCTCCAAATCATGCTGGCTTTTATTATCCACTATCCTGATAAAGTAGTCGAAATATATGGCGCACAGATGACATTAAAGTTCGCAGCCGGCTATTCCTGAATAGAATGTACGACCACAACTACGTTCAGCCCGCATAAAGAGGAGCAATGCAGGACAGTAAACACCCTTTTCCCTCTTCTTTTAAAGATTCAACACATAAATACAACTAGAGCAATTTACATTCAATGAACACCAACTATAATTACATCAACACTAAAGAAGCAACTGGGAATCGACAGAAATCATGGATTGCTGCTGCTTTGAGTACAACGACGGGCGGCGGTGTAGTATCGACGACGACATCATTAACCGCCTCTGCTGCAATGCGTCGTCCTGTCGAACTTTCTCGAACTAAAATCGATAGCGATGCAGCAGAGCAGCATTTGCAAACATTACTGCATCGATGGTTGGCAGAAGTCCAAATACCCATTCAACCTTGGTCTGGCATCCTCTTAAATATCGTACTACAGCAAATTATGGCCGCTACCGCAGTCGTCGATGATACTACCATCACTCACGTGGACACATCACAAGGTCTATATCACCGCAATCACCATCATCCTAACCCTACTGCCGCTATCACCACCAAAACTACCACTACTAGTTCTATTCTTGAGGGTGGTGATTTTGGTCACAAGGAAAAGAAGAACGGATTATCGCGGGCGCTTGATCGATCATCGCCATCGTCAGCCACTGCTTTATGGATTCAATGTATACCAAACGGAAAGCCAGAACAATCGCAATTCCTACCCAACATATACAAAGGCGTGCCCCTTAGTAAGTTTTTTTGCGACCTTTTATTGTTAATTATTCAAGGGAACGTTTGGAAGCAAAGAAGCAAGTAGAGGAAAACCCCCACGATTAAAACTAAATCGAAAATCCGTAGGTAACGTATTATCACACGTTGATGACGGAAGATGGTGGCACGTTGGTGGTACAATAGAACTGCAAGGCTTGGTTTCTCCATCAAGCTATAACTATATGAGTGATCTGATATGCGCATTGATGCATGTGCTTGGTAATATGCATTTGGAGACAAGTCTTTGGCGCGATCATCATCTGACACCTCCCCAACAGCAGCAGAAAAACAGACGAAAGAAACGCATTCCTTCGCCGACTATAGTAGCACCACCACCATCGCCACGTCGTCGAATGAATGAGCCACCGACAGTGGTGTCTATGACAACGGCTCACAACACTAGGAAGAGTACTACGCAGAGCAACACTGCTGCTAAGCCGGTTGCCCTTATTAAATGGGTGTTTTCTCGCAGTAAATGGACTAGCAGCAAGCCAAAGCAGTCAAAGCAAATGCAACATCGACCCGTCCTTCTACAACACTCACCTACTGCTACAGCTAATACTTCATCCACCAATGTCTCTCTGCTATTCTCCAGCAAAGAACCATCGTTGCCACCAGCACCACGCATTGCTCGTAATATATGTAACCAACTCACCACGACACATGTTTCATCATCCATCGGCCGCATGTATTCCTTACCCAGGATTTTGATCCATTTGCGCGATTTTGAAGAAAACGAACAAAAGGCGCTCGACAAAGCAAAAGAATATTCCAGTTACTCGAAACCATCCAGCTTACTGCGTTTTCCATCCATGTTATCTCGGACATCCTCATTACGGAGACGAGGGGGACCCAGCATGCTAAGAGGCCGACAGCTCCAACAACAACAACAGCTTTTTGTTGTTGGCAGCAACTATTATACAAACGTTCAATTACTAAACTTGGAGCGATTACTGTTAATCGACACCACTCCTCCATCTCTTTTGGGATTTATCCGACAACAACATATTTCATTCACCTACTCTTTCTATCCCAAAAACATGAAACGAAAACAGCAACAGCCGCATCAAAAACGACCGTGCGTGGGTCCCAACATTGCTCGTATGGATTATTATCGTTACAAAGCCGATCCGAATTTGCATATCAGTCGTCAATTTTTAGACCAGTCTTTGGGTCTGACGATCATCCACATGAGCCAACAAGCGACGCAATCATGTTGGGAGTGGATTAAGCAAAGCAAGCAAAACGATCCGAGCAGGAAGAGTAAAAGAAAGTCGTTGATAATCATACCCAATAACAACAATATTGATTACCTTCACCAGCATGGCGAGCGACGATACAATAGTAGTAACGAAGAAGAAGACGAAAACGGAGAGGACGAAGAAGAAGAGGATGGGGGATGTGAACTACCGATGACGGACCATATCCTGCGTTTTTCTCACGGACCTTCTCGAGTCTATATTGATATGAATACGACCACTACCATGATATTACCCAATACGATTGCCAGAACGGCCCCTGAAGATGGCACCGTCATCATGATGTGGTCTAAATGTACTGTGTGCAAAGCAGAAACAAAACCGACGCCCATGACACATGCGACATTTTGTTTCTCCTTTGCAAAGTATCTCGAAATTATGCTCTACGAAAAAGGCAGTAATACTATGCCATCATTTCGTAGTCGTAGTGACGACAGCAACAGCAATAGTGGTACCTGCAAGCACAATATCAAGTTATCAGATGTTGTCTATTGTTTTTATTATGACCATTGTACTTTACAAATACGTCGCGACGAGCATCCAATCAAGTACACTCTATGTACGCCCAATATCCCTGCTATGACCAACACCGCCACTACGACTACGTCTCCCTCGTCGCCTAGTGTCCCTACTTCAACCAATGCTTTTGATAGTAGTGGTGAACTCAATCACGAAATCGACTTGTTCTTCACTGCCATCATACGCCATCTAGAGTTAATCGACCATTATTTGAAAGGCGAAGCCAAGCAAGAGCAGCTTTCAGCAGCGGAAAAGTCCGATATAGAGACACAACATAAAGAGCTCAAAGCGTTAAAGCGAACAGCACATAATGATTACAGCGATTGGATGCTCTACATTGCAGACAATAGCAGCAAAAAGCATCAATTGAATGATGTTCGACGCGCATTCGTTGTACAGGCAAAGTTTATGCTGGATCAACTGACCGAGTGGCAGCGAGATCGATGTCCAGAACTTATTGCGGAATGTGGATGGGATATACCAGATTATTTCAAGTACGTTTATCTCTGTAAGCTTCCGTAACATGTATTTTTTTAAAGGGAGAGAAACCTTACGAAATGATGTAATAGCTCAGCAGATAAAAGAGTGCATGCCATGCCTGATTCTTCGATCCTAGTGCGCGAAGATGAGCCTACTTCAATTATTTCTTACACTCTCAAGTAAAGTTGAATTTACGATACATACTATAAAAGGACAACACTTTTCTTGCTGTTATTAACGAAAATCTTCTTGACAAATATGTAACTTAGTTGTGCAGCGTATCAATCTGAGATTCTACAAAAAGAAATTAAATCACGTGCCGTCATCGACAACAGCAGCATTGTATCTCTGCCGGCTACAACCGCTGGAGGGCATCTTAATAGCGATGACGATGATTATGATGACCAACAGCAACACGGGCCACTCGCAGGCAGTAGCATCAGCACCAGCAACACCACCAATGACTTTTACTTTTCGTCTTTAGAGCGATATTATCTTGAAAATCAGAACAATATCAACAGCAGCAATGCAGACATTTTGGCAACAACAACACAACAACAACCACCAGCCAGTACGTTTGCCACAGCTCGGCAAACGCTGATCCAGCATGTACAGGAGCGGCACATATCACAGCACCCACATCTCGGCAAACTCAAAGCACATTGGCGAGCACGTTTTCAGCATCATGCAAGTGCAACAACTGTCCCTTCACCCTGGAAACATCTATATCATCATCGTCTTCGCCATCACTATAGCCAACAAGAAACACCACCAGCTCCATTCCTGCCCCAGGATGATGGTGAAGCTAATCCTATTTCCTGGGAGATGCAAGAGGAACGGACGATTGCTCATCATGTGAACAAGGATACTCATAGCAAGGAAATTATCAAAGAAATACGCTTCCATAAAACAATAGCAACAGCAACGACTGAAGACAATAGTCGGCAAAACAGGAAACTGAGTCCTCATATTCGACACAGTAAGCAATTATCTTTTCTCTTATTACCTCCTCCTTTGTTGCCATAATGCTACGCTATTTTCAATGTCGTTTTCATGGAGTTTTCATTGATTAAACGCGAAGCAATTTACCATCATTCTTGTATATAACAAAATAGGATTCGTGCACAACAATATTGAGTTTACATGTGTAGTATACTATGCTCAAGAATTTGAAGAATTAAGAAAACGATGCGGTATAGACCAGGTCATCATTGAGTCGCTATGTCGTTGTCAAACCTGGAAAGCAACGGGTGGTAAAAGTAAAAGTCGCTTTTACAAGACGAAAGGTTGGTATAGTACTCAAAGCAACACTCTTTTCTTACTGTAGTAGTAGCTCTATTTTATAAAGATGAATTGAGATACTTATGGTTCATGTCACAATGTAATACGTAAGACGATAGACTTGTCATCAAGGAGATGATATCATCGTGGAACTTGGCTGAAAAACAACAATTTCTCGAGTTTGCGCCTGCTTATTTCGATTACATGAAGAGGACTGCAGAAGAGGTAGATAAAAACCAAAAACGAAAGAATGGCAAGAAGAATAGTAAGCCAATTGAGCGATTCACAAAAGGAGAATGGTGAAATACATAGGTTCCAAGTGTGCTTACCAAGATATTCGGATTCTATACGATTCGCATGACGGATAGTCAGAAACGAACAACATGGGCAATGGATGTTATGGTGATGGATCACTTATTTTACAACCGCACAATCACCCAGGTAAAGTATACGAAAAGCTGGAGAAAGATAAACATGTTTTACTGACTGATAAGTGTAGCGATTTGATTTCAAAGGCGTTAGTGATCGACAAGTAGAGAAGCAAGAGCAGCAGCAATTGACGACTTTGTGGGATGGTGATTGGATCCACGGTAACACAAAAAAGAAAAGACGGAAAGTGCTCGAGCCTCTTACTCTTTACTGACACTTTTGATGTGACACAACGCTCATTTTATATTTCAGGTTACCGCCTTGGGTTGACTACCACGCAATACTCCAAGGCACTGATCATTGACATTGCACTACGAAACGATACCGAATTCATTGAAAAGTGCAACATTATGGACTACTCGCTACTCGTGGGCATCGATGAGCAAAACAAGGAGATTGTGGTTGGACTTGTCGGTACAGTATTCTTGGATGTTTGCCCAAAGGAAAAGGGGTTTTGGGGGGGGGGTTTCTTGAAGAGGGAGGAGTATGTAAAAGCGCAAGATAGATTGTAACATCATGACATCTCTACAGACTTTATTGGCGCTTACACATGGTACAAGAAGATCGAATCGAAAAGCAAAGCTACATTGAAGCCACAGAAGCAGGTGACTGTATTGCCTCCACAGCAGTATCGAGCACGGTTCTGCCGAGAAATAAGCAACTATTTTGTCTCGGTGCCAGGTACGTTATTGTGATTCAGATGAAAGCATCCCTGTCTGCTGCTCTCGGCCTCCCTTCTCTTATTAACACGGGATGCACATATGTCATAGGGAAGTTCGATCGCGTTGAGCCCAAGGAAGAGAGAAATTCGTTCGTTGCGTCTTTCTGTGGGGTTTACATGGATTTATAAAGCTCTTTATCGTTATTTCTGATTTCATAAATGTATATTACACTGAACTTAATATTATTCTGAATCTGTATAAAGGTTCCTGCTTGTAGTACGATGAGTCTTTGCAAAGGAGAGAAGAATTAATGTAGCACAAGGAAACTTGTGGCGGTCATTCAAATAAGGTTGCAAAGGAGAGAGAAAGAGCGAGAGTGTGCGATGTATGTGTCACCGTACACAGTCTGATCTCTCTCCATGTGTGTGTGTGTGTGCGGACAGACACACCAACACCTCCCTTCCCTGTCATGCACATCAACAGTTCAGTCGTCATTGTTTCTGAATGACACCAAAGCACAATAGGGGGCGGCCACCGGACGAAATGTTTGTTAAAGCACTTTCTCCATAAAAACACGACGATGATCGCGTCTGAGTTAAATTCCATAGTCGAGTCCGCTTCAAGGATTGTTTTCATTCGCATATGGTCAAGAGAAGCATTAGTACAGTGGAAATGGGCCTACAAATTCCGCTATATATTTAAACGAGATTTGAGACCATACCTGTCTCGTACGGTTCCTGCTTTGGGAAGAGACCACACACCTTACACATCATCACTACACCGTTTACTTTCTTCGTCCTACTACCTTTATCTCTCTCTCTCTCTCTCTCTCTCGTTCTTTTTCTTCTCTTCCACTATCACTAACTCGTCATCTTGGCAGCAATGAGTTCCATGCCCAAGATACTGTGCACTGTACGCGCACTCCACCCGTTCCAATCCCCTGAGCAATCTTCATTGAGTTTTGAAAAGGGCAATTTGATTGATGTACTTGCCCAGCTGGAATCGGGTTGGTGGGATGGGTGGTATGTACTTCTGCTGCTGCTGGTTTATATATAGTTTTTTCTAAATTTAGTAATTAACATATATTGACGTTAACGACTCTGCAATAACAGGTGCAACGGTGCGCGAGGTTGGTTCCCTAGCAACTATGTCGAGATGATCAATGTCAATCCCGAAATGGCAGACACGGTCATGCCTACAGCTGCTCGACAACAGCAGCCGCCGCCACAACAACAACAACCACATTTTCAAACACGTGCTCGAAAGGGTAGTATCGACAGTCGTCTAGAGAGAAAACCGTTTGATCAGGATCAACGATTACCGGACGTACCTGAAAAGAACGAAGACGATACAGCAGCGATAGCGGCAGCAGCGGCAGCGGCAGGCCATTATTTCTATGATCCAATGACAAACAGTGTCCAATACCACAACAATGGGTCTATCGCAGGCGACTCGGACGATGAAGATCACTTTGTCGACGCTCGTTCGCATGATCGCGGTCGTAATTTATCGCGCGCCAGTATCGATTCCGCTTTGGCAATCAGCACGAATATGACTAACAATGCAAGCACAACCACCGTAACAGCAGCAACGATGCTCGCTACTAATAATGAGGTTGATGAAGATAAGATGGATGCAAGTCATGTAAGTTTAAGTTTATGCATGATACAAGATATGCTTGCATGTGTAGGGTTTTTATCAATGCATGAATGATCGCTAGTAGGGGAAGGGGTCGGTTTGAAATTTAATGCTTTAACGTTTCTATGCAGATCATGTCACAATGGGTTGAGCGTGTCACGCCTCAAGGCAGAACTTACTACTGTAACCTGGTCACCCAGGAGACCACGTGGGATAGAGAGGAAATTGACAAATCCACAGGTCGCTTGGTGAGTCCTATCTACTATGCAAATACTCAGAGACTGTATCTGTCGACTGATGCATCAGCACTAACTCGCATATTTAAAGCAAAAAAATGGCGACGAAACTGATTCAGAAGACGAACAAGATACCCCGCGCAAAGCATCCCGCGATACAGAGAGCTTTATTATCAACGGCAACCAATCCATTTCCACCGCAGCGACAGATCAAAGCGAGCCACTGACATGGCAAAAGTTATCTGGAGATGTGGCACTTGCCATCCATCAATTGAATGTCACTGCACAACAAAACTTGCGCGAGCTTTTTATCGAACATACCGGCATTGTTGTCGAAACAATCCGTCTTATGCTCTATGCTGCTGGTCTCATAGAGAAAGACTCACATCATACCCAAGATCATATGCTCAGAAACCCACATCGTGCTGTCATGGCATCCTTGTCCAAACTGGTGCTTTCGGCGCGTATTGCTGCTGATATACCTGCTACACCCCCTTCTTCGCCACCCGGCAATATTAATCCAATGATGGCTGCCATCAACAATAACAATAACAACCATACCAACAGTGCGTCGGCAGCGTCAGAAACCGTGTTTAAATTACAAAAGGATGCAGGCGATGTACTGGCTGCTGTACGCAACTTTGTCACTGCTTGCCAACAACGACAGATCCGTGTCGAACATATGACGCCTCGGTTTGTCGAAGATTTTGATAACAGCCCATCGATAGCACCGCCAGTAACGATGACTACAACGATACCCGTACCAGGCGATCCAGCAGATGAGCCGGAGGGCGACGAGGATAAAGTCGGTACCACCAGTACGATTAGCGGCAGCACAAAAGTATCCAACGGCAGTGGCAACAACGTACCGACCTCTGCACCCACCATCCCAACACCGACTAATTCAACCACATCACAGGGCAATAGTAACACCAACAATAACAACAGCAATAAAACAAAATACCGATTAAATCAGGATCTGATTGTGAGTTTGCAAACGCACGCAAACCAGATTTATGGATCGACCGAAGCACTGGCTGCAGGCACAGCCCATGCGATCGAAATCCAACACGAAAACGAACTTGACGGCAACAATTTCCTCGATAGTCAAGAAAAAGCCCGCGAAAGCATCGTGATGCTCTTCCGCACCCTTTCAGAACAAATAAGCAAGTATTTGGGCATTCTGGAAGGCATCAGTTTCGACGTTGATCACACGCAAGTTCCCGCCGTTTCACGTTTCAAGCTGGAGCGACAGCAATTATACAATGCTTTTGGTCGACTGTTTAATGCTATTCAAGTGCTCAGTGACTCGGGTGTGGCTTTGTCGAGAGCTATCACAACCATTGATGAGACCAATGCGGAAATCGAGGAAGCATTGGAACGACTCTTTTCTAGTGTGCAACAGATGGTCGGTCAACGTCGTATGTGGTTGTCGAGACGTGGCACATCTGATACCAAGGAATCGCTTACAAACGATAATGCTAGCAGTAGCTACAGCAATCCACTGTCGCCCGCGTTCTCAGATCCTTGGTCGCCCCCGCCAATGCCAACGCCTCAAGATACCGATTATGATAGCGATACTTTGGAAACAGTGATCAGCACGAGTTCGTCTAATTTACTTCCACGCGGTCGATCATACCGTCACCAACAACGTCAGCAACAGTCGCCCAATTTTGCTGCCTCGTTGCGTATTCCGGGCAATGATTCCGCTGGTTCACCACAGCGCCAACGACAGCCTAGCACAAAGCCCACTGATGTCATGGCTACAGAAGCTCAATGGTTTCTTGGCCATGAGTATGCATCTGACGAGGTTGTTTTCAGCTCGGATGGTAAAGTCAAGGGTGGTACACTATCTGCTTTGGTCGAACGCTTAACTCTCCACGATACGCTTGGTAAAACCTCATACATTCTGCTATTTATACGGTCAAGCAATATATAACAAAAAACTCACTGGTTTCCTGGCAATTTTTTCCGTTGCATAGATACATCGTTCATTGCCAACTTTTTGTTGACCTATCGATCATTCTGTACAACTGAAGAATTTGTCAATATGTTGGAGAAGCGGTATATGATCACAGCACCTGAAGGCTTGACTCCACAAGAACTCGAAGCCTGGACGGATAAAAAACAAAAGCTTATTCGATTACGGTAAGAACCGAGAGAGGAATCATTCTTGTTTATATTATAGAAGAACACTTTCGCTGATGTATCGCTAACACATACTGCGTACAATATAGTGTCTTCAACGTCATGAAGAGCTGGCTGGAAAATTATTATAACGACGAAGATGAATTTATTTTGGACCGACTCGAATTCTTCACCAACACGGTGATCCGAGACGCCTCTGCATTCTCTGCGGATCAATTGAACCGTCTCATCCTGAAACGACGTGAAATCGATGCGGATGATGGTTTAAAGAAACTAGTGCCCAACAACATGGCTGGCCCTGCACCAATCATGCCCAAGAACGTGACGGCGCAAATCAGTCTCCTGGATACAGATCCATTAGAGTTGGCCCGTCAGCTCAGTATCTTGGATTTTAAATTGTACAGCAGCATCCGCCCAATCGAGTGCTTGAACAAAGCTTGGTCGCGCGATGACCAAGATCTGGCATTTCATGTCAAACAGTCGATTGATTACTGTAATCGTCTGACAGCTTGGGTCACAGGATCCATTTTGGAGCATGGCGAAGCCAAGCGACGCGTAGTGATTATTAAGCATTGGGCCATGGTAGCAGACGTAAGTCTCTCTCTCTCTCTCTGCGTGTATGTCATGTGTATGTATAGGATTGAATCTAACGAAATACTCAATCGTTAGCGCTGCCGTATGCTCAACAATTATAACACATGCATGGCGATCTTCTCGGCCTTTGACAACAGTGCTGTGGGCCGTCTGCGACGTACCTGGGAAATTGTCGGCAACCGTACTCAACAAACCCTCAACTATATCCGTAAACTGATGGGCGCCAACCGCAATTTCACCGAATACCGTGAAATGATCCATTCCGTAAATCCACCTTGTATCCCATTTTTGGGCATCTATCTCCAAGATTTGACGTTTATTGAAGACGGCAATCCAGACTGTCTTGCTAAATCAACCAACCTGATCAATTTCGCAAAAAGACAAAAGACGGCCGAGGTGATTCGTGAAATCAAACAATTCCAGTCATCGCCCTATACTTTGCAAGTCGTGCCCTTAATACAGCATTTCATCAAGTCTCAGTTGGAAGCCAGTTTGGATGTCGAGGCATTGTATGAACGCAGTTTGGAGCTGGAGCCCAGAACCACCACAGCTGCGGCAGAGGCGGCACGCTTACTGGAGATGATCAATTAAATTAAAAAAGAATACATTTTACAATAATAATAATTATAATGATAGTTAGTATAAGTTAATATTAGATGACGATACCGGTGAAAATATCGTTTCTTTAAGAAAAAAATCTTTGGATTTTGTATAAATCAACATTGTACGTAAATATTTGATATGTTTCCTCCTCTATCTATTTTGGTTGGTGCTGCTCTAGTACTACTGCAACCACTACTGTACCATATTATACTGTAATGTACCCTTGCTGTATGTACTTACTCACAAGAGATGACGTATAGACGGAGATCATGACTTTACTTCTCTTTTCTTGTATATCATATATGTGTATAGTGTAAGCTTATATTTAATGGAATGCTAATGACGGTACGCTTGTAGCATTATTGTCGCTTCCTTGCGGTGCGGTGTTTATGAAAGAAGAACTTAAGAAGAGAGGCGGCGTTTTAGCTCGTTTTAGCTTATCTTCGTGGTTTTCTGCAGCACTTTTACAATTTTCATCATGTTCATCCTGTCAGCTTGATTTTTCTTTCTACGTATTCTTAAATTGTCTCACTTTACAAAGATAGAAAATCATATATACGACCAGAAAACGATTACTAAATGGATGAACATTTCACAGACAAATGACGAAGTAAACGAAATCTACTTACTGGAGATAATAAGTAACTTTAATCATAATTTTCGATAAAGCAAATGTAACTAGTATCACGTGTTATATCTAACCGCAAAGTGATTGAAGCTTACGAATGAATGTGTTATCTTGCGGAATTGAGAGATCTTAATAAAATTACATGGCAGACAGTAACGTGATTATCATGTCGGCAACTGGTTTCGTTGCTACATACATTTACTTTTTGGGGGGTTCGTACCGAGCTACTGGTTGTCAATATGCATGATGACCATGATTATCCATTCCGCGATAGGATTGCTGAATTCAAAAATGTCGTCCCATCTCTTTCTCGCGTCTACTGCAACCACAAAGGTGTAAAGAAGCTCAGCGAAGAAGAAATCTCGGGCAAAGCTTATTCCGACTGTTGGTCTGTGTTTCGACGCCCCACATGGTGGCAAAAAAAAGCGTACTACGTCGCGCAATTTATGCGAAAGCCACCGACCATAGATATATCATCACGATGATCAACACAATCATAAGGTGCTTAAATGTTACATCGATGAATATAACTTTGGACAATGCGGCTGCATCCACGTAATGATACTAATTCGCCACAAGGTGGCTGATCAAGCTAAGTTCAATCTTTATACGCCGTGAAAATTGTACACGGCGGCGACCACTAAAACCTTTTCTATCTAGATCCATCATAAGAAACTGCTATACTCACTAAGCAATCACCAAAAGAAAGCTTCCATTGGCACATGCTCAGTAAAAATGGGTTTTATCTATTTTTCTATCACAAATTTCTCGTAGTGTGATAATCCAGCAGTGTAAACGGAAAGAAGAGCGGTGTCTGAACCGCAGTCTAATAGTAGCACGGTTCAAAGCGGCACTTGTCATCGTGAGCTTCTTTTCCCGCATGTCTACGAATGGAGTAAAACAATGGTGTGAAATTTCCTTTTCAAGACCGCTGGCCAAGAAATCCTAACTACGAGTTACTATACTAAAGCAAACGACTACTTAGCAACTTTTACGCGTTGATTAACGGGTTATTAACATCACTGTATTTCACATAAATAAAAGAGACAATACAAATAACCCTTAAAACCCCTTGAATAAGAAGGACGAGTTTACATAATCTGTTTATATCGGATACTAATCATCTCATCAACTGGTTCAATGGGGCTTCCGGGGTTTATTTGTAAGCGGATCCAAGTGGAATTTTTCGATCTGCGTTCTTATTTTGAGATTTTTTTCCCCCACCAGCACTTTGTTTCTCCTTTCTTTTCGTCTTTTCAAAACTCTAGTTTCAATTTAAGCCCTTGTGCCACTTTTTTTTTTTTGCTTCGTGCGTGTTTGACACTGATTTCGTTTGACGCCACTATCGTCACCTGTACCTTTGAAAATTAATACAATGTCGTTTGACCAAAAGCACTCGTTGCATTCACCCAGCATACCACCCGGCACTTCTGCCGGTCCTTCTTCACCGTCATCATCACGTACACCACCGACTGCTTTGACAACAGCACCGCCGTCACCACCACCTCTGTCAGGACAACAAGATCACCAGCAGCAAAAGGAACACCACTCTTCCATGCCTACACTCACCTCTTCCGGGACACAACAACAAAATACTTTACCCGCAGTATCCGCTACGGTATCGGTATCACCTCAGCAACAACAGCAGCAGCCCAGCAACAAACCATTGTCCAAAACCGCAACCAGCACTTCCGCTCCGACTTTTACATATGAACAGCGATACCTGCCGCCACAACAGCAACAGCAACAGCAACAACAACAACAACAAATAGCAAATGAAATGATTTATCTTCAAGAACATAGTCAATGCTCCGTTACGCAGCAACACCAATCATCACGTCAGCCACAAACACAGCTACAGCATCAACCGATCGTTTTGTACGAAAACAATTCCACATTTAAAAATCAGCAGTACGGCAGTACCTTGCCTAATTACAGCGCCACGGCACCTCTAACTACCACACCGTTACCTGAAGGCTCGAGATACTATGTTAGTGATAGCAGTGACTCATGGTGGACAGCATCCGAGCTACGACTATCATCGCAACAAGAGCAATCACAGCAAAACCAACAGTTGCCCCCACTTCCTTACGAACGCAACGAGTTACAACCGACGATACCGCCACCACCGTTTACCTCCTATGACCACAGACAACAACAAGACCAACGACGATCACAACAACCACAGCGCTTCACAAACCCACCAGCATCGACACTCTCATCCACAATTGAAAAAATGGTTCATCGTGCTGGTAGACAAGAAGTACATCTTAAATTCGACAGCGACTTGTTGATGATGCAATACGACTGGGCACCCGAAGAATTACAGCAAAGGCGACGTCTCGTTCAGTTTTGGCGCGAGGAGCGTGACAACAAGATCGTATGTGCGTTCCAACCTGTGCCTCAAGAATCCTACCGCGGTCGAGTCAACCGAATCAGCCCATTCTGTATCGTTTCTTGCATCTTTTGGGAATCCCAAAGGCAGTGTTACATGACGTCTGTCGACTTGGTTGTTTTGCTAGAATTTCTCTTGAATATTCGCATGTCGATGGAAGAAAAGAACCGCGTAAGGCGCAATTTGCAAATTTATAAACCAGTGACAGCAGGCAAGAATCGTGATGAAACCATGGATATATACCGGTTGATTATGAGCTTCCCTAGTCCCAAACCGAGGCATATCGAAAAGGATGTAAGTATGATCTTTTACCTATCTAACCTATTAACTAAGTAGCATAGATACTAATTTGATTAATTTGTGGCCTTCTATCACAGATCAAAGTGTTTAATTGGAATACGGTCCCCTTGGCGCTCCAAAAAGTTGTTACTAAATACCACACATCTGTTCTTAAGAAGAAACAGAAGCACCAGGAGCAGTAAATACTTGGTGTGTATCCCCATAGCATTTATTTATGTAGCATTATCGCTTGTACCTATAAATTGTGAAATAAATGTGTACAAAATCATGTCTCCCCTTTTCTACCACCAATTTAACCTTATTCCCTCTACGTCCGTACACTAGAGGTTCTTATGCAGCTAGCTGTGACACCACCATTGTTCTTTCGTTTGGGCGAGCATATGTCAAGTCCTTGACGCGGCTCATCATTTTGACCTTCAATAAAGCACTTTCAACGATGACTTTTGTTTCGAAGTTGCTTAATGATGTTCAAATACGCTGTGATTATTGCCATGTATCTTCTGATATTTTCAGCTTGGGTTCTGGCTACTGGATAGACTGTATTGATATAAAAGAGTAATAGGTATAGTAATTTCGTGATCAGAGGTTAAATGCCTGCAGAGGTTTTGCTAAATAGGACGATTTTCGGAGAAGAGTTAGCCGTAAAATACCTTTCTGCGGGTTTCTTTACACTAACCAAAAATAAAACTTATAATCAAAATGGACATGGATGTAGAAGCAATGCTGGACGCTCCGTTCCTGGAGAAACCTGTAGGTTTCTTTTAATCTTTCTGTCATTTTCTTCTTAAAGTTGACATCGCGTTGCTAATTGTTCTTTTGATTTCATGTCAAATGTAGAAAGAAGAGCAGGCTGAGCGAACAGAACGTGAGCGAGATGAACCAAAAAGCAGCAGCCACCGCCACGATCGAGACGCTCGCGACGATGAACGCCGGTAAGTCTGAACACTTTACCTTTTCGATTAACTGAAATAATTTATACCGTTGTGGTGACGTTTTGATTTACTTTGGTCAATTATATATTAAATATATTTTTGGTTTAATTAGCTCTCGTTATTCATCCAGTTCCAGACATCGACGTTCTTCTCGATCGCCCCGTCGTCGGTCCGATTCACGGTCACATCGTGATCGCTCGCCATCGCGTTCTCGCTCTAGACATAGTAGTAGAAGATATCGTAGTCGTTCCCCCTCTTATGGTAGACGTAGACGCTCACGTTCCCGTGATAGGAGAAGAAGCCGCAGTCCTAGAAGAAGACGGGATGACAGCGCTGAACGTAGCGAGTAAGTTGGTTTCAGATCATGTTGGATTGCAGTGAAAGATATCAATGTTTGTGCGTGAAGGAAGAGAAAGTACGAAGAGAAAAAGAAGTGGACAGAATATCATTGCTCACGTTGAAACTGTTTACCTTTTTTCTTCAAAAAAAATAGGCGAAGAAGAAGACGGGCACGTTCGCCTTCACCACCGGTTCCAGAAGAAATGAGAGACAGACGTACTATCTTTGTAACGCAATTGGCTGCACGATTAACCTCGCGTGAACTTGAAGATTTCTTCTCGCAAGCTGGCAGAGTGAGAGACGCAAGAATCATATCGGATCGAAACTCACGACGTTCAAAGGGGTACTAAGTGAAAAGGTTTCCTTATGTTTCGTATGCATGTGTTATTGACTTTTGAATTTTTATTTGCTCCATACAGTGTTGGGTATGTCGAATTTCATGAAGAAGATTCGGTTCAAAATGCTTTAGGAATGTCTGGTCAAAAACTTCTAGGTATTCCTGTACTTGTGCAAATGTCTGAGGCCGAGAAGAACCGCTACGCTTTAGCAGCCCAGCAAAATATGTAAGTTTGTTGTCAAGCCCTGTATTAGGACAGAATTTCAGGAAAATAAATTGTCAAACATACTAAGTTTTCCTTTTTATTTGTTGTTTTTTTAGGATGGGAGGTGGACAGGAACATGTGTATCAAAGATTGTATGTGGGTTCCATTCATTTCAGTCTTACTGAAGAAGATCTTCGTCAGATATTCGAACCATTTGGACCGCTGGATTTCGTCAACCTTCACAAAGGTAAAGTGGACAACGATGGGACGTTAAAGTTATGATATGAGAAAACGAGTATCTAATAATTCCATTGTAGATCCGGAAACTGGACGATCGAAAGGATATGCATTTATTCAGTGAGTTGTTTTATCCGTTTCTGTTGTTGGAAAGGTGAAGTTTATTAGGGTACAAGTGTTGCTGATTGATCATGTTATATTATAGATACAAAAATGCACCTGATGGCAGACAGGCTCTTGAAAAGATGAATGGCTTTGATCTGGCTGGACGCAATGTAAGTTTATGTTTATTTTTTTACATAATAAGGACATCAGATAAAGGGTTCTAAAGTAACTCTTTAAAAATAATACAGCTCAAAGTCGGATTGGTGACTGATAAGCCGGGTGCTCCCGCGCCTTACACTAATCTTGATGACGATGATTCTGCCGGTCTTGCGTTGAATTCGCTGTCGCGAACTGAGTTGATGCACAAGCTGGCAGCCAGACAATCAGATGCTTTGGAACAAGAATACAAGCAGGAAATGCCTACACCTCAGTCGTAAGCTACATTCAATAACCCTATTTAAGTGTCGATTCTGCATATACTAAACGACAGTCGATATCGCATAGTGTTTCTCGTCCCAGTATCCCCATGAAGGCTTCGCGTACAATCATGCTGAACAACATGTTCAACCCTGAAGAGTAAGTATCAAGGTTAACAGTTACATTCCATATTAGCAACTTTAGTCGACGTTTAATCCATTTTTCAATAGGGAAACCGAACCTGACTGGGTCCAGGATCTTACTGCTGATGTAAAGCAAGAATGCTTGCAATATGGCGAAGTAGAACACATTCATGTCAACCCCGATTCTTTGGTAAGTGACAATATATTTATATGTCCATCATAATCATCTATGATACGTGGATTGAATACTGATATAATTATGTAATAGGGCGAAGTATATCTTAAGTTCAACAGTGTCGAAGCAGGAGAAAAAGCACTAGGCTCGTTGAATGGAAGATGGTTTGGTGGTAAACAAGTTACAGCGGTCTTCGTACCTGAAGCCATCTATAATGCCAAGTTCTCGCTGTGAATGTGGGTTTTCGAAACGCTGTGTCTCTTTTTTAACTTTTCCACGATTTTTACTAGTTGATTATATTCTTGCGTCACACACTCTCCCCTCAATAAAAGGACCTCTTTTGGCTCTACTACAAATTACATGAAGGTAAAATGCGAAACCGTTTCGGGCTTGCCTTTCACCATGATATTTGTATATGTGAATTAGTTTAGTGGCTATTCTCTTGTGTGCAATCCATTTATCCATGGTCTGTTGTTGCTGGTAAAAAGTCCCCACTTTTTTCGTCCGATCCAAAAGCACACAGATGCTACAACAGCTGCTACTACTACTGTCTGGCAACGGCTCTTACTACATTACGATTGCGCTGGTGTGTGCGTGCTTGGTGTTTTTATTTTTACTGAATTAGCTAATTACATATTCTTTTTCATGCCAAGTTCAAAGAAAAAAAAAGGAGTAGGGGAGTAAAAAATGGAAAGAAAAGATGCGTTTAGATACGATAGACGGTGCCATCGCTGATCATGACTTTGTTATCAGTAGACATTCTGTCCAGTGCCCTTCTGGTCTCAATTAAGCTGAAGTCTTGGCCGGATACCAGCTGGTTGATTTGACCAAATACTTCTTCAAAAGGTAAACCTTCACTTAGATCAATTTGGTTCATCTTACTTTGGAAGAGTTGGAATCTATAACAGAAAATGGGTGGATA
Organism: Zychaea mexicana; assembly: GCF_025766255.1. NCBI lineage: Eukaryota > Fungi > Mucoromycota > Mucoromycetes > Mucorales > Lichtheimiaceae > Zychaea > Zychaea mexicana. Next base: position 258,208 of record NW_026516696.1, on the reverse strand, counting down.
GGTTTTTTGTAAATAAATTTGCAACATTTCGATATCTCACACAGATTTGATCTTACCTTGCTTCAGTCAGTTCATCCTCATCCACATCCATTGCGGTATCTTCATCCACATGTTCTTGGTTGGACCGCCGAGTTCCCATGCTAAAAGAGTGCAAAGGTAAACTGTTAGTATGGAACACATTTTAATGCAAACATGCTTCTACTGCTCGTCTCCCATATAAAAAACTCACTGTTGGGATTCTTCTTCCTCTTCTTCCATTTCTGAATCGCTTGCTTCGTCTTCGGATTCTTCATTATCTGAAGTGGCGACGGTCTTTCTTCGCTTAGCCTTTGTCTTGCGCACAACTTCTTTGAACATCGCTACCCGTAATACTTCCGCTGCTGCCTTGGCGTCCTTATCCTCAATTTTGTTGCTCAATCGTGCCTTTGCGTGTGCAGTGGAAAGACGAATAAGAGTTTCGAGGGTACGGGCAGTGATAGGCGCAGTCTAAAGATCATAAAATGTAAGTACGCACACATAAACTCTTCTCCTAGCATAAAATTTAGCTATTTAGCAAAACAAACAAACAAACCTTTTTTCGAGAATCTTCGTCCTTGTCATTACGAAGAGATGTGTATTCGTTGATAATTGTATCGGTGGCGCGTTTTGTGAGGGTAGGAGTGATGCGGTTCTTTGCATAGAACAGATATTTTTTGAGGAAAGTAGATTTGAGGATTTTGGGTCTGGCGTTTCCAGAGTTTTGTTGTTGAACGTTGGCATGGAGCAGACGGTTGAACTTCTCGTAAATATCTTCGTCATTTGCGTCTTGCTCGTTGGCGTCCGTATCCATGATTTCATCTATCTGCTCTCGGATAGGTGCACCTTCTTCGAGACCAGCTGGGATGAATCGATGCATACCCAGTACGTGTTCCGAGATCATTCTATCGCGCGATTCTTCCATCGTATCCGTTACAACAAAGAGCAAATCGAAACGAGACAGTAGCGAGTCGGGCAATGCAATGTTCTTTGCTGGATCCTTTGACAAGTCGTATTGGCCATAGATAGGATTAGCAGCAGCAACGACACTGCATCGTGCATTCAAAGATGTGTGGATACCGGCCTTGGCGACGGTCACAGTCTGCTGTTCCATGACCTCGTGAATAGCGACACGATCAATGTCGCTCATCTTGTCAAATTCATCGATACACACAACACCTCTGTCAGCAAGCACCATTGCACCGGCTTCCAATTTACGTTCGCCTTTACAAAATATGCGCACAATGGCGACAGTTAGCCATCGCATTTACGCTCAGAAAAAAATCCCCCTCCACGATTCCCATCCTATTAGCTCTGATTTTACCAGTTTCTTTATCGGATGTCACAGCAGCTGTTAAACCAACACCAGATGAACCACGACCAGTCGTTGCAATAGCAAGAGGAGCAATGCCAAGAACATAACGCAAGATCTGGGACTTGGCAGTGGAAGGATCACCAACCATCAGCAAATTGATATCACTAAGTTTTGACAATGATTAGTCTGAAAAGCTGTGATGATTAGCCTCCTTCTTTCATAAGAATAAAACCTTACCCTCTGATGTGAGTGCCATTGTCCAAGTTCTTTTCAACACCACCCAGCAACATCATCAACACTGCCTTTTTGATATGCTCATGACCCCAAATCGAAGGAGCCAATGATTGAGAGAGGACATCAAAAATGTTTCTCTTCTTAGCGAGCTGATGGATATGACGAATATCCTGGTCCGTAATAGTGGGCGAAGCGATGCCACCACCAGCTTTGGTGCTCAACAAGCTAATATCGTTACACAGAATGACAGTACTAGAGACAAGTAATATATTTTACGTTAGATTTCCCCCATGTTCTCCAAATACATGTAACATTCTTACCGGAAAGTGGAGCTGGTCTGGTTTGCATTTCTGTTACCGAGCGAGCGGTAGATACCAACAATGCTGACACGATCACCAGGCTTTGCTCTATCGACCAAATCATCATCCAGAACAACGTCAACGGAACGAGGCAATTGACCAGCCGGTGCACGCTCAGGCATTTCTTGAATACTGATTGTTTGATGATCGCGGTATGTGCTGAAACCAAATTCAGTGACAAGTGGGTTGCCGTTGTCATCTTCTGTTGGGTAGACTGCACCCGTTGGAATAGGGTTTCCAGGTGTGATAGCATCCCGATATTCGCGTGCGAAATGCTTTTTGGTCTTTTCAGAGTAGTGGATTGACTGCACCACCTTGGGCCGCACCAATGAGCCTATAAAAATAGTTCAACATAGACGCGAACTTAGATATAACCTTCCCTTTCTTTTACACATTAATGAACCCTTTCCCATCTTTTTGTACATACATCTTGTGACAATGCCTTCAATGCAAACCAGTTTGCCAAGGTACATGGAGCGAAGGGTACGTGGGTTAACGTGGTTGTCACCAAAGCTGCCGCGGAAGCCGATATAGAAAGGTTGATCTTGAACATTATGTAAGGTTGGATCGTGCACAGTATCGACAAGGTTTTTCAATGCCTTCTCGAATGCGGTAATGTATTCGCTTGGTGAATTCAGCAAACTGGTATGGTGGTGATGGTGTTGATTCAGTCAGTATGCCATTTCTCATGCTTATGAAAAAACCTGCTTTATATTCTCCCTTTCTTCCATGATACTTTACTTATCGGTCATTGGGCGATTGTAATGACGGAGAGCATCGATGCTGATAATCAGACGACGCTGACCGGTGGCCAACATGCCGCTAATCTGGGATCGATAGCTGCCGTGTTCTCTGGCGCCTTGGACGTTCTGAGTGTGTTTTGGTACGCTCACGACTTTTAAGTATAACTGTTTTCTAAATTCGACAAATAGTTCAATAAAGGTATACCTCACTGTCAAGGAATTCTTGAAAGAATTGAACGTTCTCATCGTTGGCTTCGTCGTTGAGTTGTTGTTGTGGTGCTGGTGCCGGAGTCGCCATGATTGGGTTTAGCAAAGCTGTATTATTTTTTTTCTTAGCGAGAAAAGGAAAATAAAAAGAGGTACAACGTCAATTTTTGGAACGCGTTTTTGGTCGCGACAACAAAAGTCACGTTTTGTGTCGCGATTTTTTCTGAAGTAGCATCAAATCGAGAAACTGGACTGGTAGAAGTGGATAAACAATGCTAATGCTACCTAAGCATCTTGTATGTCTCTTATATAGTCGCTACTGTCGCTAAGCACAGAACGATTTGCCTATTTTACAAAGAGAAGCGATAAAAAGCATAGTATCATAAACATAGTTGCTTATGGCGGCTTCTTCATTTGAGCAAGCGGTGGTTGATTTGATCGCACGCTACTGGTTCCTGGATTTAGCTGATTTTCTAGTGCTGATGTGATGTACTTAAAATGAAATCCCTTAAGCGCTTAGATCAAGTAACCCAATCCTATCTATCCTGCATTGTTTCTTGGACCACACTCACAGATTGATTGTTGCTCCTTGTTTTTTGAGTTTGCAAGTGCATGCCCCCTTTGGACTCGTATGAGCAAAGAGTTCCTTTACTCAAGACCAATGATGGGTCCTCTCTCTTTTCCATCTTTTTACTTTGGTTGATAGTCATCCAGCCCTTGCTAGCCCATACAGTGCTGCCATGGCAAACAAATCCTTTCCTTTTATAGTTACTGTGACACCAAGTGCTCTGCCAGTACTACTATAAAACCATGTCAAGGCACTGTGAATGTGTAAAAGATAAACTAAGCTTCATGCATCATAGGATCAAGTATATATGTACTCTATCCTACGGGCAACGTTGCATGCATATTCCACAAATAAGCACCTTTCATGCACACTCGTCCTTAAAACGAAACATTTTCCTTATTTCTATTGAACAGCTACCAGTATTCGTACAAGATGGTCAGTGAAAAAAAGCGGATGGTGCACCAAATGCTTAAAGAAGTTGACTCTGTATGCTGTTTCGCTATTATTCGTGTTAATCATCTGTATGCTCTACTACTGCAATGTAGCGTTTCACTCTCAAATTTCGGATAAGTGTATACAACCTTAACTAAGAAAGAAAAGAATCGTTCGTGATATTAAGCTACCAAAAGTGATTGTTTGAACTGCGATGAATCAAAGAGTCTGCCATCTATCATCTCATTATTTCTCTTATGAGAGGAAAGGATCATGAACTGCTGGGATTATGTTATGTCATTTGATATATATGCAGTAGCTTGTACCTACCATCATTCTATTGAGATTCTTTTTCTTTTTGATTTTCTTGTACTTCCTTATTTAGTAATTAATAAATAATTTCAGCTTGCAAAAAAGAATTCCATCATTTAATTCCCTCCGTCTTGGCTCGAAACCTCCCCTCTTCACTGTCCCGCAATGGCAGTGGATCCTAATTTTCATGTTAATCCACAATCATCCGAAACTCTGTTGAACAATGAGTGGCCGATCGAGAAGGTTATTCGTTGGCTCGACGAAAATGGCTGCGGTCCTGCTGCTCACTTGTTTAAAGGTATAAAGAAAACTGGCTTTCGTACGATAAGAGAAAGCTTATTTCATTCGAGACTTTCCCTTGCAGATGGAGCTTTTTGTCGAAAACAGTTTTTCGTTTTGGAACAGTTAACGAAAACATATACTTACAAGCAATCACTCACTACGTTTAGAAAATAACATTTACGGATACCGATTTTTAAACTTATCGATTATCGAGTTAAACAACTTACTGCAAGGATCTCTTCCAAAGACAGACGTTTGGCGATTATTTAACTGTATGCAATCGCTCAAAAGTAGTGACTTAACCTACAATAATGTAAGTATAATTTTTTAAAGTGGCTAAGGAGGGAGAGTAACAGAAGGGGTTTTCAGTAATGGCTCAACCTTTTTCTTGCGATCAACTCGTTCGTCATAGTATAACGACGGCACGACAGCAACGTCCGCTCAATATGCACGACAGCAACAACAGCAACCTCCAGTGGCCAGCAGTTCAACCTCGCAAGCACAAGCACCATTAGTAGCAGGTCCCCCATACAATGGCGCCTCTAATATACCAACAACTCAGGGACCTGCCGCGTCCGACACCGATTATGACAAAATCAAACATCTCATACCCGAGCGCAAGTCGTCGAATCCACAGCAAATTTCAAGGATTGTTAACGATCTGCAGTACGACGTGTCGAAATTACGACCTCTATATCAACGCTCACGGCTGCGTCCTAATGGAGGCAATCAAGAGCTGCTTATCAACGTTAACGGTCGTGTTCCAAATACAACAGCAGCAGGAGCACCACACTCTTCCACGCTTACAGCTACTCCAACGACCATTTCAACACCTGTTGCAGCTGCCCCTGCTTCCTCGACTTCCACGCCAAATGTTACAGCGTATGATTGGGCAAATAGTCCTATTAGTCCACGTGCCCAACCAAACGATCCGAAAGGCGGTTGGAAAATAACAGGGAAGCGCGTTCAGCAGTTCCAGGTACCACCGAATTAGCGAAAGAGTTATAGAGCGTTTTGTGGTGATGGACTAGATTTGTGGAGTGTGTATATAGAGGGTATATCATTTTAAATCGGCTAAATACCCCGTTTAGGATCAGTCGCAGCCGTCCGGGCATCCATCATATTCAACACCGCTACCACAAGCAAGTGTTTCGCATCCTATTAACCCTCCACAACCAACACCGCAACCTCACCCACAACCCCAGTCTCAACCACAGCATCATCATCACCATCATCATGCACCCGCTCCATCTCAACCACCGTTAAACCAATATCAGCATTACCCGCAGTACTCACCCGCTCCTCAGCAACAGATACGCCAGCGTATCCAAGTCACCGCAGATTCAAATACGTTCCATAGTCTTACAGTGACGGATATGGTCGATGCCGCTGTGATTAAAGATGCAATCCTTAAAAAGCTTAATCTCGAAGATGGACACTATCTATATTACCATGAAAATGGTCCCATGTTTTACCATGAAAACGGCGAGCAGTTTTGTAAGGGACTTGTGGATGAGTTTAAGCCACATACATCTGTATCAGATATATTAAATGTGTTTGGTGCTGGCTTTCTATAGATGCGCCCTTGCTGGATGACGAGCTTGTAAGTATATGCCGCATGTCAGACGTTCGGTTGAAGGATCAAGTACTTGTTATGCATCCCGATCACATCTCCCCACCCTACGCCAAGGACAGTCGAGGAATATATCCAGACATTCCGAGTAACTATGGCTACATGTCGCATTACCAAAGGTAGAAATCTGTCTTTGATATTATTTTGGATTGAAAGATCACAATGGACCTAATTAGGTAATGGCTGTATACGTATTAGACCTCCAACAACAGCAACTCCAGCTACGGGTTACCAGCATCACCATGTCCATTATCCTCGGCAGGGACAGTCGCTGCGCCATATGGTATCATTTGACCACCAACCTCCACAGCCTAGCTACATGCAGTACGACCGGGCAAGTCCACACAACAGCCCTGAAATGTCCACCTCGCCAAGGCCTGTTGGCGGATTATCACGAGGCACGGACGGTGCAGGGTTCCAAATACCTCCCGAGCTTCCACCTCCTTCAAGCAACACCACACCCGGGGAAGAATACCGTGACGATAGTGGCTACTTTGATCGCAGTTACAAACGTTCTTCTGGCCGAAGCACCTCATCCACAGAATTTAACACCCCACACTTTACCCCCTCGGAAACGTCGACTGGCAAAACTACACCTCTCACGACTGCAGAACTCTGGCACGTGCGTCCACAACAACCGCGACCACAACCATCGTCTTCGACGAGCGAAGCTTCATGTTGGGCTGTACGTCCGAAACGCTCTTTGGACCCGTTACCGGATGGAAGCGAAAAAGGAGGAAGCTATTCGAATGGCTACGATGATCATACAAACGAGTCACGGGCAACGACTGCAAACAATGCTCAGCCTACGTCGCACAACGGATCTTCCGCGGCATACCCGGCGTTGTGGGCTGTACCACCAACTAACAGCAACCAGATTAATAGTAGAATGGATCCCAACTACCAATCATTCGGCCAAAGTGAGCTATGGCCAGTGGATGAAGACACTGAAGATCCACCGACTCGCTCAGATCCTACAACGCCGCGACTTCAGCCGAGTTCTTCGAGCGAAACTATGCGTACAGGCAAGCGATATCTTCATGGACGACATCCTTCTGGAGAAATGTCGACTATTGGTGAGATGAGCGAACACGAAAACGACCACGGCGGCAACAGCAGGTCTCATCTCGGCAACGGCGCTGAAGGCAAGCGCGGAAGGTCTGTACAATTTATCACGGACAAACCATTGCCCACCATGCCTTTCCCTGATGAAGAAGTTGAGCGATTATCACTGCACGATGATCCAGTGGACGACTCTGGGAACCGGCGCAACACCAAACTGCACATCCAGATCCCCAAAACCGAAGAGGAGGCTTATGGTCACTCGCCGAGAACCCCTCGACAGCAGAAAACACCCCTGTCCGCTACCAGTACCTCGCCTGTCGATCACGAAGAGGAAACATGGGGCGAGCGTCCTTCTATTGAAAAGCTGTACCGAGATATCGACAAATACCTGCCCGACCATGATCTTGACAAGGAAATATTCATTGAAGCTCCTCCTGGCGGCGGTAACGCCACTCCTTCACCGGCGCCCCGGCGCTTACAAGGACACAAAAAGTCTGTTCGTGTTGTTGCCAAGGAAGCGCACCGAAACTGGCGACAGGCAATGAATGTCATCCGAGTCAACCATATCCTTCGTCGACGAAGTACCAAGATGTGGGGTCGCAAGGTTGAGCAGGTTAAGCCTGGAATGGCAGTGGACCAGCAAGCCATCCGCGATGCTCATTCAGCAAGTGCCTACGCAGATAAGCCAAGTATGTTTTTTTTTCTATGGAACGAATAAGAAACAGATAGAGCTAACCCACGATCGTTTTTTACCTTTAATCTCTGATAGTACCTACCAAAATGCAATGGATGCGTGGTGAGCTTATTGGCAAAGGTTCATTCGGTCGTGTTTACCACGCTCTAAATGTGGCGGCTGGTGAATGGATTGCTGTCAAGGAAGTGGACTCGCCAATAACCAAATCGGATATGCTGAACGACAAGATGCGTAGCGCAGTAGATGCATTGTACCGTGAAATTTCGCTGTTGCAGGATTTGGATCACGAAAACATTGTTCAGTATCTTGGCTATGATTATGACGAGGAGGAAGGTCACATTCATATCTTTTTGGAATACATCCCCGGTGGCAGTATTTTCAGTGCTCTCAACAAGAACGGACGTTTTGAAGAAGTCTTGGTTCAATTCTTCACTCGACAGATCTTACTCGGTCTTGAGTATCTTCATGACCGTAACATCATGCATCGTGTAAGTAGTTCGTTCTTGAAAATTGTGAGAGGTGCTTTAGGAGTATATCAAGCCTACAGTATTGCTAATCATGTATGTTTGTGGTGTTTGTATGATTATAGGATATCAAGGCTGGTAATATTCTGGTGGATCAAAATGGCGTCTGTAAAATTACAGATTTCGGTCTTTCAAAATTGAGCGGCCAGGAGGAAGCCTATGATCCAAACTCGAATACCTTGATGAAGGGTACCGTTTTCTGGATGGCACCTGAAGTTGTCAAGGGATCTTCCTACAGTGCCAAGATCGATATTTGGAGTTTGGGATGTACTGTGATTGAAATGCTGACGGGAAAGAAACCATGGCTGGACCTTAATATGCTCGCAGCATTATACAGTGTAAGTATATTTTATATTATATTCTTGACATCACCAGAAACACTAAACCTCATTGTTCTTTACAGCTTGGCAAATACCAAGCTCCACCTTTGCCAGAAGATGCCTCAGACGAAGCCAAGGACTTTTTGAACCAATGCTTTGTTATGTGAGTTTGTCTTATGTCGTGTATACTTAGTGGATGCTAGCAGATATACTAAACAACGTCGTTTTCTTACAAGTAATCCTGACGATCGACCTACTGCTGCAGAACTTTTACTCCACCCCTACACACGCCAGAACCCGACGTTTAAATTCAAAGTAAGTTTTCAAAATAACGAGTCAATTCACGAGCTTTCTTTAACAAACCCCTCTTTTTTTAAAACTACAGGATTACATGAAAAACCTTAATGCTAAAAATGGCGCCCTCGAAGAAAACACCTAACACCCTACCCTTCCTTTTACTCTTAATGAACCCTTCATCAACTTACTTACGTAACAAGAATATATTGCATTTTGCTTTTTTCTTTCCATCTCTACCAGTGTGAGGGATAGTGTGTTCTGTGATTCTGCACCTGATCTAACATATACAAACTTTCTCAAAGTAATCAAGGGTACCAATTAATCATATCTAAGGGCTCATTAAGTTTCGAACGTAGCAATAGGCAGCCAGAAAATTGTTTTTGTTTAGTTTTCTTGGCCCGACAGCGACAATCCTCAAATGGATATGAGGGGAGTCAATGCGTACGCCATTTGACTAGGCAGCGGCGGTCTCGGGAGAAAGCTGGTAAATGCAGAAAGGGGTCAACTATGCGGGTGATCCGAAGGCGACTGATCGACTTGTATTTGCTGGCTTGGCTAAGTAATTCGTCGTCCCGTTTTGACCTGATTGTCCGTTTTATAGGGTCTTCTGAAGTGTCGCTTCCATGTATTATCTTAGGTTGTCAGGCTTTACCAATGTTTGTCGCAATCTTTGGACCATAAAAGAGTCAGTTCAATCGAACGAATCATATAGTTCACACAAGTAGTTCGTGGAGACGAACTTCAAACTTGGGTTGAAGTACACGTGCTCTCAGTTGCATTGATGGTGGATCTTCGAGAACCATGGGAACAATCTTCAGAAACTGTGTTCTTGTACTGCGGTTTAACGCCATTTTCATGCAACCCTCTGTGCATTGTGTAGCGTCTCCAATTGCTAACATAACAAAGCTGTAATGGCTAGAAGAGCTGCTTTTGACATGTTGTATCGGGTTTGCCTGTTACAGGGCATGATCGGATTTGTGGCAGCGAGTATGCATGTTTATGCGTAGACGCCGCGGTAGTGTGTCGATGAATGTTGCGTATAGAGAGAACGAAAGATATAACGTTGTAGCACCCCTTTGGCTGGGTATACAAAGGGAGATTGGTCGTTTTTGATGTATGACCGCAATACGCACGTCATCAAACATGTGGCGGATCATATGCATCAGAGTGCTCAGCAGGTTTATCTGCAATGTTGATCATATGCAACAGAGCGCTCGGCAGGCTTTTCTGCAATGTTGATCATATGTTGCCGCGGTCGACCGATAGGCTTCTTTAATATCAAAGAAACGCAAGTACCGGTGGAGGATCGTACAGCCGAGTGTAATGCCTAATACTATATTTAGTGCAAAAGCTTGGCCAAGCTCCAAGGTGATGACGAAATTGTCCTTGCGCTATATTCAGTGCTAGCATCGCCGCGAGAAGTTTGGGCAGTAGGCATCGCTCGAGAATTTCTGGAGCACGCTGGTCAAACTGACAGGTCTATCATTTCCAGCGGCAGTAGGATCACTTTTTTCGTGTATAGGAACGACTTGGGCTGTGCGCCATGTAATAGAGATCCATGAACAGTTCAGCATATGCGGGGAATCTGCGTAGAGTATGCGCAAGTGGTGCTGCTATCGGCTTTAGCTTTGCCACAAAGAAATGGTCATCACCGGGGGCTTTGCGTGGTGGCATTTTGCAATGTCTTCCAGGAAATGGGTCTTCGGTCGGAAATTCAAGTTGGTGACTTAATGCTTTTCGAAATCTTCATATGCTCTGGGAAAGCTTTCAAAGGCTTTTGAAGTCTCCGTGAAGCATCATATTACATTTTCAAACTTCCGACGTCATAGCTATTACTAGCAACAAGGTTTATCTAGAGCTTGAGCGGCCGGTTATGGTTGCGTTCGTCTCCAAAAATTCTTGATAGGTGCGTCACCATCGTTTCTGCGACTTGCTGTGGACCGTTGGGGGAGAAAATTTTTGAAGTACCAGAAGGCAGGAACCCAGAAGCATTAACTTCTCAATGGTTTCCTCAGACAAACGATAGTTGCTGAGCACGCAACATTTAGTGCTGCGGACCAAAGACATGCCAAGACGTCGTCATGTAAACGGTCCAGCAATCTTCTATCCGGCAAGCTCTCAAGTCCCCTTACCAGCAGTACTTAATATTTGACACGCATAATCACACTGTATTCGACAATGACACATATCACTTAACCTTAGCTATACACTACAATGGATTACGTTTTCCATTTGATCTCACGCAGTTGTTACTTTAACCATGAGTAATCCCGTCCCTTTGGAATTTGCGACCTAAAGCTCGGCTCTAATTTCGGTTCTCGGGTCGGCTTTTGAGAAGGTTCGGGTCGGTTCTCTCGTAAACTCTGCTCGGTTTGCTTCTGGAAGAAAACCGACCCATTTCAACTCGTGAGGATTTCAATAATATCACAATGGTGAAGCTGTCTTTGTTGTCTACGTCATTTGAGAAACTCATTGTTGAAAAGTGTACGATAAGTTGTCAGAGTTTTACGATCTTTTTCTGTAAGCAATGGATATAAAAGAGGGATGCCATATCGATATATTTTTCTCCCAGGCTTCCTGCCATAACTACTTTACAACCTCACTTGTCAACGTCAATACCACCAGCTCATCCAACCACCATGCGTATAACGCTTACGATAGCCCTAGTGGCACTACTCGATTTACTTCAACACACCTTTGATGCAACTGCTGCATTCGATCCACAATCAAATTCAAACTTTGTCAACTACTGGTATGTTCTGAACTTGCACTACATTGAAGGGTGGATTATAAATATATATATATATATATATATATACGTCCATTTATGCAATTTCAAGCATGTTTTGTTGTATATAATACTGACTGTCTGCAATGAATGCCATCAGGGGTCAAAATTCAGCGAGCGAAGGCAACACAGAGCCGAATGAATGGCAAAAACCACTCGACTATTACTGCCGCGACGACACTGAAGATGTCCTAGTTATTTCGTTCCTATACCAGTTCGGCAGTAACCCTCCAGCTATAGACCTGTCGGATTCGAGTGACGCCTGCTTGGGAAAATTCCCTGGTAACAAAGACCAAACCTTATATCACCGCTATTATATTATCCTGGTGTCAACTAGAATCTAACATTATATTATCTATTCATAAACATTATGACAGGAACCGAATTATTGGATTGTCCTCAAATGGAACCAGGTAATTGTTTCAAATTGATGATCTGCTTTAGTTGTCGCTTCACTTTCTTTTTACTAATCACAGTGTTCGTTTTATCATGCAGCTATCAAGGCTTGTCAATCCAAGGATAAAATTGTCCTGCTTTCTCTTGGCGGTGCAACTGGAACGTACGGTCTTTCGTCTGAATCAGAAGGTCACGAGCTAGCCGATACCCTATGGAACACCTTTGGCGGCGGCAATGGAGATGTTAGACCCTTTGGAAATGCTTCGGTGGATGGATTCGATTTGGATATTGAAGCCGGAGACATCGCTGGTTACACTGCATTTGTAGAACGCATGCGCGAGCACTATGGTTAGATTATCTCATTGCTGAGTGGGTTTTTTTCTGCTGTCTTGACAACTGACGCTATTACTGCTGTTTAGACTCTGACACTTCCAAGAAGTATTACATATCTTCTGCGCCACAATGCCCTTATCCTGACCACTATATGTCTGATGCTCTCAACAGCGCCTGGTTTGATTTCGTCTGGTACTAAACGTGTATTTTTGATTGACTAAAGTGATCTCCAAGATTTATAAAACGAGAAAAGAAACTAATAAGCTTTAATATATAATCATGTTATACTTATAGGGTCCAGTTCTATAACAATGTACGTTTGCTATTCTTAATTGAAATCATGGATGGAATGAGAATTGCTCATTGTTTTATTATTTATATGTGATGTACTATGTAGGAATGTGGTGTTACAACCGACAAATTCAACTACGATCGATGGGACGAATGGGCACGCAAGGAGGCAATCAACAAAGACGTGAAGCTTTTCATCGGTGTGCCTGCTGCCAGCTATGCTGCTGGACGAGGATACGTTCCATACCAAGACTTGACAGAAGCCATTACCCAAGTTCGCTCCAAATATGATTCATTTGGCGGTGTCATGATGTGGGACGCTTCTGCTGCGTACGCCAATGATGACGTGAGCCCTAGCTACGGTCAAGCGGTTGCCAAGTTCCTCCATGGCAACAACAGTAACTCTACTACTGGTGGAGGAAACTCCACCTTGAGTTTTTTTCCATCATCGTCTCTGCCTAGCACTGATCTATCCCCTACTCCTTCTTCTTCTCCCTTAACCAATGGATCGGCCACAACGACGACAACGGCCACTGAGTCATCTGTGTCTCTGCCTCCGTCAGCCGGATCAACATCAACTAGGTATATTAACTACGTCAATATAACTAACTTACAACAACTTAGATTAATCCGATGTCGCTTTTTTTATTTTTCGTAACAATAACACCAAAACAGTGAACCGTCCCCTACCATTAGTGAAGGTGCAGCATGCTCGGACTCGGATCATACTCGCTGCGCCGGCGAACAGTACGCTCAATGTGTCAATAGCCAATGGATGTACCGCGATTGTCCTCCTGGTTTAGTCTGTAGATCGAGCGACACTGCCTCTGGTGTTATATACTGTGACCTCCCTCAAGAGCAAGAGTTATAACAAAGGCACAGCACAAGCTGAATGGTAGTGGCGCGCACTGCGTCAACTCTCTCCATATTAATATCTTCCCTCTGCTACCTACTCTTATACATACAGAATGTACAAATAACTATCTAGTAATAGCGGAGTCGACTTCCATAGTTTTATTTTTTGAGCTTAATAAGAACATATGCATATAATAAAGATTGATGAATATTACATCGCCATAATGATAATTGCTACTACACTCATGCGTAATGAACGGAATGAACGGAATAAAATGATTTTGACAAAAGCAGAGAAAAAGTTATGAAGAAAATGAAAGAAACATATACTAAAGATGATGGGTGTAAAGACAACAATTGTGGAATCGATTGTACACAAGGAGTATACTCCTTTTTATTTGTTCCTACTATTGTTGTGTTTTTGATGGGACGACCTTGCTTTTCTTTTTCTCTTTTTGGTTCCAGAGGAAGATTGGCGGTTTCGTTTCTTGATCACGTCTGTTTTTAGGCTTAAAGGCCGCACCATGCCATGCAGTTTGAGAAATAATCCACATGCATTGCACAAAGGATGTCCTTGGTCGTCTCGTCTCCATAACGGCGTGTTTGTAGTTTTGCAATTGCTACAAATTGTTACTATATTGGACTCGTCCTTTCTGTTGCTGTGCGATCCTGATGCTGATAAAGTAGGCACTTTCGGAGATCGCCTCTTGGTCGGCGTGGTAGCTTTGGCGGTCGTGATAGGTCGACGACCCGGTGCATGGGCGGTAATAGCATCATTACCAAGTACCCAATCCGGATCGTCGCTGTCATCATCCTGGACTTCAATATCGTCGTTGTGGACTTCGTCGTTATATACGTCGTCTTGGCTAACGCTAACACAATCCCCTGAGGAAAGAGCCGCCTTATAATCTTCCATGTCGTTTTCGTTGTCGTCAATGTGGTCTTCGGGTTGAGCTTCTTCATATGCTTGCTCTGAAGATGATATTAATATGTAGCTTTTGCCGTTATAAAAGTGTTCAGAGTTTTGGTGCTCCACAATGGTTGCGATATCACTGCTAGCGTTGCTGCTAGTAGTGCTAACGCTACTACGAGTCGAAGAACTGCTCCTCAGGACTGTAGTATCAGGTGGTGGTGATGGCGCTGTGTATATTTCTACTGGCTCATCAAATGATAATGATTCCTGCTGTTGCTGCCGTGAAGCTGTCGTATACAATAAAAAGTCGTATGGATTTAACATATCACCATCCAAAAAGCTGCAATACGAGTCATCGTTATATGATGACACGCCATTGAATGACGATGGCGAGGTTGTGGCTGTCGTTGATGAGTATAACATTGATGAATCGGGCATATAGTAATTAGATGTTGATGAGGGTTCTTGTATATCAGCTGATGTTGCTACTCCTGCTGTTGCTGTTGCTGCTGCTGGTGGTACTGTTTCGTCTAGAGGTAAGAAAGCATAATAACTGGGTATATTGTAAAAGAGTGGATCATCCATTGTTGCTCAGAATAGACTGTGAACGAAGACTGAAAGAAAGAAGAGAAAGAAAGAGAAGAAATGAAGGCATACAAGAAAGGAAGAAAAATGAGAAGTATTTAACGCGCTGGCTGCATATGGTGAAATGTGCGCTTCAAATGACGGAACGGCCTGGAACTGCAAGAGATGTTGACTGAATCACACAACCAATGGCAAAAATTTCGTGACGAGCGACTCCCTGGACAAAATTTCTCGTAGTCACACAATATACTGCTCTTTTTTGCCGGTCATGCCGCATCCCGCTTCTTGCCGCACATAGTTGAAGGGAGCTATAGTAGCTTTGTATTATGCCTTACACAAAAGCAATATTTTTGACATGTGTAAGAAAAATGACCAAAATACTTTGACAAGCCCGATGTAAATTATTCCACAGTGGACCCATCATCGTTTCCCTCCTCTCAAGCCAATATATTGTCTCTATACAGTTTAACACACTGTTCCTACTCTTCTCTTTTTTTTTGCAGAGGCATATCTTTTTTTTTTTGGGGAAGAACGCGATCTCGTCGCCGGTTTCCACATTTGTACCCGAGTAATAACTGCATATTGTTTACACAGGATTTCTTGTGCTACAGTACCATAAGGTTAAGGTGCCTTCCATCTCTTCCTCCAAATGACTCGTACGCAGGAGATGGAAAACGCATGTGGTAGGCCTCTGCTTGTATATTATCAAAGGTTTAGTACATGCATTTAGCAAAAGAAATATAGGAGGAGGCTGCGGAGATGGATCTGTGCGCGTCTTTTTCGCCAAAGGACGATCTCGCTCGTTGAAGCGCCGCATCACCTTTCTAGTTACATATACAACCTGTGTAATAGATAAAGGCGGTGTACGTTAGCTGTGTTCGTTAATAGGCTGTGCGTGATGCGATAGTGCGTGTCAGAATAGCTCATTAGCTAATCCAACACACTTACGATACCGACAACTTTTGTTACTTAAAAATGCAGCCAGGAAGATTCATGCGTGAACATGCTTTGGCGATTGCTTGCCGCATGAATGACATACAAAAAGCCAAACAGTATGTGATTCAGCTACTTACTACAGAAGTGGCGGCTTTTGGACAAAGCTACTATATCGTATAATTAGCATGCGGCGGGTCTTCTCAACAACTGATCTTTGGATCTTCTTTACATTGCTGAGTGTTTGCCCCATTATTTTGATGTCTTTAGTGTTTTGGATGCGATAACCTTCTACAATATCGAGCTACAGTAGAAGATAGGACGCGGGACTGTTGAAGCCACTGTTGTCCTTTATTTTTGGTCTTCAAAAAAGCATCAGTAGCCCGCCACATACTGTGAATGTAAGCACTATTACATTTTCTCTTCAATGAACTACAAATAGCCGACAAACATCGAATGAAGTCATCAAAGCATACACCCTAAGGATTCTGTCTATGCTGTATTGAAACATGATTAATTTGCTTCAAATTTGATCTTTTCTGGCCAAACGATTATCAAATTTCTGTAGCTGGTTTAACAAAGAGCGCGCCGCCGTTGTTTGATAGAACATAAAAGGTCGATTGCTTGTATTTTCTATTTTTCTTCTGCATAAGGACACCATTATTCCATAAAAACAAATGTTGAATCAGCAAGAATTGCTCGCTGCAGGCAACCTTGATGAAAACGGATGGAACTCCTACGGACGGTCTATTGAGTCTTCACTCCAACAAACAATGCGAGATCTAAATGTGCGAGATCAGGTTGTTACTGCACGTAAAAATATAGAAAGAAAAGCATCTAAAATACAAGTGGATCGAGGTAAATAGCTCAAGATCATTTCTGTGACTTAATAGGAAACGAAAATAAGAGCAATCGCATTATCGTCATTTACCTGTGAGATGTCGTTTCTATCGATGCTTAATGATGATAATATAGATGAATTAGCAGATACGGTAAGTCTAGATACTTAGAAGAAGTGTTGGTAAGCGACAACGCTTAACATACCTATCAGTCTACTATAGTTGATGACAGAACTCCTTCCACGTCATTATCCTCGTCGTCGTCGTCTGTCCCATCCTTGTCGCGGGCTCAACAAGCTCGTACCAAGAAGCAGTATCCAAAACATCTTCTCGAGTTAAGTCTACATACAAGGTTGAAAAAAAAGTAATATTAGCACTCTAATGGTACCTGCATTTTCCATCAGTAAGGGGCAACATCGGCGATTCATCATATCCAATGGCAAACGCTCGACAATCCGAAAATCGCGTGAAGTAGTCTGTTTTATCTGCAATGACAATGACTCGACTTTCGATTACGAAATTTTCGAGAACATATTTTGGTGTAAGCGTCCCTTTTATTTTGAGAATCTACAATCAAAACTATTAACATCAATCTCAGTGTAAGCTAATACACACACACACATAGGCAAACGCTGTTATGGTTTATAAGTGCTTCGTTGTTGGTGCACAAAAAAACTTAACATAGCCTACTTTACCTAGTTCCTCGTGCTTGTACGAATTCTACCCTCTGTACCATCCGCAGACCTAGAATTACCGTAGCACACACACATCATTTAACTCATCTTGTTCTCTTTTCAAATGCATTTACATATATATTATTCCCTTTGAGTGAAAACTTCTTGTTTTCGTTTCACTGTCTTTGATTTGGTTGTTCGTCAGTAAATGGTGTTTTCGGAGCCTAACACGCTCATAGTATGTCTGACTTCGCTTCACAAGTAGTGGATCAAAAAGGCTTTTGATAAATTGGAATTATTTATACTGCCTCAATTCAATAGGGTGACTCTTAAGCTTAAAGCGTGCTCATGAAAAACTTTATGTAGGAGAGAATCAATAATCCTTCAACAGACGTCTTATTTTTGCTCGGAACAACTAACTGCGCAAGCGGGAGCCGTGCAATGAATAGTCAGAAATATTCTCGCCAAGTAGATTCGCAACCCTTGTGTGTAGGGTCAATCTGCCTAGTTCTTGTTCTAAATCCGTCGGCCCAGTGTGGCACGTGCCTGGTGGTAGTGACCGGACATCCTTCGGTTCGTCCCTTTTTTTTTTCTTTTCCGAACCGGTTGCGCCATTATAAAAAATTAGTTCGCAACAGCATATGTTTAAGCTAAAGTGTTGCCCTGCTGTTGGTGCTACTATACGCTGCAGCATACGTCTACAGGATTTTTTTGCCGCGCGTAATACAAAATCTTAAGCACGGAGAAGAGCCTTAGTTGAATGATCTTTAAAATGTAGCACGTACATATGACACTTTGACCACCATTATGAGCCTTGACTTACTGCTAGCTGTAACGTGATGTTTCTATCTACAGTACCCGCTCGTTAAACCGATCACCTCTGTTTTTCGAGAAAGTGATCGGTTTAACAAATGATCGGTTTAAAGATTGAGGGTCCACTATATGACATACATACTGCTTACCAAGCTGGTATTTTGGGGAAGTGATTGGTTTAACGAAATATCGGTTTAAAGGTGATCGGTTTAACGAGCGGGTACTGTTACTTTCTTTTATCCACGATATACAGTGACATTTGGTAGATAACTTTTTTTGGTAGTTTCAGGTCCATTTGTCATGAATCCACCGACTATCATACGTCAAATTTAGCCGTCTGTACAGTAATTCAGCACCTCGCTGATATATATATCTTCTGTAAAGCACATGTATGATGTATGTCTCTGCTACGCAAAATATGTAATTAGAGAATCTAGAGTTATTTCTCAGCAAACAGCCGACTCCCTTTTTATTTCACATCCGTTAACTTTCAACCTTCAATAACTTGATGAATGGTAAGAATAACATGAAAAAAACTCACATCTACGCATATTTCACTTTCAATGGATATATCTCTATATTATAAGGATGGCCTATCCTTGGCAACTACCAGCGTGTGCATTGAATGGGTGAGTTGATTTTAATGGATTAAGCGTGGAAATCAAGTAATTTAGGATACGTGAGTAAAAGGTCAATCCAGGTGAATGCATTGGATAAATAGATTATGTGCTTCACGTCTTCGTGGGAATTGGTTATTCGTGTAATGCCAAGATGTCCCTGAATAAAGAAATAATCGCGCACGTGTGGTTGTGAGGGAAATAGCAGCATACAACAGCTGCTGAAGTTGGTACGCACCTTTATATATACACCCCATAAAAAGAAAAACCACAGCTCTGTGTTGCCATCCAATGGAACATCTATGTACGTCTACTATACATGTGTATAAACATGTTTACTCCACACTATGTAATTTTGTTTTAGTATTCCTTAACTTTCACAATCTCTTACTTTCAGAAAATCTGTGTGTGCAATTAAGGGGGTCCACTGTCAATAATGGAGTTATTGGAGCAACCAAGTGCTCGTGAAGGTACATAAATATCCACTTGGTGGACAAATCGAGATACTACTCGTCAATCAAAACACACAAAACATGTTTATTGTGCACGTACAGCTATCGATCATGATGGATTGATTTTCTTTAAAGTAGGGAAAGCAGCCAGTAATTTCGAACAAGAGCCTGCAAGCCAAGCATACTGTATTAGGAAGACTGTCCACACTGCATCAACCTCTACTCTACAGCAACCCAAAAAGTTAACTCCATCTGTTCTCTTTACACAGCGAAGCCAAAGATCACAACGCGCACACTACTATGTCGACCATGTAGACCGTGTTGACATATCAAATCATTAATGCAAATGAGTGAGGTCCGATGTCTTGAAATATACGCATATTATGTGCCTCCCACACATCTCTCTTCCTATTTCCCATGTTAACTTTTGCCAAAGAAATAAGTCACTGCCGTCGCTAAGCCATAAACCTTCACTACTTTGTAATTACCAGCTTCTTATATTCTGACATTAGCGAGGTTGTATAAAACATATTCCTGTAACGCTCACACCATCCATCAACTTCATTATACAAATTTTAACATCGCATATGTGAATCAATTCAAATTATCATTGAATGATACTTTACGGCACTGACACATATTCGTATCATCATCCCATTTCTCCAACTGCAATCAAAAAAATTGTGTTGACCGAACAATTTTTATTTAGTGAAGAAAAACTGTTTAAGCCTCAGTGCGGGGAGCACGACGGTTGTCACGGCGAGGACGGTTCTCCTTGGGGGTGAAGGCAGCGACGGGAGCAGTGACCTTAACACCGGAGAGACCAGCAAAGTTGAGGGACTTGAGCAATTCCTAAAGTGGTCATGGAGGGGGTCGTCGTAAAAAAAAAAGATTACGAGCCACAGATATAGATAGGTTAATACATTTTGTGCTGGATTGGATCTTGACACCGAAAAAAAGGGGATTGAATTGGCCATCGAAAGATCCAACCGGCATTTTCAACCAATTTTTAGTTTTTTTCAAAAAAGTGACACTGTACCTCAGTCTCGGGGTCGATCTCGATAGCCGAGGTGTCCAAAGCAGATTGCTCGGGGACAAAGTTGTCACGGCGCTCACGCTCTTCCTCCTGCAACTTGAAGGAAATGCCACGGACGGGACCACGCGAAATGCGCTTCATCAAGTGGGTCGTGAAACCAGCAATCTTGTTGCGGAGACGCTTGGACGAAATGATGGCGACCTCATCGCAGATCTTCTTGTTGGTCTGGAAGTCCAAAGTGAGGCGGGGGTAGTACTTTTCGATCAAGACACGCGAGGCCTTCTTGACAGTCTTAGTGCGGACACGACCCTATTATTGACGAAAACGTGAAATCGGCATCCGTTAATATAATCTACTCATCCGTCTGTTTCGTTCATCCAACCATCCATCCGTTCTTTCTATCCATCCATCCATCTCTTTGTTGAATGAATCGTATCCATCCGCTATTATGATAGCCCGATTGCTTCGATATTTACCATGGTTACTAGAAATGAGTAAAGAGAAAGAGGGAGAAATCGAATTTGCTTGTTGCACCCGAAATCTTATGTTGTCCCCTCTCACCTCTGAGTTTTCCCTGTTTTTTTTAAAAGCCAACTGCCATTTTCAGAAGCCAGCAGCCGAAAGATGCCTTCTTCACATATGGAAGACCAAATTGTCGAATTTATCCACGAATATCAAGGTTAAAAGATATATTTACTCAACGCTCATAGCATTAGTTAAAGCTATATAATAAACTGACAATACATACTCTATATATATATATATATACTTTAGAAATAAACGGTACCCATGTGCAAGTGTATGAACAACCGCCTTCAAGCGTTGAATTTTTACGCAACTGTGTGCACCCAAACAGACCTGCAATCATCAAAAACGCCTTTTCTCACTGGCCTGCATATACCCTATGGACCAACGAATACTTGCGCGAGAAATTGGGTGACTCCATTGTCACGGTAGCGAGTACGTGTATTTTGTACATGGACACTCTTACAGTTCTGTCATTCGACTTTGACTTTTGAGCTAACCTTTTAATTTTGTCGTCAGCAACTCCTAACGGGTAAAAAACAAAAACCCAGAATTACCCCACCCTCTTTTGCTAGCTGACACACTATATATATAACAGTTATGCAGACGCAGTAACATACGATCCCGTCACCGATCGCGAATACTTTGCACTCCCGCATGAACAGTCAATGCCGTTCGGACGGTTTCTCGATATCATTGAAGGCAAAGCGTCGACGCCACACGCCCATTACATTTCATTACAAAACGACAGTCTGCACACGGAATACTTGGCGCTCAAGGACGATATTGAAGAAGAAATTGGCTGGTGTAGTGAAGCACTGGGCAAAAAACCGGATGCTGTGAACTTTTGGATGGGCAATGACAAGAGTATCACCTCGTTGCATAAAGATCCGTACGAGAACTGCTATGCGGTTTTGCGCGGTACAAAGACGTTTGTCCTATTACCACCGTCCGAGTACTATTGTATGCACGAGAAACTTTATCAAAGTGCCATTTATACACCTGATACGACAGCCGGGTCCTATGAACTGAAACCAATGGATCCGCCTATGCAAACACCCTGGATCCCTGTCGATCCATTACACCCAGATTTAGAGCGATATCCACGATTCAAGCATGCTCGGCCTATTACTGTCACTATTGAAAAGGGCGATATGCTATACCTTCCAGGTAAACAAAGTAGACATCATTAGTAAATACGCTTCATATTAACTCGTTAAATCAAGCTCTTTGGTTTCATCAAGTTCTTCAGCACGGAGACGAGGGTGTCATTGCCATCAACGCATGGTATGACATGGACTATAGAAATATATTATATCCAAGTTTCGGTCTGTTCCGTAACCTTTTATTGGAAAATAAAGAGTCAGAAGAAGAAGACGACGACGACGATGTATAAAACCAAAAAGACTCGGCCCAATGGATTTATAATTCAATTCTCTACCGTCGTGGCAGAGAGTTGGCTGCTGTGTACGAGGGAATTCAGTTTATTAAGTGGTGTATGTGTGTGTATATGTGCAGAGATGTGTGTGTGTGTTTGTTATATTAGGAAAGTAATGCGTCCACGCTCATATTGGATGACCTGGATGGCTCTGTGCTTTGAAACAGGCGCATGGATTGCTTGACATAGTCAATGGTCGAATTGGACTTGGGATCCTTGTCGTTGGTGACAGGGGCAACGTGGACCTGTTGCCATGGTGCACGGAGTGGGATGGAGGGATTGGATGGATGCGTTAAAAGAACAGGTTGGTCAGACCGATTATCACTGGGCATGGATGATGATGATGGCTGACTTTGACGCGGTGCAACTGGCCTTTGTTGTGAGTGCTTGTGATGGTGGTGGTGGTGCTGGTGGTGTAGTAACGACGAAGATGAAAATGAAGAAGCTGTCGCTGTTTGGAGTGGGTGTTGTTGCTGCGGCGATGGCTGTAGTGTTGACGATGAGGTAGGAGGTTGTTGTTGTTGTTGTTGTTCATCGCCATCACCACCACCAGATCCATCACTAACGGGCTGTTCGGTATGCTGTTGCTGCTGTGATCGAGCCTGCTGTTGTGTCTGTGCAGGTCTGGATAATAAGCATACGATGTATAGATTTGTAAGCGTCGACGGGGTATATAGATCTGCACCAAGTCCACCGCCTAAATAAAACTGAGTTGTAAGCGGCTCCACGGCACCATCATTGCGCTTGACCCATAAGGTATCGGATACTGTCTGCGAGCCATTGGCAATAGCAGTGAGGGTATCTGGATGCTGGCTAAAGAATTTATCAGAAGTGGTGCGTTCTGTGGGTGGCATGCGCTGATACGCTGGATCCGCCCGCTGTGCTACATGTGTCACATTGTCGAGTAAAACACGATGGAGTCGCGCTAGTGTTTCACTGCTTCTTGGTGCAATGAAGGAAAACAAAGGCCGGTGTGCCAATTCTTGCGGGTAATAGCCCAGCAGCTGCTGCACTTCATCCGAAACGCGCGCGCAACAGATCTCCATGGATAAGAACGCAGTGATGATGGGCGACGTGTACGTTTGCGTCAGGAGGGTCGTGGCTGAAGTGTCGGTAGTCATGGAAAAGGACGATTGTCGCATAGGCGTTGTCATGGCATTTCTCTGTACGCGTTGGCCGTGCTGTCGTAGCTTCGGCCGTCCGCGCTTTTTGTGGTCAACGTCGTAGCATGTTTGCTCTTTGCTGAGTGAAACGCATCGTTTGCAGGGACGATCGGCTAGCAGTTAGAGCATTGTGATAAAGGATGGAGGCGTTGGGGGAAAAGAAGAAAAGAGAAAGAAGGGAATGTGTAAGATAAGCTGGCTGTGGTATTGGTATATCACTCATTGTAACAAGTGGACCCTTACCGTCACAAGCAAGATGTGCTTTGCGGCAATTCACCTAAAAAAGATTTTCATCGTCAGCACGGGGAAAAAAAAAAAGATAGAAAATAGCAAAATTGTTGTCAGTGTCGGATAATACAAACACAGGCTCTCAGGACATGCGTTTTGTTAGCATTTGCAGTCCGAAGAGGTGTAGCGCTTGAAGAAGCAGTTGCATTAGGGGAGGGAGTAAACGGTTGAGGAGCGAGTGCCGCTGATACTGATGATGATGATGATGATGATGATGACGATGGTGGTGCTGCTGATACTGAAGTGGTCGTTGGTGTTATTGTTGTTGTTGCTGTTGCAGGTGCACCAACACCCACAACACCAGTGGCAGGAGTATTGGAGGTGTCTTGCGACAACATGGGATCAAAGCGAAAGAACAAAAGGAAAAAGGGGAAAAAAAAGCACCCTTTTCTTGCAGAGAGGGCTTTCCCTTAATTTCTCGGGGATTTCTTTTTTCGCAGCATTTGACATGTTCTGGCGTTGGCATGCACCGCGGGCCCCGTCAACAAATAAGAACGTGTCTGTTATGCCGGGCATTTTTCAACGAAAAAGTCTCCGGTGGTGGTATTTGCCCCTTTCGGGAGTTCCGGCAGTATAAATCGTGACGATCATCGTCACTTTCACACACACACACACACACACACACATTGGTCGATTTCCTCACTGAGTCAGTTACTATCGCCAGCAATGCAGAAAGCAGAGTAAAAATGATATTATAGAATCATATGGAGTATGTAAGGAGGAGGTAGGTAACATTGTAGACTGATGAGGAAAGAGTATAGTGGATATAAGGTGTGACTAGGCAGTTATGTAAGTAGGTAGTATAGGTGGTAGATAGATAAATAAATTGTTCTCAATCCCTTCGGCTTAAGCGTCGAGGAGCGCCTTCACGTGGTACACGTGCGTTTCTTTTCAGGGTCGCACCAACAGTGGCTGACCTTTGCAGGCCAGGCGCTGCCCCTTCTGCTGCTGCTGCTGCTGCTGATGATGATGATGAATCCGCTGAACTGGGATCCTGGGATAACCAGTCTAGTGAAGGCGGTGGGATAGTGGCGCTATTGATGGTGGCGATAGGTGGAATGGGATGCCTTTTTTCTTGTTGTTGTTGTTGTTGTTGTTGTTGTTGCTGCTGCTGGGTATCGATCACTGCTACAGAAGGAGTGATATGTTCGTTTGAAAGTCGGGTATTAACAGTGAGGCCTCTGTCCTTTGAAGCAGTTTTGAATTTCGGTTGCTGGTCCACCATGTCGTAATAGTTGTTGTTGTTATTGCTTTGATCGAGTATAGGATCATGCTGCTCCTCCTGAGGCGATACATCCTCTTCGTCGACACCATACTCGGGATCAGATTCTGTCGTTGGAGAAGAGTTCGTCCGGGCATACATGGAACTCGACGGTGACGATGGCAGGTCAAAGTCGTATTCTTCTTCATGGAACCCGTACTCAATCACACCCGTAATCGCAGATGCACCGCGAAGATCTTTATCCGCAAACAGTGTTTCACAATTCACAACCAAATCTTCGAGGACACAATCGCTGTACCACTCTCCAGGTGACCGCTGTGCTTGGTTGTGATCCTGGAATATGGCCGGCGTGAACATGAGTGATAAGTTTTGGATCGTCATTTTGTTCTTTTCTACAAAGGATACAATCCTGGATCAAGAAATATTCAAAATTAGATGCTATGTTCTGTAAAAGGAAAAATATCCCAAACTGTACATTGTGTGTGTTTTGTGTTGCCATGATCCAAAGTATAAGGCTTACTTACTTTGCTAAATGTTCAATGAGGAACTTCAGAGTATCGTAATTCGCCGGTGGCAGTTTGAGAATACGCGTCAGTAAGTTCATCAGTCGCAGCTCCTTGTCCGGGATTTCTATAATCATAATTGTGTTCCGCTAAGCTTAAACCATATCATCAAAGGCAAAAAGCTATCTTTTTTTTTTGTGTGTGTAAAAACGGATAATTATATATTTACGAGAATAGGTCACACGGTCACCGAGCTTGAACGGAAACAGCGGTGACGCCAGGTCACGGAGAAAGATTTTCAGTAACGAAGCAACACTGAACACATCTTCCGGAATGCCCTCTTGTCCCAAAACGACTCCTTCCTCGTTACGCTCAAAAGCATGCTTGAGCTTGTCAATGTTGATTTGTTTGCCCGATATCCGATAGATGCCCTCACGCTCTAATCCACCCTGTCGTTCGATGGTTTTAATGCACTTTGTTACAATAAGAGGTGGAGATCGTTGGTGTTGTTGAGCGTATTCCATGAGCGAAGTGCCAAAAATCAAAACTACATAGGCATTATGCACGTTGTTAGGGGTCTATTAACAGAGTGGCGAAAAGCAGAAACAATCCTCTTATCCCCATCCAAGCAGAATACTGGAAAATAACCCTTACATCTGCATTCGCCGACATGATAATTATGATAGTAGATGGGCTCAGGCATAGGATGACGGTTGCGATCCAGCATATCTTGATACAAGGCAGCGTCACGATCGGGATCGAGATTCAAAGCGTGGCGTGTGCTCTGGATCGTTTCATGCACACCATTGAACTTGAAAGCTTCCGAATCCATGATCTGTGTCAGACAATTCTTGACCATGGCTGTCTTTTCTGCTAGTTGCTCTTGTGCTATCTTGATGGCAAAGTCGTTGGCTGCTGCTTGACGTTTACTCAATGCATCCAATTTGCGCACCATTTTGCGGTACTCCTTGTCTAACCCATACAGTTAGGGCCCCATGTTTCGATGGATTTCCCCAAGGGCAGGACCTCCACCACCACCACCCCCCCTCACTTTGAGACCCCACCCTTTCCCTTTCATTTTTTAATAACTGATCCTTTTTTTTTTTGTTTCTGTACCTGCTTCAACCACTTCTACTTTGAGTTTAGCCGTGCGTGCACTTTGCTTGACCGGATCGAGTTGCTGGTTCGTGCCCATACTATGCGAGAGTTTGTTGACAAAGCGCTCGATCCTTCGATGCGGTGTGGTGGGTGTTGTTGGCGTGGGCGGAACGATTTCGGATTGTTGCTGCATTGCGGTCGTGACGATGCTGGGAAATGATGGTTGTCGCGTAGGAAACGACGGTTGACGAGTGGGAATAGGTGGCAATCGAGCACTCTCGTCGTCGTCGACGGTCGCGCTATTTTTAGTTGTTGGCGAGAGACTGCTGTTGCTCGTACTTGTGGTAGTGATAGGGGTCAGTAAGCTGGACGCGCTCGTGGAGCGACTCGAAGACGGTACGATGGGGGATATCGGTGTGCTTGGGATGGCTGCATTGGCGATCCTCTCGATCTCCTGCCATTTTTGTACATATGCATCTCGTGCCTTTTTGCAAGTGAACATATACCCAAACGACACCCGACAAAACGGCAATTGAGTTCACTTTTATCGAAACCCATTTCCCACGCGTCATCATCATCATCATCTGGAACACACATCGTTGAGAAGGACTTACTGCTGGTAATTCGTACATGCGAGTTTGAAGATACTGTGTGTTCATATGGCGCATGTTTTTCCGGTGGATCCGCCTTGTACGATCATGTTGTTCCTGGAATTAATCAAGTTAAAAAAAGCTTCTTTTTTGAATCCCAGTTGAACGGTTTAATATTAATAAAATTCCAGGTAGCACATAATCTTACCTTGAGTTCAGCAAGGGCTTGTAGCTGACCCTTGATGGCCTGTATGTATTGTATTCGTAATGGTCGTTGGTGAACACTCGTGTCGACATGCGCCATGAAACCGTGATACAATGTTGTTGTTTGTTTTGGATCGCGTGGTGGCGATGAGGGTGCACCATTAGCCCCTGAGGCTGAAGACGACGACGACGACGAAGATGGCTTGCCTTGCTGCAATGAGCCGAGAATTCTATCCAAAGAAGTCTGATATCCTTCCTCCAATTCGACACTAGTCAGATCGATGCATGAGTGATCCATGTTGTTATCAGTTATCATTATATATATATATATATGTTTCGAGTATGAGGTTTTACCGTTGCCGTAAATACGTGATGAATCGTCCCAAATCATCGCTCGAATCCTTCATGATCGTATCCACGACTGTTGACTGTGAATAGACCATTTGTTCCAATTGAGGATCATAAGGCGGCCGCTATAGTGATATTCAGAATGAAAAATACACTCAGGTAAGCTTCACTCTATTGTTTTTTTTACAGCCACCTAGAGTCTAGTCATTTCGCGCATTGTCAACAGTGTCTTTCATTTTGTTCTTTTACCGATGACGGGTACACCATCTTGATGGCATTTGTTGCCACGGCAAAGCTTTTGCGTGCATTCTTTTTTTGTTTCTTGTCCTGTTCCATGCCTTGTACGAGTTAGCCAAAACAAAGACAAAAAAGGTAGAAAGAGAAACGGGGGATGTTGAACCCTACAAATTGGGAAGGGTAATGGGGTGAAAAGAAAAAAAAAAAAAAAGAGAGCACAGGTTCAGTGTATTATGTAGGGTGTGTGTGTACATATAAAATATTGATGTTTCAAGGTAATGAAGCTCAACTTGAACTGTGTGTAACCTAACCTACCCAGAAAATGGTAGATCACACTGTTACACCAAATGGGGTTTGATTACTCTTTCTGAGCCAAAAATACACGACTTGAGCGGTTGCTTTGGCTAAACGCTTTTAATTAAAAAGTTTATATAATCTGTGCACTGCTGCTGCTCTTGTGTTTCCTGTTCCTGTTGCTGTTGCTGCTACAGCTACAGCTGAATTAGAAAGACAAGATACACTTCATTTATCAGGTACATCAAATACAGCGAAAATCTCAGAAAAACGAAAAAAAAAAGTCAGCAACGATCGGTGATGATGATCCCTTTACTACTTACCTACTTTTACTTGCACTCTGCAGCTTCATCTCTTTACTACTTGGATAGTTGGCCTAACAGCAATACCTGTCAACGTCAATGCTTGCTTTGGTAGCTCATTTTGGAAGCATGAATAAGAAGCATGCGTACCCTTGCCTTCCATATCATCTATATACAAATAACTCAATGGCACTAAAAAAACCATTTTTTTAACCCGCCGGCAATAATTCTTCCACTTGATAATGCTTTTGGCGCGAGATGAGGTTGACTATGCCAATAGCCTCTGTACCAACTTTTATCATCAAAATTGGAAAATCATTGTTTTTTTAACTAATTTACAGACTATGAATAAATGGTGTCACTGAAATACTAGCTCTTCTCTCCCGAAGTTCAATGGAGTGATCTGGAATCTGCATAGTTGCTCTTGCGCGGATATAGAAACAATTGGACAGACACAGCGCAATTGTTTTTCCTGACCATACCAAAAACGTTGGGGGCGGTATGCTGTCTCTACTACCGAGTCATTCTACTTTTTCCCTTTGGCTTAGGTCATTGTCTTTATCAATAGATAAGAGAACTGCTGTGTTGTAAGCATAAGCAATGGCTCATTGAATCACCTATATAGAAATATGCGCGAGACTACTCTTACTTTATCATTCACCTTGTACTGCTTCTGCATTTCACTGACTTGGCCTCTGCTATCCACGTGATGGGCTCTAAACGCTGTCAGAAAACATCTTCTGCTCCGTTTTTCATTGATTACCATTTATTCGAGCTGTTCCATATCAGTCGGTCGATTGCCTCTATCTTGATTCAGTTAGAACATACAGCTAAAAATAATTGGTGTCTAGAACAAACAACTGGTGCAGAATTTCTTCGACACACTGGGAATCATGATTGATGAGCATAGCCCACATACACCTTGCTGTCCAACCTGATCTCGGTGATTTTTTCAAACATGCGTCTAAAAATAAAGAAACGCGCATCATAAGCGAAGTGCAAAGCTTACAAACTGTACGACTTTATAAATTCAATGGGATTACAACAGAGATGGCAAGAGATACTCTACAAAATGAGCATCCATGTAACATTCGCTCAAGTCTTATTACTGCTGCTTACATACGCGGACGACATTCTAAACCTATAGCATGATAGTGGTGCTTCTCAGTGTGGCAGATTGTTGGATGGCATGGAGACATGCGGTCATCAATACTAATAGTGATGCCATGAATTACACCATACTGTATCATGACACCTACTGCAAACGATGGTTCTATTGACAGCTTGGTGGGTAGGTGCTGTTAGTGAAGTCATATGAAGAATGACGCGGATATGTTTTCACTTGGAAGCATGATAGAACAGGCCAACCTCCCATCATTAGGTTCTTCTTTATCTGAGAGCTAAGCACGACATGAGATTTCTTTTATTCGTCATCCTCGTAATTGATGCGGTCATCCACACATAATAGACACATTTGAGATGTGGAATATAGCTTAACGGTAAAGGTGCCCCTACTAATTTTTGGCTGACTTTTTTTTGGCTATGTCTTTGAACTGATTGACAAGGATTATAAGAGACTTTTCAAGTATCCCACAAAGTGGGTGACTCCTAATGAGATAGCCACTCTATTGAAAGGGTTGACACAACGGATGGATGGATTTATCTAAAGATGATGTTAACGGGGAACCATTGTAGATCGTTTTACTCCCGCCTTCGGTTCATATGTTTCTGTTCCTGCCTCCATCTCACAAAAGCTCCCGCTACCGCTATTGTCCAATGCTAAAAAGCTTTATCTGTCTGCACCTGTCTCTTGAATCTTTCTCACAGAAAAAAAGCTGCTCTTACTCGTTCTCGAGCTTTGAACTTGGATACCATTTATTAGAACGTCTGGTCGCTGACGTTTTGGCAGAAGCACATCAGCGAATGACCGATTTAGGTAAAGGCTGAAACGTAATTGCGTTGACGTTGGTGTTGACAATAGTAGACTGTGGATCAACAACACGGTGAAGAGGAGTAGGATAATGATAAAGAACACTGTGAAATGGAATGGGGCGTTTACCCCGTTCGTGAACAAGCATACAGGCAAACACTGCTGGACAAGCTGTCAGTTTGGAAAAGTTTCAAAGAATTGACGGTATGTACTCATGTAAGAATTGCGTGGATAACTTTTGCCCGAATCTATATTGTTGCTTCAGGTCCTTGACAATAAGTGGCTGGAGTGTCCCGTTACTAATGATGCATCTGCTTAAAGTCAGGACGTACTTTTCTCGGTCATGTCAAAGAGAGCTGACCAGCGATGGCGAGAAATCGCTGGACTGAAACTGTGTTCGACTTACAACTAACAGTATAAACGTGATAGTAGGAGGCGTTTGCATGTACAAAGATCCTACTATTAGCGCATAACGCTTTACTAACACAAGGACAAATGCATCTGTTGCAGACGACAATGCCAATCTGAAAATGGAAACAAACATTTGCACCTGCCATAAGCGGGTTTTGAGCTTTTCTTTTTGACGAGTTATCTTTCTGTTGACATACTTACCGTTGTCGCCCTCCTTTTCTCGCCAATTCTATTCTTTACTGCTGCGGTCACTCAATGCCCCCTTCCAAAGGATTAAAAACGTGGCTACGGCCCAAATCAAAACGAGAACAACAGCCTACTGAAACGCCTCAAGAACAAGAAGAACGCGATCTACAACGTGCGATTGCATTAAGTCAACAGTCATTACAGGAAGAGAATGATCAGCGTGCGCGACTCGAGTTATTAGCCGAGCGCACGCTACATTTTAAACCCATGGAGCTCCATCGACACCATGATCAACTCTCCATCGCCAATGGAGAAGAAAACGATCAGTTTGTGACATTATCGAATCGTGTCACTGTCAAAAAAGAAAAGGCTTCTTCTCCTTCGCCACCCACGCCTTCACGAGAACGACAACGAAGAAAAGATAAACAAAAGCAACAGCAAGGACACGAAGAAAAAGAACGGCCATTATCAACACCACCAGCACCACGTTCTAGACAAGAAGAAGTGGAAGAGGAAATTGTGTTTGATACGGCCGACATTGATGCATGGTTAGCGGAAGACAGCAATAACAACGATTACGACTATGAGTACAATTCAGAAACAGATCCACTTGCGTCTAGTCCTCCTTCGCCTTATTTCCATGATTTTGGAACTGAGAAACTTGATGACAGTCGGACGGTTATTGAACAGTCTGCTGAACAGTCTGCTAAAGAAGAAGAAGAAGAAGAAGACGACGACGATTATGAGGATGAGGATGTGGAACTAGTAAGTCGTGAAAAAAAGGATGGAAGGCAAAAAAGAAGGGCGAATGATTGACATTTCGAGTGGGGTTTGCGTGTTAGGAATTGTCATTATGTCCGTTATGTCGTGAGCCAGTCCCACATGCCATGTTATATCAACATACGCTTGGTTGCTCGGGTGGAGTTGACAATGCTGACGACGCTGCCATCACCAACATGAGCAGTAGCAGTAACAAGCACAGGCGACACATCAGCAGCACGTCTACAACAACAATGCCAACCGAAGCAGAACGAGAGAATTTGAGAAAACATAAAGCATCAAAATCAATGGCTGCAGGTGTCTTGCAGGAACAAAAAAGACACAAAAGGTAAATAAATGCATATTCATGAAAGGAGAGTATGAAACCATGTGTCATAACGTGAAAACATGATGTTAGTTTGAACACAAGCGCCACCTCGGCAAGAAGATCTCACGACCATTATTCACCACATGATGCCGAGTTAGAAGGACAGTTTGACACTGCCGGCTTTGGGGGAAACGTGTCTGGACTCAGTTGGGAATCCCGAGGGCAGGCCCGTTATCGATGATACATCTCATGTATACATACAACGCATATCCGTCTATACCCACTCTACTACGCCAACATTCTTATACATCTTACGACCGTATCATCATCATCATCATCAATTAAAGTAATCATCTCATTGACAAGTATGTATCCCACACCCCAAGAACCTGCGATTGAGCCATCTGACGACGAATAGGTGGTACTGAACGTCTTTAGTTTTTAAAAAACAAACATTATTAAATATTCTAAACAACTCCAATGTGTCACGATCCCTTTTTTTTTTAATCTTCACATATGTACATTGTAAAAACAGGGAAAAGATTGGATGTTTGTGTGCGGGTGTGGGTGTGAGGATTGTGTGTGTGTGGTGTATCGGTTGTGCGGATGGGGTGAAGGGGGGGGGTTCTCTAACAATAAAAAAAGCAAACAAATAAAAAAAAAACTAGATCCCTTTTTTTTTAGAGCTATTAAAAAAATGTAGGGAAGGAATGAAAGGAAGGGAAAGAGTATAAAAAACAGATAAGAATGGCCTGCAATCTGTTATCAAAGGAGAGAGAGAGAGAGCAAAGGTATGTTTCTCTCTCTCTCTCTCTCTAAGTGGACGGAGGAGAAAGACGCGCTGATGGAGGTGCAGAAGAGGCGGGCGTGCTGGAGCCAGTAACAGGGCCACCACCATAAGAAGAACCGGTCGCCGTGGTGATGTTTTGTCCAGCCAGTTTTTTGCCCTTGAGCATGTTTTTTAACGCTCTCAGAGCAAATACTGTCAATCCAATACCCGCCCAATCTTCATCGTGCAGATCCCGCAGATCACCCACCGTCATAATGTCTTGGTTTTGTAA
Organism: Zychaea mexicana; assembly: GCF_025766255.1. Taxonomy (NCBI): domain Eukaryota; kingdom Fungi; phylum Mucoromycota; class Mucoromycetes; order Mucorales; family Lichtheimiaceae; genus Zychaea; species Zychaea mexicana. Next base: position 224,796 of record NW_026516696.1, on the reverse strand, counting down.
CTTTTTGATCCATTCGTGTGCCTTGTCGAGGTTCCGATGCGATGCGCGTGCACAGTCTTGCACAAACACCTCAATGTCGGTGTCATCCGAATATTCTGTTCAACATTAATTTAGGGTGAGTAAAAAAAGTGATCAAGGTGGAAACCAACTGGGGGGGAGGGGGGGCAAAAATCCAAGATACCTTCAAGAATACGTGAAACCAACGCATCACGCGCTGCTGGAGAGTTCGCTTCGAATTGACTCTCCTTTTCCAACTTGTCCACATCCACACTGGGTGGCGCGCTCGCCGTGTGCTCCTCGTAAGGACTTTGTTCCTGCGACGCGTGTGGTTCGGGTGGGTAACTGGCCGTTGGCGTCGATACCGCCGGTGCTGCCTTGACAGTTTCCAGCTCAATCTTGTGACGCTCTTGGAGCTCTCGTAAGTTACGCATGGCCTCGCGGTACCGGTTCTCGGCCGAGCGGGCCAGATTCTCAAAGCTCTCGCACTTGGATTCAATATCACGAGCGTGTTCCGTGGTGCGTTCAAGCTCCATGCGAGTACGTTCCAGCTCATGCTGGATCTCGCTGTCGGGACGTGCATCTGTGTCCCTCCGCCAGATCGAGTGACGCGGATGGATCTCCTTCTCAGTCTCGTTGGTTGGTTTGTCCAGATCGCGTAGTATGCGATTGATCTCCTTGGTGATATGATGCTGATATCGCTCTGGGAGGACCTGCTCTTCAATCATTTCCCGCACAACCTGCTCAGCCGTGTCCGTTTCACCGTTGAAATCGAACTTGACCGACAACTTGTCTAATCCCTTAAACACCACCTGCAGCGTCAAATGCACATGTGTAGGATCGGCTGCGAGTAAGACCACATCGGGCTCGACAGCAAGAAACGTATGCTCGAGGATCTCTTGTGCCGAAAGTCTAGGAACATTTTTAAAAATTGTTCTCGGTCAAGAGCGTGCGAACGTGGCACAATAATCTTCCATCCAGCTTCCCAGAAGCACACACCAACTTAACAGCAAATGACGACGAACAACAAGCTTACCTTGACTCTTCGGGACCCAGACAGTTCTCAATGATGCTAAGCACCTCCGGGTTCTGAATTTGTTGAAGGCATGCCGGCTTGACGCCTGCAGAAACTTTCTTGTAGATTTGGGCGGGGTTTCTGCACTCTCCGTAAGGGTATTCGCCCGTAGCCATCTCCAAAAGACACATGCCGAATGCATAGATATCAACCTTTTCACTGTATCCTAGCTCTTCGTACATTTCGGGGGCCATAAATTCCGGGGTACCGATAATGGTGTATTTTTTGCCCATCTTCATTTCAGCCGTACCCATGTCGCCGATCTTGACTTCACCGTGCGCGCCGTTGATAAAAATGTTGTCGCACTTGATGTCGCGGTGAATGATCGGTGGATTGTAGCCGTGCAAGTAGGCCAGGCCCTTTAAAATCTGTCGCGACCATCGCTTTACAATCTTGTTGTTCGGTAGACTCAACTTGCGTATGTACTCGCGCAGCGTGCCCGAAGTCATCAATTCAGTAATAAAGACAAACTCGTTCTTTTGATACCAGGCGTCGTGGAACGCAATGATGTTCGGGTGTCGCACCGATTTCAGAATATCAATTTCGTGCTCAAGATCTTTGGGTGCCGCCTATAGAGTTACAAAAACATGCATGTTGTGAATAAATAGACCTTTTGTCACTCACTAGCTTTTTTTACCGATGAGGTAATGTCGTATTATTATTATTATTATTACCTGCATCGTGTTCCATGCGACCTCATAGCCCTCTTCTCGATCAATCGCCTTGTACACAACCTTGTAAGCGCCCTTGCCAAGCAGCGTGTTTAAGCGCACATAGCGCTTATTTTCTGAGCTTTCCACAACTTGCTCGGAATCATGCGATTTCGACTGGTCAATGATCTCATTGGTATGTGACATGGACAAGCCTCCATACTGGTCAAGGCCATTTTTGTTGTTTGTCAATACTTGCTGTTGACTGGCATAATAAGACGTAGACGACGCTGATGCTGGTCCAGAGGAAGACGGTGGGTGAGGCGGACCACCACCGGCGTGAGGATCGCGTTCCGAGTCCGGTGACGTGGATGGCGACCACTGATGGTCATTATTCAAAGTTTGAGATAAGGGCGCATAGTAGTTACGAAACCCGTCCGTCTCGTCGTCAAGCGAACCGTCTGATGACAAATTAAAGCTAACGTGCTGCTGTTGCTGCTGCTGCTGCTGCTGCTGCTGCTGTTGCGATGAAAAAGATTCCGACATGGCTACACACAACACTGTTGAACCCCACTTCTGTGCGACTTGAGAGGAGAGATGACAATAGAGTGATTATAAAAAAATATTTTTTTTAAGAGGGCCTTTTTTTGCTTGATTTTACTTGGTGACGAATGCAATGAAGAAAAAGAAAAAAAAAAGAGACAACTGGAGAACCGCCTGACTTGAGAATAGCCAGGCTATTGTGTGGAGTTTGGGAGAACGCCACGAAAAGTGAAGAGCGTTAAATCGACAGGAAGGAGATGTGGGAGAAAGAAGAAGAGAAGGTTGGGTTCCGAGGGGAGAAAAGAGAAAATACGCCTGGGTCTCTTTTTTTTTGAACCCTCTCAGGCGCTCACTCATCGGCTCTCTCTCTCTCTCTCTCTCTCTCTCTTCGCACAGTAGTGGGCTGAATCCCGACCCTCGAAGCCACCAACTTAAACTTTTCAGTCTGAGATTAGCTCATTTTGACCGATTCCATTGGCCTAACGGATGATTTCTGCACAAACTTTTTTTTTCCCCTGATAACTTAACAGGAAATAAAAACTTGGCGTTAGCCCATAAAATTTTAGATCTATTTGGGGCTTTTGACTTTTATTTTTATCACGTTATTGGTAAAAGGCAACGTTATTGATCATCTTGATGATGGTGATATCGATGATAGGTTGACTTTTTCATCAACTACGACCCATCCTTCACCAATGACGCCATCTGCACTCCGATTCACATATTTCTGTCTGTGTACACTTTTACTATTGTCTCGACGACACAAAGAAAGTTCCTCTTCTCTTTTTTTAGCGTTCGCTATATCCAGTAATATGTAGCTAGGATTAATTTTTGAATCATGTGTAGCAAGAAGGGGATTTTGGGGAACAGCACAAGTGATACGTTCTTTGATTGGTAGTGTTTTGGATATGCAATGTTTCTAATTGTTTTTGCGTGAGAAGAACTCAGTGTTGCCGAACTAATATTCTAGATATATATTACGCGGTAAGATGTAGTCTCTTCCTAAGAAGACCCAGCCAAGTGTGGAGAAATGCTTTATAACACAGCAGCCTCAAAACTAAATATGCATTACACTATGCTTAACGTGTATCTGACACTCAGATTGCACTTGGAATAAGTTAATTGAAGATGTGTCACGCAAAAAGCGAAAAGTAGCCGGACATAGTACCATGAAAAAAGCAGCGCACGTTTAAAATAATTCACCTCAATGAAGCCTTTCGCGAAATTCGATTGAATTCGAATGATTATATATCCTAAATGGTTGTTCTTTTTCTGTTTGGAAATTATGATAATCACTAGCAGAGCACTTTTATCACAATCGTCTTTTCTCAGTAGATCCTGCCGTTGTAGACATAAATTAACTACATACTACGGATACACTGTCTTTAGTGAGAACAGTAAAATCAACTGGTGCATACGCTTATGACTTTGCAGTCTCTACGATCAAGAACACGGCATGACGATTTATAAGCAGTATAGCTAATGAAGAATGACTATGTGCGCGTGCAGCAGTCGTTTCTGTCAATTTTATTAACCCATGCACGTACATAGTAGGCGGACAGCAGTAAATCATGCATGAACACAAAAGTACCGAGTACTGTACCATCAGACAAACCTTATTATCATTTGTATGCTTTGCTAGCTATATCAAACCTACCCTATAGATTCATAATAATGCTCATGTTGACGATAACAAAGAAGCATTTACCCAAAGCAGTGAACAGCTGAACACAGGAATAACCGAGCTGCAGATTATTGATATATTATTAGCCCTTCTATATATCGACACAACTTGTTATCATACTTGTGTATTTCATTTATAAATAATCTATGGCGGTCAACATAGTGTTATTGAGCGAAGCCACTGTTATGCATGAAGGCGTATTTACGTCTTTGTACTTTTTAAAAAAAAAAAGGCAAGGGAGCATAAGGGGCCTCACGTGTTTACGTTGCACATGTTCACGTTGATAAAAAAAAAGCTGTCAGTAAGTAAATCACATTACGGAGTGTCCGCCCACCTGGACATCGAATTGTTTGTAAATGTGATACATCAGTGAACAGCATGATGTTTCCGTGACAACCTTTAACGAGATGACGTATTAAAGTATCTTACAAGGTCATTATCTTCTTCTCATGAGCATCACGCTAGGTACATATCATAATACTTTGACTGCAAATACTGTACTGGAAAGCGTCATCTATATGCAACAACCGCTTTAGTTTCCAGGGAGGAGAGAAGAAAGCGTGGATACTCATATATATATCTTTGTCTGATCAAGCCATTGACTTTTAAAGTATCTTTAAGAAAGTTGAGTTTCTTTGCTGTCGAGTGGGGACTTGGATTCCAGTCTAGTGTTTGCCAATCGACAATTCCTGTTGGTCTCGCTCAATCAGCTTGACAGACGAACGCTGATGTTGCCCACTGTGTCAATCACAGAAGGCTATCTACTGTTGAATTTGTTACGATTCTCTATACCCAGTCATTATGCGAAACACTCAGTGAGGGAGAGAGAAAGAGAGAGCAGCATCAGTGGTTGGTGTTCTCTTTTCCTTCCTACATATTGCCCCAAAACAGAGCAACTTACTGCTTGGTCTTACTGATATTTCAAGAAAAGATCTAATACTGATAGTTTTGAATCTTTAGAACCAACGGATCAACATCTGTACAGGATAAAAAGAGTACATGGTGAGGTGCACATTTTTCTGGACCAGTCCCTATCTCGCTAAATATCGCAACTCCCTCCCCCCGCCCCCATAGAAAAGAAAGACGTGGGTCTTCTTAGGTAACACTATATGCATTCAATCCAAATACAAGTTATCAATATCAATGGAACAAGCTCGGAGAAAGACCAATGTAAGTTTGAAGATGTTTCTTTTTTGCTATGCTATCCTACTGATGCTGCAACTTTCTCACAAATTTTATGATGGAGTACTTTCGTTTGTAGGGACTGAAAAATATTGAGTATATGACTGCAATAAACAAGTAACAGATGCGTGGAATACTTTGGTAAGTATGAAGGATATTGAGGGTCATAGCGAAATACACCGTAACCAAAGCGCAAGATGGATTCAGGATTTATAGAGTACTTGTAAGACTTCTACAAGTGCCCTTGTATTCATTTCATATCATGTATAATTCCGGATCAAGCTAATAGAATGGCTCCAAGATAGTATGGGCGTTTAAAAAGGGCATTCAGATTGAATTCAAACGTAAAAAGTATCTTTTTTATTGTTATTGAATCTATGTAGCCGTAATGCCCTTATGTGAAAGAAGCTCAATTCTACGCGTCTTTTGCATATAGAGATCACGCATGTGACTGTAAGCACACTTGAGATTCAGAGAGAGGGAGAGACACTAACTGCATCGATGTAAAGCACCGCATAACAATGATGATCGCTCGTATTTGTCGTCGCACATTGCACATTATGTTACACACCAGAACAAGCGCCAGCTGGTCCTTTTGTTGCTGAAATCCAGATATACCAATAGACCAAGTATAATTTAAAATGGAAAAACCTTATATCACCGGAACAGAAAGAAACCGTATAAGTGAAATGATGAATGTAACCAGCTTAAACTGTCGCTGTCCCTCGTCTATTGTTGTCGTAAGTGTAGCAGGTGGCACCTGTAGAAGATCAAGAAATAAGCGAATTCCTTTTTTCTCTCTCTACCAACACGAGAGCTGCAAGAGGCGTAGCATTTTTTGTTTACTGTAGCCCGGATAGGTTTAAAGCACATTATGTACACCCTCTATATTATCTATGCTTTGCTTTTAAACCTATAAAATCCCAGGTAAACGGTTTTTGAGTCACATTTCCATCAACAATAATGGGTTTATATATTCATGTGATTTATCATCCTTGCCAAACATTGTATCTATAAAATTGCACTTTAGTAGGTATTATGATCTCTGATATTTTTGGTGGTGACGGATACGATGGTTTCGATAAGATAAAAGTGAAAAATGAGATGAAATGAAAAAAAGTCCTTCGTTGTTTGGCACTACTATCATTTGGAGCAATTGGCAATTGGTAGGAGGGGGTACTACTACCGATTGGCAAAGGTCCGATGCACAACTGCACAAACTATTTGGCACCAGCTCTGTATGCTTTTCCAGATCTTCAACGATCGAAAAAAAAAATAAAAAAGGTAAATCCCGTCATTGCATTGGAGGTGTTGAAACAGAATGACTCAGGTACAACCCCCATACACAAAACCAGAAAACACTGTCATTCAGGTCAATGAGGGTTGACCAAATCGTAGGCTCCATGGCAACGTGGTAGTCATGAGTTACCATTGTTGTCATAGTGAACAACTCCAAAGTAGGGTTCGCTGGAAAGCGAACGACACGGATTCAGATCGGAAAAGAGCATCCGATACGATAAGAAACGTGAGAATTCTTTAATGCCTGATTATACATAGGTGAGAATAATGACGACGACAAAGACGACGACGACGGTTTATATCTGTAGCACTATCTGCCCGCTTATAACCAATAGCGATCAAAGATCTCTCTTCTTGAATCACATTGGCTATTTTTTTTTATCTGCGTCACTGTTTCACAATCTGCCCGTTTCACCAGTACGTGGTATAATGCACGCTTCCTCACTTACACTTTGGAAAACACCGTGATCCCCTTTTTCGTTTTCGTTGTGGGAAAAAAGAACCAGCACACATGCGTAGCGCTACTACGACCAGGACTATACCAATACCCGGGTTACTCTTCGACAACCCAATTGTGGCGTTTAAATGTCTATACTATCCGCTGCAGGGGGGGGCGGGGCGGGAAGGGAAAAGAGAAAAGAACCTGCACCGGATACATGTATATATGCTTCCTGCAACAAGTACCCTTTACTACAGCACGTCATTTGCCTTTATGTCTTGGTTGTGACATCCACAGCGTAAAAGAATATGAAGAAAACAGGTAAGGTTCTTCTGCTGCTGTTGCTGAAAATTATTGATAACAGGTTTGGAACGGGCGAATTAGAATCCATAGAAGGATGATACGAAAGAATAGCGAAACAAATTTGGAAAGTGTGATAGCAAAAATGTGCCATGTGACCCCCCGTTTTTTTTTTTTTGGGTGTGCGCGTGTGTGCTGCTGCTGTTGCTGCTGTTGCTGCCTGGTGATGGTGTTTGATGTTGCTGATGCTTCCCCGCAGCCAGTAATTTCAGGTATATATACAAAACCATTATAAGCTTGTTTCGCCTCTTTCTTCTTCTTCTTCTTCTTCTGTATTCTTTTTGATTTTGACTCTGTCCTCCTTTCCCTCCCTCTTTGAAAACTCATACTACGAAATGTCGGTAATATCTATCGACATCCAGCCTGAGAGCGATTCAGTCCACCTGTTTAAGGGTGAAAACATGATCCCCAACGAAACGGTTACGCTCAAGGGCCATGTTCAACTCACCTTATTACGGCCTATCCAAATCCGCCAAATCACCATCCAGCTCAAGGGCACTGTACGCAACATTATATCCAACGACATATTACGAAGTACCGAGCCACTGTTCGACGAAAACGACACACACTTGTGGCCTGTGGCCGTGTTACAGAGTAATAGTAACATACCTCTTGTTGATCGCGTGACCCGTCGTGCGTTAAATGCAGCCATGGGCTATACTAGCGCTAGCCAGACAATTGTTCGCGAACAGACCCATTTATTCAATGCCCAGAGCAACTCTACTACGTCGTCGTCGTCTTCAAAAAAATCAGCACCGATAATAGCATTACCAGCTGGGGTAACACGATATCCATTTGAGTTGACTATACCCAATGCCGACCAGTTACCTCCCTCCATACTACTGCCACGCCATTCGATCAGTTACGAGCTCTCGGCAAAGCTGCGCCTTTCTTCATTTCGGGAAATTGCCAAGATGACTTATTGGAACGCCCGGTCCAGTGCCTCGCTTAGCTTCCTGACGAGCAGTGCTAGCACCAGTACTTCCAACAATAAACGAAGGCGACGGTTCAGCCGATCATCTTCATCGTCGGTCTCCACACGAGATTCATCAGCAGAAGCAGCAACTACTTCTCCAGCACCGCCACGGATATTACAAGAACAGCAAGATCAGCAACTAGAAGCACAACAACAGCAACTTGTATTTTCCAAGCAGAAGCAAAAAATGCTACGCACTATCAAGCCGATCCACGTGTTCTGCCACGGCCACGGCAGCTTGCAGATCCTCGAATACCAACAACGGATACGGTACCGCGGATCCCGGGAACGCCACCTACGATACGAAGTTTCCATGGCAAAATATTTGTGTTTACAAAAGAAAAAATTCGATCTTGTGTGTCATTTTTTCCCTCTGCGTGACGAGGCTGCCATTGCTTCCATTGAAGCCCACGTGGAACAAACAGAAAAGTATCCGTACGTCTTTATTTTTTTCGGGCTTATTGCTTAGTGATGGTGTCCGTAATTGCCATCACTGTTATACATCTTTATTGGCGCAGCCATATTTTTTTTTTAAGGAGGTGAAGCTCACAATACTCATATTATGGCAAACAGGTTACGTGCTGGCCGAATCCGGGAATTTGACCCAATGCCGCCTGAAATACTTATTTCCAAATCTTCACGACCGATATGTAAGTTTACCACAGGGACAAAAAATTAATAAGGGGGGGGGGTAGGAAAGGGAGTGAGGCAAAGCACGGCCTACTACTGCCATTTGTTATTTCCACTCCTTGTTTTTCCACTTTGTTCTGCGCCAAGACCTTACATGATCTGACGAGTAACTGACTGAAAACGTTGTTTGTATCACACTAGCCATGAAACGTGTTGTTGATCCAGAACAAGATGACCTTGGCAACCTCCCACTGTCGATTCCAATTGATTCTCTCCATGTCGCTCAAGACGTCGATACCCTCTCATTGAAAATTACACACAAAATCCGTGTTATTGTTCACTTTCGGAACCCCGAAGTGCGCAAAATGTCACTCAGCTTCCCTATTGTCATCGGGACCGTACCTGTCAACCACGGAAACGCTACTATGCCGACAACGACAACCCTTGTAGCACAGGAACATCCGGCTGATTGGGATTATGGCTACTACTATAACGATGACGACGACGATGACTGGATAGACATTGTCGGCGCAGATCAAACTCAGCGGTCGAGCGATTATCATAATAGCAATGACACTAGCAACAACCGTTTGCCCGAGAAATTGCCTACGTATTACGACGTGCTTCATGAAGGGGCCCCGCCTGCTGCGTTTATTGACGATGACCTGTCCCAGCACCCGTCTCTGCTTGTATGAAGGAAAAAAACAAGATCGCTCTGGTAGAAAGGAAAAAAAAGGGTGTTTCGAAGCCCTACGAGTGGCGATGGAAGGATCGACATGTCGCAGCTTCATTTAACTACATAACATGCGGGAAAAGGAAAAAGGACGGTAGCGCATATCATATCATATCTTATTATTAGCAGGCTAAATTTTTTTCGTCGACCCATCTTTGTACCAACATATGTTGTATATATCTAAGTTTATTTCTTCTGCTGAGGGGGCTCTGTGGGCTGGAGGTTACTATACCGGACGACGAAGAGCGCAGACATTTACATACATACTCACATACTCACATACTCAAGGCACGCGCACGAGCTTCCAGGCAAAAAGCGGACCTTTTTGGTCTCTATTTATCGGCTAGTTTTTATATACCATCGAAACCCCGCAATGCCTTCTCATACCATGGCCAGTAGTAATCGCCCCTGTAAATTATTTTGGAACCTGGTCCTGTCACACACCAGATCATCCAGTTGGCTGGATTTGCTATTCATTTTAAAATATATTAAACGCGGGACCGAAATTCGCTGCTATTTTATCTATTATTATACTCCCATATCATCCATTTTCTTTTGTACTTTTTTCTTTTTTTCTGCTTCTCGTTCTTTTTATTTTCTGTATTCTAGTCCATCTTGTTTCAGATATAATGGGTGCCAGTCAGTCCAAGCGAAAAAACAGCCCTCACCTTCATCCACCGCCAAGAGATCTACATCTGAGCAACAGCAACAGTAGCAGTGAAAGTAGCAACAATAGTGTCAAATACCGTCATCATTCTGCAGAGCCACCATCGCCCACCCGCCAACGGTCAGCATCTTCATCACACAGTCGACCTACTTACAGTGCAGCGTCCCAACGAGCTGTCAGTTATGGATCCATGCGACCACAACATCCTTATCCACATCAGAGCACCGTAGCGCCATCAATACCAACAGCAACAGCACCTCCACCCTTAGCCAGTCAGCGAAGACGCACAATGCCGGGACTTGTCAGGCGGCCTGATGATTACGCATTACATACCGATAGTTTCTACCTTCCTCAAGACTGGGATGCAGAAGACCGCTTCTTTGCAGTAAGCATATTTTCCACTATTCCTATAAAAGACATACCATGTACTGCTTCTCTAACTATCTATCTCCTTTCTGATTGTGTGGACAGGCTCACCTCGCTCTGAAGCGGATATTTGGCGAGTATGTGTGATCATTCGAGAAAAAAAAGAAAAAGATAGGGTGGCACTCTATTTAATCGCAAACTGTCGTCATAGGCTGACCCATCACTCTATTTCTTCTTGTTACAGGAACGTGGCACCCAGTGTGCAACCCAAACTCAAGCCAGGAGCGCGAGTAGCTGAGATCGGCTGTGGAAATGGCCCTTGGATCATGGTATGACAACTGAAGGGTGTACGCTGTGAGGGAAAGAGAGCTTGGGCGCGGAGGAAAGGAAAAACAAATCTTATGCATAATCTTGGCTCTCCTTCTGTCGTCGATTGGATGGGCATCTGAGTGGCATTACAATTGTCGCGGGCGGGGATAATATGAATATTTTATGTTTCCGCGTGGTGGCGGCCTTCAATCGTGCGTACTACCCACATTCTATAAAATATACACTCACACAAAGCACAAAACCATACGCACTTAATGTAGGACATGGCAGCACAATATCCAGAATGTCAATATTTTGGTATTGACACGCCTGCTGATCTTTCTCCGTCGCCCCAATTGATGATGCTCACCAATATTCGGTTCCATGCGGTGGAGCTAAACAAAGGCACCCTTCCCTTCCCCGCAAATAGCTTTGATGTGATCTATGGTCGAGCCCTGGGTTTTCGGTTCGGGGTCTCCTGCTGGGCACAATTGTTACGCGAGATGCGCCGTATTCTTAAGCCCGGTGGCGTTATCTACTTTCACGAAGCCCATTTCCAACCACAAGGTTCTGTCATGATCGACTCATTTGCTGAAACACGTCAGTCTTTTTACTACTCGCTCTCTTTATTCCAGTGGATATATACAAAAAAAAATTAATCACCTGAGTTAATCTTATATATATATCTATGCTCATAGTAAAAAAGATCGCGGATGGTGTTGACAAGGATCTAGATTTGGCACCTAAAATACCCCAGGTGTTGGATAACGAAGGCATCCAGGTTTTAGATCATCGAGAAGTATCGATTGATTTGGGTAATGACTGCTCTGTGTTTATTGGATAATATCAAGTCTTACCCACTCACCGAAAATCCTCTATTACATAACCATCCTCATAGACCGGAACGATAAAATAAGTGAGGAAATGATGGCAATACTTTTACGAGCATTCGATCTAGTGGCACCTTACTTTGCACCGCTCATGGGATTAGATGAGGATGAATACGAACAACGAGTGGAAATGTTTTGTGCACAATGTGTAAAACACCATACCAGACTCGACTGGCACTCGTATGTATGCGTGCCTGCGTCCTTTATGTTATCCAACTCATAATTGCACAGCCCGTAGTAATACCCCACAGTTTTTTGTTGTATTTAAAGCCAAGTTCTTCCTCCTTTCTTGTTAGTTTTCTACATGCACACACAGACGCACACCTTTCTTCATTGCACATCCACTCATATAGCACAGCACAGCCTTTCCTTACCTTATATATATCTTATAATATAATCACCTGCATCCCTGTATTATTATTCCTAGTATCTTTTTTTAACAAACTTCTTATAATACTTCTAGTACAAGAATGGAAAGTATAAACAAGATATTTATCGCTCGATGACGAATTTAATGATTTCCTAAATTATCTTTTTATCATATCGGTAAAAGTGCAACAACCTACTATGCATATTACGCGTGGCTTTCGTAAGAGAAGTTAGCCGTTTATTCTTTCAAAAGTAGGATCTATTTTTGTATAATCTATGATATTTCTTCGTAAGCTCTCATTATCATAGATTTTTAGAGCGATTTAATAATATTACAATCTTTCAAATATATATATTTACGTGTATAAACTATGGTTTTAGTAAAGCAAACGATAAGTATATAAATTTTAGCCATTAGTGGATTTAATGTGACATAACTATTTATCGTACAAACATTTTCCTGGGATTACTGTCGTTTTATTGAATGAAAACCAACTGCCGCTCGCTACTACAGTACTACATTACAAAATCAGACAAAGTGCTCATTGTTGGCTAGTCTTTGTGTTTATTTTTACTCTTTTGCATAGTATTGACACCACATTAACTGTAACACGGAACTTGAGCAGTAATAGGATCAAAGCGTACGCAATGAAAGAAGCAAGTCCAACGAAATACATGAGTTCCTTATGCTTTGAATGCATTTGGGATTTTGATTATGAGAAGCAATGTGGTAGCCAACTTACTGACAGCTACTAATAGGCCCTATAATTTATGAAAGGAATGAAGAAGTTTATACGAGTTTGAAAACTCTAATGACAAAAAGATTGCTTTATATTGACGGGTTTTATTGCTGTGTATATCAAAGTATAACCATTGCTCCTAATAGCTCTTAATACAAATGGATTGACACCATTTAATTCTTTTTTTTTAGGATTGTGCGCGGACGAAAAGGTACGCCGTTACCCTGTGGATTGGCCCGTACTTGATTTTTTTTCTTTGTTCTTCTTGGCTTCATGTATGCATGAACGCAACGTGTTGTAGTTGAGCTAAGCTAAGGAATATAGGGAATGGTGTTGCTTAACGTTGAGCGCCGCTTTCGCGCTTTCCCGGGTAGTGGGGAGGGACGCTGCTGACGAGGTTTCCTGGGTGTGTTCCTGGCATAGTGACGGATATATTTCTGCTGTGTTTATGGATAGAGAAGCTGGTTGTGGAAAGGTCTTTGGGGAGATTGGATGAAATTTTCAGTAAAGAGTCATGGAGGGTATTTATATCTTTTAGCTCAATTGTAGTCAATAAGGGTCCTTGAAATTTTGATCGCTCTTTATTAACTTTCCTTACTCCATTTTCAATGGTGCATTATCTTGATGACAGTCATTATGTAAGCTCTTTTCATGCAACATAATTAGCTTCGTTCGCTAATAATACAAGATAACAACAAGTATAGATCTTATAGAGGAAAGTCGGCCAATAGCTCTTTTAAGAGACCATTAGTGAAATATACTGTTGTCAAAATGGCTTTTAAGATTCGTTGCTCATACTAAATGTCTGATAAAATTAGCATCTTCCCGTTATATACTACTGTTACAAACAATGACCTTTTTTTTAATGCTGTCGCTGTCATCAGGAACAAATTCAGTTACGAGTGATATATGCGGACGATAGTAAACGGGAACACTGATCATATATAAAAACATGTACATTTCTCTTTGTTTGCTGCATTGTACAGTATGTGAGGATAAAAAGAAAGTTCCTCGCTGTTAATTACAGACACTCATTGTAAGCAATGATGCTGATGAAATCTCGCATTGTTCGGAGAAAGATACACAGCACTACAGCGTATTTTCTTGGCAACAATGACGACTGAAAATTGCGGATGCCATTTGTCGTCAGCTAGCAAATCGGTACTTGAGTCTTTCAATGTCTTGGTATTCATATAGCAAAGGGTCCTACTGTATATAAGAGAGTTAATAAAAAATTTCTACTCGAGAACAAACTTGCGTAGAAGTTCATAATCTCATAAGTGGTCGATACAAATTTTTTTAATAGTCTAAGGTAAGTTGCGGCTTTTCTTTGTTTCGTGTTTCCTTGTTGGGGGAAAAAACTATGTGCACTGATAGCCATCAATCATAAAAGCACACGCATGCATAACCAATGAATCGCATGTGTTGATGCCATCCTCCGAAATCCACCCCAACAATGCAATATTCTCAAACATACAAGAGAAGATTATAGAAATTTCACGTAGCATACTTTATACATATGGTAAGGTCAGCATTATGCAACAAATGCAGTTTAGTAAAACAGAAAGTTTTAGCAAGCCTTTTTTTTTTATTCTTGAAAACTGTAAAGCATTCTTCTTGTTGTAGCATGCAAGCTGTTACTGCACTCCCAAGTCGCTGACAAAAACTTTGTCAGAAGGCGAGAAATGTTGCAGCAGATCCAATGGCGATGATGAAAGCAACAAATATAAGAGCTTCTATGAAGCAGAAATAAAACCACGACCACGCCCTTGAATAGCCAGCACCGGATCGCGAGGATGGATGGTGTATGACAGGAGGATTACTTGGGCAGCACATAATTCGGAAAAGTTAACGAAAAAGAAAAATGACAAATCAGAAATAGCGGACGCAAAGGAAACAAAAGGCTTTTGTTGTTGATGCTTGTTTTTTTGAGTGGGGAAGGGTGTATATGGTGCAGTGCTGCCACCAGATGCCTCAACTAATTATATTCTGTTGTCAGTACGGGTTGAATCCTCGTGGGTGTATCAGTAATTTCACAGCACATATTGCTCCATTGTTGCGAACATGTATTTCATCACAAGATACCCGTGCAACGGCTACACTGTTTCTGTTGAGTAAAAAGTTTTTAAGGGCAAGATTTATTGATTTGTACAGTATGTAGAAATGAAACATATGTGAGGAAGACAGTGTATTATAATTTTTAGCTCGTTATACATTGGAGATAGGTGCGTTTCTTTTGAGTGTTCATGTCGGCTCTCCCGCCAGTAGATTCGCAGCAGCACCGATAGCCAGTATAAAGACAGCAAAGATGAATGCTTCCAAGAAACGGTAGCGGGTTGGATATGGTTTGCTTGGATTGTTACTAGGAGCACAGCACATGTCGATGACGGTAGTTTTGGTGTCGATTAAAGGGGAAGCTGATGTAATAGCAGCAAAAGGTACTGATAGTTTGTAAGAGCAGAGGAAAGAAAGATTGTAAGTTGTTTCCCAGGCAGGTTTTTTCTCCGAATGGCAGTCTATTTATATACAACTGTGCATTAATGTTGTAGTTAGCTTGTAATAAAAATCCATTGTCCTGTGGTAATTGTATCTTCTTTACTTCATTACCTACTGTACTTTGTATCCGTATTTACTGCTATGCATAGCATCAATGACCGCGATAATGTCGTCAGTAGCAGGTAGATGTTCTAAGGACCAAATGCTCGCTCGCAACCGATATAGAGTACTATGACTTGCTTCGACCAAGGATTTTAATGACTTTTGTTTTCAGCATAAATAGTGTATCATATGATAACCTGTTGCATTCTTTTTCACTTTGAATGAAGAGTATTTACATACATTTCTCGCTTGAAAACGAGACTTTGTATCCGTTTATATTGGCAATACCATAAAAACTAATGTAGCTATTTCTGCTAAAAGTATATGGCTTATCCAAAGTAAACCCGTCTGCCGTCTTTAGCTCCTAGGGCCACTCCACTTAAATGCTTCGTTATTTGTAGAAATCACTGTTTCCTATGACTGGATATCTCAACATAACATCATGCACATTTTATTTTGTAATTTATACGCCAAGGTAATGCTGTCAGAGACAGCCAACGGCAAACGCGTAACACTATGATCCGGTGTCCCAAACGGCTCTCGGCCAAATCTTTAAAAGCTAATAACATCATATCCATCGATTATTTCTATCGTGAACATACCCGCCAGCTCGTTTTTGGTTTCCTGATGCTAGATGTAGCTCATAACAGCGAGGAAGCGCCAGCGGGGAATATAAAAACAAGTGTTCCGTGTAACTCTATTTTAGACACTTCCTGCTTTGTAATCTCTTGAAGTAGGCGCTCCGTACAACTAAAGTTAAAACACCTGATAGTAGACTTCTGCTTTCTTTTTTATCGAAGCGTTGCATACAACTTTAACTTGAGTTTTTCGTAATGAACTTCTACCTCGAATATATAATTCAAGCATTGTTGTATCCGGAGAATCAGGACATCAATCAGGTTCCGCAATGACAATTTCTCTATCATAAGTTCAACATTTATACATACACAGAAATACATGAAAAAGGGTTTTTTTTAACTCGCCCATTCGCCTCACTTAGACTAGATCCAAGGCCAACTTCGGGACCAAACGCGAAACAGAAGGCAATGATAACGCCGGAAGAGCTTCGAACTCGTAAAGATCCCCTTGGTAACTGCTGGAACGTACCAAGGAACGGTACGCTAATACAATAAATTGATAGCTTTTTTTAAATTATTAATTTGGTTGATTTGACTTGATGGAAGTGATGTATGGGCGAATGGGCTTGATCATGAAAGTGCATGGCAATGAACATTGATCTTGTTCCAACTGAACTGACCAAAATTTCGGGGTACACGTGGTTTTACAGAAATATCATCATTGAACCGAGAAAATATGGAAATAAGGAGATATGATTGCATTTTTTGAAAAGGGTACTAGTGATAGTAATAGTATTAACAACAGTACAGCATTGCTATCATCTTTAATGGCTTATTATTCATTATCTATGACGTATATACACCATCAAACGCTCCTTTTTTCCACGCTCCAGCAAATATCTTTTATTCTTGCAATACCACTTTGCTGATGCCGATATTCTTCATCTTCTCCAAACAGACACACACGGACACAGCAACACGCCTTTATTTCATCATTTGCGGCTTATCCTCCCTTTTTTTTGGTGCTTTTTATACCCCTTACCCCAACTTCCCTTGATCAACAGAACAATTAAAACAATGTAAGCAACTAGTTTAATTCGCTATTGTTGCAGAGAAAGATCTGTCATTCTCTGTTGTCGGGTTTTTTGCTAGAATCTACTACCGCTATAGATCGGGTACATGTTCAACAAATAGAGGTATGTTTTGTTTTGCGGTATGATAGAACATGTAGCTATAACACAAAAAAAGTTACTACAAATATTTCAAAGAAAAAGACACGTATAAAGAGGAAATACAAGCTGGAGACTATATAAAAAAACAGTCAACTAGTTTATGTCGGTTTATTCGTCCTGTTTCTTGCTGTCACTATCATAGCATTGCCATCACTACTTTTTTCCGCTTCTTGGAGTGTCGACGACGAAGTTATGATACTTCTTTTTCATCCTTTCTTGTTCTTCTTCTTCCGTGGAAATATTGTCACTTCTGATTTCTCCCACTCCATCTTCTTGTATACGTCGCTAAGAAAAAACAAGATCATCCAAACTGTTGATAAAAAGCCATGTAGTCTCACCAGAAACTCTTGCTCTTCTTGTGACCCTTAAAGAAAATATTACTCAAAATGTTATAGATTACAAACTTGAGCTAGATGGTATTCGGCCTGTCGGCTTTCGAGAGCGACCAGTGCTCGATGTATTTCCTGTACATTTGGGTAACGGATACACGCAGTATAGTTAGAATGAAAAAGTATGGTGACTTTGGTATCTTTATTCCTGTCTGCTGAAAAACAACTCATCGCCACTCAGCACCCTCCACCAGTAGCAGCCATTGACTGAAACACTCACAGATACTGCAATCGCTTCTGGTAAAAAAATGCTTACCTGGCGTTGGTCAATGAGCGTGCTCCGCAGGTCCCAAAACAATTCATCAATGTGCACTCGCTGTTTGCGGAGAGTTTCAATAATTACTTTAAGCTATCAGTAATAAAAAGAAGGGACAATGACGAGTACTCGAGTTAACTCTAGCCATACACTGATATACTGTTTATCCCAAACGATTTCTCTTCATCATAAAAACCAAAAGCCGGTGAAATAAGGGGAGCTCCTTTTTTTACCTCTTCCGTTCTTCTTAATGGTTCAATTCCTTCTATTGTTTTATTTTGAACACCAGTCGCTGAAGACGGTCCACCTGCTCCTGATGACGGCTCAGAAGCTGCTGCTGATGTTAAAATACCGGTATTAGGCGCAGTAGAGGAGGTCGCGGGAACGAACAATGGCATCGTTGTTTTTATTGTTTCTGTTGTGCGTTGAAAAAGGGTGACATGGAATACGGCGCGAAAGAGGATGTACAAGATAAAATAAAAAGCCAGAATGATGAACAGGGTTTGAAACCAATGTTCGTGTTCTTGCACCTGGCGCTCCGTCCACATCGTAGAATTGGAGGAGAGGCTGGGTGGAGTGAGAGGGTAGAGTTTACTTTTCAAGCTGTTGACCTGAACAACGGATCTCTTTATACAGTCTTCTTCCTATGTGAAATTGCTCGAAAACAAGTACGTAAATCATGCCGCTCGTTCATGTTGTGGCGCTCCCAAAATAGAAAGTTGTTAGTATCTTTTCACTCATTGTTCCTCTACTTCCCTGCGACCTGTTTTTTCGACCGCTATTGTCAGTGAGCAAAGAATCCAAAAAACTTGATGATAACGAGACTGGGGTGAGAAGCAAGGTCATTGTCAATAAGTAATTGATGGACGGTAGCCCAGCAGTATTAGGGGTCAGTGACAGCCCTATTGTTGCTGGAGTGACAAAGTACATAACATTACATTTCTACAGTGCAATGACATATTCCTTCAAGTATTTTGAAAGTTAGTCTATTTTTATCCCCCAAAAAATTGTCACAATCACATTTGGGTTTTTCCAGACAAAGTCAAAAGTGTGAATAGATTTATATTGTATTTATATATATGAAGAAAGGAGAAAAAAAAATTGATTTCAGCTCTTTCTGTTTATGTTATACTGTATGCATGTAATGTCACGGATTGACCCGTACAGTAGTGCACTCTGGTAGGGAACATTATCGGACTCGGCGAAAGAGAATTATCTATCTGATCGCTGGATAATACCAGTCGGAGAACTTTCCATTAAGGATCCAACGAGCGAGAAAGCAGATTCTATGTGAAACTGGACTATGGAGTTGGGAAACTACGACGACGGCGACGACACTAAGAAAAAATAATATTGGATATGCAAGCGTCTAGTAAGCGTCCCTGCGAAAGCAAAGTAAGTGTCCAATTTTTTTGCAAACAATAATACGTATAGCAGCAGAAAAAGCTAATGATTGCCTGGTATATCTGTTTTAATCCGATGACATCAGTGCGACATCACGTTTCGATTGCATTAGCGTGAATTTCTGCTCCAGAAAAATATAGCTAATAACTTCCTCGGGCAATTTCTGTATTTCTTTCTCTCCATTGCCGCTTTTCTTCTTCTTTTCTTTTCTCTTCTACTTTTCTATTCTGTCTTCTCTCATTGAAGGAAAAACGTAATGCGTCCAGCTATCACAACAACAACAACCAACGTACTGCGACCGTTCGCCAGCATTTCGCGCCGGTCTTTGTATCAAACTACCTGTGTGCGATCCGGTAAAATCTATGCCCAAACATTGCAGTGCCGCACGTGGTGATGGCGACTTGTTACTGACACAATGCTCCGTGTTGTTAAATATGATGCAGACAAAGACGACGGTTCCCATAAGGTGGCGAAAAAGCACGTTGGCAAGATTCGAGACGAAGAAGCAAACAAGGAAAAGCATCCATCGCCTATTTCCCCCGAGGCACGCGAAAAGTTGTCGGAAATGGAGAAGAAGGCCGACGAGCACGATAAAAAGTCAAAGCAATAACAATAATAAAAGAGATTCCCGCGTGTTTTGTGTATAGAAATCGGTTATTGTGGTTGCGTGTGTTTATGAATTATAGAATGTATGTGTATGTGTGTGGTTGATTCGTTTGTGAGTTTGTAGTGAGTATATGCTAACAAGATAAAAGAAGGAAAAAGTTGGAAAACTATGTACACGTCAGAGAAATGTTGACTATGAAAGGTGAGGAACGCATGAATGTTTGGATTGTAAGCTATTGGTGGCGTATCGATCCTGGTGATGTGGGGCCTGTTGAGCAAAGTGATGAAGAAGAAGCGGGGGTGGTTGGGCAAGGAGAGGTCGAAATTGAAAGAGTGATTAGCATTCTACGACGTAGTAAAGACGCCGGTGGTAGAAACGACCATGACGAATAGGCCCCAGATAATGAGCAGACCTGCTGCAATGTCAAGTATGATTGGATAGATATGCTTGGAAGGGGAATCAATCAAGGTATCAGCTTCGTCTTCTGTCAATTGCTTGTTCAACAGAAGAGACGAGCGGCGGCCGGCAAACAGATAGGCGGCGCCGGGAATAATGTAGGCGAGAGTCGTTGCTGCAAAGCCCCCAACAAGAGCGTAGACCTTGCCGAGACTCTGCACGGTAATACCGAAGTACAGCAATGTGCCAAAAACGACAACGGTGACCACGAAATGCTCGAGTTTGCTCGGGTGACGGTCAGCTGTTTCCAGTCCGATCAACTTTTGGGTACACTCGCGTGTTGGATAGAACCCCATTCTATATATACCCAGAAAAGGCACATTGCATGCAAAATCAGCATAATTATTCTGCACACCAAGCAACTCCAACCCCACCTCCCCCTTATGCCCGTACAAAAAAAAAAAAGAGATACCACATCTCTCCACCATCTTTTTTCTTTTGGCTTTTTAGGGCGCATTCCATCTAAAGACCCTAACCTCCCTTCCCGTCCGCCTCACACGCGCATTGATGATTAAGCAAAGAAATACACTCACGGGATCGTAAGAATCATGCTAAATCCAAGCGCAAAGCGCCCAATATTGATAATTCCGTCATCTGGTGCAAAGTTGAGAAACAGATTGGAGTAGACCTTGTCACCAAAAGAGAGATATCCGACCAAAGCAAACATGATCGTGACGGTCCAGCTCATAACAGTGGCGGTGACCGTCGTCCAATACCATGCCCGTGAAGACTGGTTCCGCTGAGATAAGTAATTATTGAAGGCCACGTGTGGGCACGCAAACGCAAAGGCGATGATGCCAAGGGCGCCAAATACGTCAGGACCTGTCCAGGTGATGGGCATGACATAGTCGTCAGGTATGTACACAGGTGCTCGTATAAGAATGACAAGAATAATGACAGGGATGCACAAGACTGAAATCACCGACCATCGTGCAAGTGCCCCGATCGATCGTGGAAGATTTAGTGGGAAAACCTATTACATTAATAGTGTGAGAAAATGACTACGCAGTACATGCACACTGGTTTCGCAAGTATTTTTTTTTCTCCTTTGGGGTGTTTCTACAATGAAGAAGACACTTACAAGGAATAATGAGATGAGGCATACAATGAGTTCACGACTGAGATTATAGCCTGGGAAATACAGGTTTATCAAAACCGGCAAGGTATCTCCCATTACTAGAAACGTACAATACCATGACATCAATAATAGAAAATTATGTTTATCAGACAAGTCGACAACTTGTTTTTTTACCAGTGCCAAACAAAAAGCAAGAGACAAGTGGGCCACTTACAGATAAAATAACTAATGGTGATTCCGACCGACTGTACGAGTAGAGTGATATTGAGAAAGTAGTATCCTGACCGTCCCATCAAGTATTCGGTCAAATCAGCGTATTTGTATATCTCCACCCGACGGCCGGCCATAATGAGCATGTACAGGCCAAGCTGTGAGATGATAGCGACAAGCACCGAGACAGCAATGCCAAAGATAAAGCCGGCATGATAGATTGCGAATGGGATGCCAATAATACCAGCACCCACAGTTGCATTGACAAGGTTGAACGATATCTCAAGTCTATTCCGTGTGCCGTAACCTGGTCGTGCTGCTTGATAAAGGTCCTGTTGAGCTTTTATCAGTGTTACTTCTGGTGTTAAGGCTTCATGATCTGGCGGTAACGTCGGCGTAGTAGTAGTAGTAGTTGCTGGAGTGCTGCCGTACAGAGGCATGAAAAAAAAAGTACAAAGAGTCGTAGAGAAGGGTGGGGGAGAGGAGGGAGGTGTAGAGAAAGAGAAAAAGAGATAAACGAAATTAAACCCACACCCCGCGAATTGAACACCGCGATTTTAAAGGCATCGGGCTGCATCCGACGACCAAAATGACGACAACTGCGAACAGCTCAATGCAAAGCCAACATAGAGAGAGAGACCTGTGCATATGATCACACTCTTTTATTTTCCTCGTCTCACTATGCAGGGCTAACTTTATAGTTGATATATACAACAGCCACAAACTGCATTTTGTCTTTCTGTACTTATCACTATATGAAAAGAGATAACACAGTATATATGGTGTGAAAAATGACTCATTTGGTTGAAAAGCATGCATCAAGGACCAATTAGAATTCAGTGCGTCAAGAAGAATAATGAATGCAGCCCTTCTAAAAACTCTATTACTATTTTCTTTTATGTAGCATTATATACAAGTAACTATCGTGATCTTATGCTGTTGCCATCGCTTTTTTATAGGATGTGTTATTGTCGTTGTTGTGGAAACAGTCGCACAGTAGCTCACTATAAGGGATTTCCATCCATGATTAGATCCCATGTTTTTTCTTTCTGCTTGGCTTTACATTGCAATGTGCTGTAAAAGGTCACAGGACTTGCTTCTTTTTGCTCTTCACCCCAGAAAAAACGATTATTTGTTGTATATTGACTGGATTGTATATATTAGAATATAAACTTGAACACTGCATCATTATGGTGCCCGGTTATTTTATAAACTACTTGAGCTTTTTGGAATGCAACAATCAATAGTATCATTTTACTGTGCTTTTATTGTTATGTGGAGAATTAAAGACCGGTGATGCATCGTGCCGTTTCACGGTATGCATCCGGTTAGAAAGACGTGGGCGACGATAGCGATGCCCTGTGAGAGCTGAAATCGCGCGCGTGATCTCCCTGCATCATGACATCTGACGTGATTATCGGCATTCGAGAAGAAATTGTACTGGTGCGCTCAAATTTTCACCTGTAACCGTCCATCTGCTTTCCTTGTATCACCCATTATTGCCCGAAATTATATATTTCAGATTCAACCTTGTCTTGGAGTGATACCACTGTATCATACACATGGATTCTTTTTTTTTGACTGTAATCACTATTTGTTGAGGAGGTGCAAAAAAAAACTTTGATTTATTTGCACGAGATGATAGATGTGTACAATGTCAATTAATGATTTTCCATCTGTAGTACGACGTGGTGGCATAAATATACAGCATCTTCTTGACTGTTTTCGAATCATGTAAAAAGCAGGACTTGTTTCGCTGGTACAATTATATATACTTAGAATGTAATAATGTAGTTCGCTCATGGTCTTGTTTATTGCTAAGCTGAAAAACACGTATTTGCTTTCGAGATACTATTATATGACCTAATTTAGCAGAGACAGGTTAAAAAAGGCCTCATATTATTTCGCTCTTACGTATAAATTGCAAATTCGCAATTAGTCATGCTAACATAGTACATAGTCAATGCTTACTTCTCTGTTATCCTAGCGTGTTACACCAGTCAGGGGCCTGTCACGAGCAAACACGGGATGCATGTCGCTACGCAGTAGAACAACGAGGGCCGCTCCTGTCACAACAAGGTCTCTTGATAAACAATAACAGTAAACACTACTGTATGCCTCTTTATTTTATGGGGCTGTTTATATCTATGACATAAACTCAGATATGTGTTTGTATCTCTTTTCTAAATATACAATAACGCAAACTCAACACGTACACTTCCATCATCGTCTGGTTCAACAATATAAACAAAAATGTAAGAGGAGTACGTTGCGCACTATCAAAGTTTCATCTATATATATAATTTTGTCTTCGATGTACACTGTCATTCCATCAAAAGCCAGGTTTACTTTGTTGTCTCGGCTTGTAACCGTTTTTATGTGTGTGCGATCCAACTTCTTGACGAGAAGAACCCTTAATTAAAGCTGTAGTAAATACATCAAGGTCCAAGCAACAAAAGAAAAATGGGTTTAAATGACTCACTTTATTGTGTATACAATACAGCTCTCTATAATTTGTTTAAAGGTTACCAGAAATTGTTAAAAGATTTGTAAGATGAGCCAAAGACTTACATTTCTCGTACCACTACAATAGGAAGGCACATGTGTTTTCTCTACAAACGGTGCTGCCTGTCTTCTACATAGAGCTTATATTTCGGTTGAAGGAGACCCAATCAAGTCAAATATCATATCATTGAAAATCAACAACTTACACGGACTGAACATACTCGCTTACTCATCGAAGGACACAAAGAAGCGCCTATTACTACTATTTTAACCTGAGGATTGCAGGAACCTCGAAAACTTCCTATCTTGGACACCTCATACTCGCTAATACCCAACTCAGCAAAGAAGTCATATTTTATCTGTCAAAGTAAAAGTTCAAAACAAGTTAGCTTAATGCAAATTGGCAAAAGGAAAGAAGAAAATAGGGTGCTTTCTGCCGATCGTCGATAAATGTTTCTGTAATGTATATATATATTTGAGAAGTACGTAACAGTATCATCTCATACCGATACTTGACGTATATATTGAAGTTCCAAGATTTCAGAATCTGCTGTCTATGTCATGGGTATCATTAGCTACATACAAAATAGCAACATCTTGATGAAGAGAAGAAAACAAGGACTGCACGACATACACATTTGGAAATGATTTGCTTGCTGTTTTGCTGTGATTCTCAATGTCAAACAGTGAAAGCAGAATGGTTCTTGCATTGAGGTTTGGCTCTTGTCGCTTTTTGTCGATAGGGGTGCGCTAGGCAAAGTCAACCTGGGATCAGAAGCTTGGATTGAGCGAGGGAGGCTTTCACCAGTCAGCATCCGCGTCTAGTGCTGTAGTAATGTAAAAAAACGCCCTGCCCATAAATAGCCCAAGAAAATGTCTACAGCTTATAAAATAAAAACCATGCCCTTCTCACAGCCTGTAGAATAAAAACCATGCCCCTCTCACAGCCTATAGAATAAAAACCATGCCCCGCCTACAGCCTATAGAATAAAAACCATGCCCCGTCTACAGCTTGCAAAATAAAAAACATGCCCCATCTACAGCCTATAGAATAAAAACCATGCCCCACCTACAGCCTGCAAAATAAAAACCATGCCCCTCTCACAGCCTGTAGAATAAAACCATGCCCCACTCACAGCCTAGAGAATAAAAAACCATGCCCCGGCTACAGCCTATAGAATAAAAAACCATGCCCCTCTCACAGCCTAGAGAATAAAAAACCATGCCCCTCTCACAGCCTATAGAATAAAAACCATGCCCCTCTCACAGCCTAGAGAATAAAAAACCATGCCCCGTCTACAGCTTGTAGAATGAAAAACATGCCCCGTCTACAGCCTGCAAAATGAAAAACATGCCCCGTCTACAGCCTGCAAAATGAAAAAACATGCCCCGTCTACAGCTTGCAAAATAAAAAACATGCCCCATCTACAGCCTATAGAATAAAAACCATGCCCCGCCTACAGCCTATAGAATAATAAACCATGCCCCGCCTACAACCTATAGAATAAAAACCATGCCCCACTCACAGCCTAGAGAATAAAAAACCATGCCCCGGCTACAGCCTAGAGAATAAAAAACCATGCCCCACTCACAGCCTAGAGAATAAAAAACCATGCCCCGGCTACAGCCTAGAGAATAAAAAACCATGCCCCTCTCACAGCCTAGAGAATAAAAAACCATGCCCCTCTCACAGCCTAGAGAATAAAAAACCATGCCCCTCTCACAGCCTAGAGAATAAAAAACCATGCCCCTCTCACAGCCTGTAGAATAAAAAACCATGCCCCACCTACAGCCAATATAAGCTTTTTTGTGAGCCATGCATCAAAAACAAGACCTCTTTAGCCGCCCCATGATGTAAATAATTATACAGACCGCCTCATAACATAAAGTAGCCTTTTGTCGGAATATTACCTCTATGATAGCTTTCTGGAAAACAGTTTAATTAGTATTTGATAGCTTAATGTATGGTTCAAATATTTTGAGGCATTAACAAAAACTTACACTTGCAATGTCTATTGTATCAGCTCTGCAGAAGACGACTTGATATCCACAGAAATGCGGTTCCTCTTCCAATGACTGACTTCGCCAAATCTTCAAGTACTGCGCACAGCTTTCACCCCTCCACCCATTCACATTAGCAGCTTTTTTTTATAATCAGGCTATATATGATTATTTATATACAAATGTATCGACGATAAGGTTCTCGATATAGCGTTCAAAGTGGCGGGCTATGCCATCATTGTCTTTTTTTCATAGCCAGTGATGATCAGGCACTTCTGCGGACTACTAGCGCTTTACACATTTCTCTTTTTTAATACGCGTCGAGACATATCATCTTTGTGTTTTCCATTGAAGAGCAGTGTCATGACTTTGGTTGAAAGTGCTGTATGCATTATTGTCGATGAAGATGCGTGCTGCGCTGAAGATCATGTTATAGATTACAGTGGCAGTATGGTCGACTGCTTGCGGTAGCGGATAAACACTATAGTACACACAGCTCCACTTTATTATGCAAGTGGTTACAGCTCGTGCTAATGCTAGATCCACGTCTACCATCGAAGCATGTATGTTCAACTAATGGCTCAACTAATCAACATAAAGCATGCTGTTCGTAGCACTTCTAACAGGACAGTGCTGCTTGTAAGGGAAGGCATGAAAGAAAAGAAAGACATACTTGGACAGACGTCCAAAACCCAGCAGAAGAAAAAGACATGTTTTTTGTTTTTATACAGCGCAATGCTGGGGTTTTTTTACTTGAAATACTAAAAGAATGCTACATGGGAAGAAGAAAAGAAGGAGAGAGAGAGAGAGGCGAAGGGAAGAAGAGCAATCAAGACGCGTCTTCTTGATTCTCCAAGTACCCCTTCAAGTCGACCAGCAAGCCGATCACGCCCACATCTTTGTCGGCAGCAAGTGATTGCTGGAAGTCGTCGTTCATCGCCTTGACCTGGTTGTCAATGAGACGCTGTTGTTGTCGTTGTTGTTGCTGCTGCTGCGCGTTGCCACTGTTCTTCTTCTTGCTTTTCACCGAAGTGACCGCCTTATTCACCTTTCCGTGGCCATCCGATGTTGCTTTAAAAGTGACGGTGCCAGTAAACTTCTTGCTGCGATTCAACTCGGTGATTACCTTCATTTTGTAGGAGTGTTTTGAGAGAGAAAGAGAGAGAGAGAGAGAGAGCGCGTGTGTATGTGTGTGAGTGAAAGAGAGAGAAAGTGAGGCAGCAGAATTTATATCTACGCGATGCTTTTACATGTGGTCAGCTGAACCCAATTAAGAGTTGACAGCGTCACGTGTCCATCCAGACCATGCCAGGTTACACCGACAAGCACACTAGGCAATGGGTCTGCCATCTCACGAGTCACTGGGATTGCAATCAACCTGACATTCCCCTTTGCAATGTGCACACGCCAGGCTACACGTACACACTAGTCTCGTCTTTCTACACGGCTCTCATGGAATGTCTCGACTTGTTAAAGTATAAAAAGACGCGTTTTTTCTTTTACTCGACACTAAAGTTACAGAAGGTCTAGGCTATCCAAAACGGGTGCATGAAAGCATACGGAACAGTCAAAGATGGCTGCCCCTGCGACTGCAGATACAGTTACGCATAGCCCATGAGATTATATACAACATCTTTTGTAGGACCTGCTCCGCAGATGAAAAAAGACTCGTTTTCTAAAGTATGGACGGGTAACTCTCAAAGCATCCATAAGACTAGCAACCTTGCTTGTACGTGCTATATACTCTTCTGAAGGTGGATCAGAGTCGCATTCTTGAAGGACAGTTTCATGTGGACTCGCCCTCCCTATTCACTCTGTTTTTACAATGCGTGTGAGGCCTCATCGTCTCGATTATTGATCTTGCACAGAAAAGGTTCTGCTCACGCGAGCTTCATTGGTCATTAAACATAACTAGGCTGTGCACACTGCCTGCAAGGTTAAATCACACACACATTGGGACACGGGCAAAGCAAACAATGTTGAAATACAGCACAACGTGGGCTTTAACTTGGAGAGATAGAGAAAAAGAACGCGAGTCAGGTTAAGAGGGAGGGGCTTTTGGTCGACAACAATCATGCAGCAAAACCTGTCATTTCAACGTGCAGGCTGTCCCCCGGTGTATCGTCCACATACATCTACTCAAACTTGTCACACTTCGTTTACATACACTGTGGAGCTCTTTGTATATCTGCGGCCTATCTATACAGTACTTTTGCATCCATCACAACGGATCAGATGGCGCCACAACACAAAATAAAAAAGCAAGTTTGATAAATGCACGCGCATGAAATAGGCCCGAAGTTATTATTTAAGCAGTTTTTTCTTTTTCAACAATTTCTAATTATGACATGGAATGTTCAAACATTTTACACGAAGGCCTTGACGTGGTTCTCGCAAACGTCACGGAGCTTGGCCTCAAGGTCCTTGGAGAGGACACCCTGGGTGCGGATTTCGTCAAGAACAGCCTTGTGCTCAGACTGGCAGTGGCGAATAAAGTCCTTTTCCCATTCGACGACCTTGTTGACGGGGATCTTATCCAAGAAACCGTTGACACCGGCGAAGACGATGGGGACCTGGACCTCGATCGACAAGGGGGAGTATTGGGGCTGCTTCAACAATTCGGTAAGACGGGCACCACGGTTCAACAAGAACTGGGTGGAGGAATCCAAATCAGAACCGAACTGGGCGAAGGCGGCGACTTCACGGTACTGGGCCAAGAAAAGCTTGAGCGAACCAGCGACCTGCTTCATGGCCTTGGTCTGGGCAGCGGAACCGACACGCGAGACGGACAAACCGACGTTAATGGCGGGACGGATACCCTTGAAGAAGAGTTCGGCTTCCAAGAAGATCTGACCGTCAGTGATGGAAATGACGTTGGTAGGAATGTAAGCGGACACATCACCACCCTGGGTTTCACTAGATGATTGCTCAAGAGTTAGTCTTTCTCCTTATTTTCTGATGATTCATGCCATAGATGTGTGCTTACATGATGGGCAAGGCGGTCATCGAACCGTAACCGAAGCTCTTGTTCATCTTGGCAGCACGCTCCAAAAGACGGGAGTGGAGGTAGAAGACATCACCAGGGTAAGCTTCACGACCAGGAGGACGACGAAGCAAAAGGGACATCTGACGGTAGGCAACAGCCTGCTTGGACAAATCGTCGTAGATGATCAAAGAGTGGCGGCCGTTGTCACGGAACCATTCACCAAAGGCGGCACCGGAGAAAGGAGCCAAGTACTGAAGGGGAGCAGCTTCAGAGGCGGTGGCAGCAACGACGACGGTGTACTTCATGGCATCGTTCTCCTCAAGGGTGCTGACGAGCTGAGCAACAGTCGAACGCTTCTGACCCACGGCAACGTAGATACAGTAGAGCTTCTTGGCCTCATCGCTGCCGTTGTTCCAGTTCTTCTGGTTAAGGATGGCTTCCAAAGCGACGGCGGTCTTACCAGTCTGACGATCACCAATGATCAATTCACGCTGACCACGACCGATGGGGACCATGGAGTCGACAGACTTGATACCAGTCTGCATGGGCTCGTTGACAGAGTGACGGGGCAAAATGCCAGGAGCCTTGACCTGGACACGCGAACGGCCAACGGTGTCCAAAGGACCCTTACCGTCAATGGGGTTACCAAGGGCATCGACAACACGACCCAAGACGCCAGGGCCGACGGGAACGTCGACAATGGCACCAGTACGCTTGACGGTGTCACCTTCCTTGATCAAACGATCGTTACCGAAAACGACAATACCGACGTTGTCGGCTTCCAAGTTGAGGGCCATACCCTATCGTCGTTGTCAAGACAACACCAAAAACACGGGCAATCCCAAAGTGTTAATAGAATATCTCTACTTTTTGTTCTCCCTTCTTGTGATGAGAGCATGTCCCCTCCCATTATTTTCCTTCGTTTTGTTTACCTTCAGTCCGCTCGAGAATTCAACCATTTCTTCGGCCTGGCAGTTCTTCAAACCGTAAACACGGGCAATACCGTCACCAATGGACAGGACACGACCGGTTTCCTGGAGGTCAGCCTCAGCAGAGGCGCCGAGAATGCGCTGCTCAAGAACGGACGACACTTCAGAGGTCGAGGGCTTGGCAGTGGCATAGTTTCTCAAGGCAGTGGCGGCACCAGCAGCATTGATGCGCATCTAATTATACAAAAATGTTGAATTTTTCGTTAAAGTCTGTTTGATTTTCGATAATGGTTCTTTGTTTCGTGCATTGTCGAGTGGTTAGAAATTACTCACAGCCGGAGCCTTGGCAAAGGTGGCCAAAGTAGGGCGTGCAAGACGGGCAGCGTTTCTCAACATGATGAAGCACGGGGTTGGGCGCTGAATGAAGAGGGGTGGTTGTTTTTTCTCAGTGACCAGAAAAAATCCTCTATGCGGAAGTGTTTATGATGTGACTGTGAATCGCGCCAGGGTGCGGTGGTTTCCTGTCTGCGCAGTTACAGCACAGATCCCTTGACACTTTAAATTTTGACGGCTCACCTTCCATCACATCACAACGCGTTGCATATATAATCTTTTTTTATTATACTTCACTTTCGTAGCGTCAATAAGCATTGAAGCATTCATATTTTACTAATCTTCTTGCAAGGCTGTATGCAGAGTTACCCCTCTCTCTTCCATATGTAGCAGCGGATAGTAACGAGCCATGAGGTTCCACAGCATCACGCGACAATTCTGTCATATAACAGTTCCATATGTGAGCTTATCAACAGCTCAACACCCTTCCCCTTAGGTCTTACGATCCAAAACCAAGGTACACTGTGGGGTATCCAAGTGTGGGCAACCCAGCAACAACCTTGTCCAAACAACATCATAGCCAGGGTTACAGACTTAATCAAGATATACTTTTTTTTATTTTTGTACAGAGCACATTATTGCTGCTTAGCCCAGGTAGAAGGGTTAGTGCGGTTGCAGATAAGAGCGGCACGGTCAAAGTCGTTGCGGTTCTTGTTGGCCACGATCTGGAAGCAAGTAGCGCCACCTTGGCGAGCGACGATGGTGGACCATGAGAGGAAGATTTCCCAAACACGAACACTGTATGTACACAGTATTAGCAAACGATTGACGATACAATAACAAGCACATAAAATAGAAAGAAATAATATAACTTACATCTTGTCACCATATTTGGCGCGCAAAGGCTCCTTGTTCTTATTCCAGTTGTGGTACCATCGCTCCAAAGTAGCGGAATAATGGACACCAACGGTATCGACGTTGTGGATTTCGAAGCCAGCAGTCTCAAGCTGGTTGATGTACCAGTTAAGAGGAGTAGAAGCATCAGCGCCAGGGAAAATGTACTTGGCCATGAAAAGACCCCTATTAAAACAGAGGAAGCATTGCCCCCGAGTTAGAGAGATAAAACTTGATGCAGCACACAGTTAAAAGTCAGGGGCAGACAGAATACATACCAGATGAAATCTTCGTATTGCCATGTAGCACGGAGACCAGCGACCTGCATGTAGAACATGCCATCATCATCCAAAAGTTCACGGACATCATGCAAGAAAGTCTGGAAACGACGGATACCGACATGCTCAGCCATCTCAACACAAGTGATCTTGTCATACTTGGCACCAGAGGGGAAGTTGCGGAAATCCATGCAAACAAGCTTGGCCTTGTCGGCGATGCCCTGTTCCTCAAACTTCTTGTTACCGTATTGAACCTGGTTACGCGACAAGCTGACGCCAGTGGACTCACTGCCGTAGTGCTTGGAGGCGAAACCGGTCAAAGTACCCCAGCCACAGCCAATGTCCAAGTGCTTCTCGCCTTCCTTCAGGTGAACCTTTTCGCAAATCAAACGCATCTTGTTTTCTTGAAGTTCCTCGAGCGTCTCGCGCTTGTTCTTGTCAGAAATGATACCGCTGGTGTAGACCATCAAGGGACCCAAGAAGCCTTCATAAAAATCGTCGCCACGGTCATAGTGATCACGGACCTGGTTCTCGTCCTGCTCACGCGAGTGCCAGAAGGTCTCGGGCAACCACTGGGTCAAAAAGAACTTGAACTGGCCAAGGGTGAACTGGAAAGCAGCCCAGTCGTGTCGGGCTTCCATAATCTCAAGAGGATCGCCGTTGAAATCAATCTTGCCTTCAAAGTACGACTCGAAAAAGAGCTCCATGGGGATTTTGTTGCGACCATAGTAAGATGCCTTGAGTTCGGGGTCATGGATGGTGATGTATTCTTCAATAGGCTTGCCAGGAAGCTCGACGCGGTTGCGATAGCGCGACGCGAAACGCGAAGTCAAGTAAAGAGTGCAGGCCAGGATGGGCAAAAACATAACGACAGCCAAAACTAAAAAGAACCAAAAGGGGAGTCCCAGCGTGTAGCTAATATATGCAGGGACACCAATGGCAACGCCAAAGAACACGCGATTGTCAAAGGTCTGATTGCCAGCACCTTGAGCCGGTAACGTGGCATTCTGGATGGCGGCCCAGGAAGTGGGCTTGTAATTTTCAGCACCCATCTACACAAGTTGCAATCTCCAACCGTTAGCACTATCGCCATCTGATGACTACCATTGCTAAAGACTCGTTTTTAATAAGAAAAGATAAAGTTACCCTTTATTTTTTTGTTTGACTGGACCAAAGGGAAAAGAAAGGCGACGTTTCCTCGTTTCCGCCAAATTTTTCGGGTCTTGTATCCTTTCGATTTGGCTATGCGTGTGCAACACTAAAAAAAAACTTTATCTTTTCAAGGAGCGCATCCCGTTTCCTGCCAAACGACCGTGCAGTGCCAAGTGCATGCAAGGCCACAAAGTATCTTTGACAAGCGTTAGAGGCTATTTATCACAGTAAATAGATCATTTGCTCGTCTTTGAGCTCTTGGAGGAGATGACTCTTACTGCTTTTTGCCCTGCATTTTAGACATCACCGACGCGCTAGATATACGAATTCGGTAGCTCGGGCGCCGATCCAAATGATTATCTGTGAATGGATGAAAAATGCACACGTAATGCCATGCTCATTGGATGCACATAACATATGCTTGGGCTGCATATACTGTCTTCAAGAGTACATAGTATTACCGGGATGCAAATACTGCACGTATAGAGTGACATGATATCTCGCCTCGACGATAACAGCAGATAACTAAAAAAGACGCGTTCCCAATCTCGTCCTCCAAGTCATCTTTTCTTTTCTCTGTTCTAAACAGATATAGTGGGTAGTATAAAGCTACAGCTGCTAAAGCAAAATTCCCAATTTTCATATACAAAGGTTGCAAAAATGTTTAATACCGACGTTTACTGAAACCATTCTTCTTCGTCAAAAGGCGCCGCGTTTCGATTCTAAAAGGATGGATAATGCGAACTTGGATCGCCGGCGCCTGCGACCGGCCCTCTTTTAATTTTGACCCTGCGGAGCCCAAGTTGGCACGACCCTGGTTGGCCTGATGCTATTAGACAGCGCCTCGTAAAATGATCCAGACACACCTTGTTCCAGAATGTCTTATTGTCGCGGCGTTTTCAGTGCCGATCATTAAGAAGAACTCCTAGTTACAGTCGCTGTAGGTCAGTGATTAGCAAACCCATCGTTAAGTTTCTTGATTATATTTTAAATAGCCATATTTTCCGCGTGAGGGCAAGAAAAATTTACCTAGTGCCACCTGGCCTGTTATTGATGCATATAAGATGTTTGAGCAAATTATAAATGAATAGATTTCATAAATGGATAGAGGTATATGACAAGCTTTTTCTTTTATATCTTTTCACTGGTAAATATTGCTTGGCTAATTTGGCCTTGGCCATCGGGGTCTGAGCTTGGCTGTGTGAATTTGGCGTGCCCTGCCAAAGGCTTATTACTTGGCGACATGGGTTGCAGCTGTCGTGATTGCCGTTTTTCGGGTGCGCGAATTTTTTACCATTTTCGGCGATTGCAGTAAAAGTAGTCGTTCTGGCAGGAAAACCAGTGTTACTGAGCTACTCTACGCACTCCACTCGAACAACCTGATTAAAGTACCAACCTCACAGCGATTAACTTTTAATATGTCCACCAACATGAACTGAATTTACGAGATATCCGACAAAAAGAAAAGCCTAAATGATGATCGTCCTCTAGAGAAACCAAAGCAATTGCCAATTAAAAAGCTCAATTCTAAAACCAACAAGCCCGCAGCAACAAACGAGCAAGAAAAAAAACTGACAATACTTTACTAGGTAAAAAAGAGCTAATTGCTTGTGTGAAACTGAAGTTTGTTGTTAAGGTTGTATGAAAAACTTGTCGATTCTTTGACCATACCTAAATATGGGAAGGATATCGAGAACCATAACGACAATCGAAAAGAAAAAGCAACCAACGCATGCGGAACCGATGAAGCAGCCAAAGCTCGTGCAGAAAGAGAAGCAGAAGCCAAGGCTCGAGAAGAACGTGCCAAGAAGCGATCTGGCATTCGAGATTCTTCTCAAAAAGCAAAAGAAGCAGGAATATCAAGCGAAAGAATTCACAATGAACAATGTGAAGTACGTAAATTACAAGGGGATGTATGGTAGATCCTAACAAATATGGCGTGTATACTTGTTATTATAGCGATCAGCCCGTCCATTTGACTTTACAATTTGAATATCCAATCACTCTTGTCCCCAACGTCGATAACGCTTGTTTCATCGATAGCCTTCTGCAAATACTGTTAAGATTGATTATGCCGTATATTCCTGAACCTGCTAGAATCGGCAGCGATGAAAGAGCACGGTTACTCTTATGACTTTGGACTGCGCCGGAACATAAGGATTTTACTCGACCTGTCTTGCCGCTCCGCCAATTTGCATGGAATCACGAGTGCATCCTTTGGCATTTGCATTTGGAGATCCATCAGATGTGCTACAATGCTTCCTTAGGGATAATGATATCATATGGTGGATTCGCATCTATGATTTAAGACACTGCTCAGGGCTAGCAAAACATCAACACTCAACGATAATAGCGCCAAAGTGTGGATTCGGGACGTCTGTGTTGATGCAGAAAAAATCCGCACGAGCTCATCTCTCCTTCACCTGACTGACAAAGACTTTGAGGAGGATGACCTTGGAAACTACTGCACAAATGGCTTTAGCGAAATGTTGCAGCAAAAGGTTATAAACGCCAAGGTCGAAAGCAAAAACCTCATTTTTCGTAACATTGTCAGCTATGCCGAGTTCATCGTCGTTCAATGATTGGCAATTAGGCAAAGATCACGACTGGCGCTTAAAATATGCGAGCAACAAAAGCAGCATGGTTTACTATCCTGACCAGATAGAGATCGGCAAAGTACTATACCAGCTATGTGGTAGAATGTATAGCACACATTCTACTGGTTTTCAATACAAGTCAGCTTGCAGAGCGACTGATGGCAATATCTACGAATTCGACAATACTCCATACAGCAATATAGAAGAAGAAGACATCGACCGGCGGTAGTGAGCTTAATCTCTATATCACACCAGACAGTGAAGTTTCAAACTGATACTAAGTAGCTAATATATTTTAATAAGAATTCTTAACGACCCTGTAATCTTAGAGCTCCTCCAAAAAGCTATAAAACAAGTATCAACTACTTTTCTTTTCCCTCTTCCCTCTATATAATACGTCAATGTCTGGATCTTCGCTCTTCAATATTCACTCCTATTTCTTATTCTCTGGTTAAGTTTAATTATGTACAAGGTACTATATGCTAATAATTAATAGAAAACTAGCTTGGAAAAGTGGATCATTTATTAGATGAACCACGATTGATATGATAGTTACGACGGTTACAGTTGTACCCCCGTTTTTGCAACCGAGGGTTTTCCGATTTATTTTTGCAAAAAGTGAGGATTTGCAAGTAACGGGGTAAACAATTCTGCTTTAAGTATACACTGGATAAGTCATCCTATTAACACTAGCCCATTGTTTATCTGTCAGAGATGATGTACGATACGTTCTTTGGGAATATTCATACAGCTCTAAATGTTACTACTTGCATATATAAGACCGTCCTTTCATTGAAGCTGTCTAGTGGTTTGATAATTATTAGCTCTTTTGAGCATGACAAAATCGTTCCGCAAGTTCACATCCAAGCAAGAGGATCGAACGTACGACGAGCACTTGAGCTGGTGGTGGACCAAAGCGCTGATTCGCCTATTCCAGGGCCAACGTCGAAGGAAAAACAGGTTGCAATTGCAGGAGTTTTGAGCTTTTTGGATAATATCGATAACTACGACTTAAAGAAGTCTTTGCGTAGGATTCCAGAGAGTCTCAGGCAGCAATCATTCTCCCGACAGTCATCCCTTGATGACTTCTTCGATATGTAGTCAAAAGCTCCTTTGAGCAAACATTTTATTTCTATATCTATATGTAGTGTGTTCCCTTTTTCTTATATCTTCAACATATCTTTTGTGGATGCAATCCAATCAGTGCTATATATGTGTCCCGATTCTACTGGCTCAACTACCAAATAATAATTTTTATGTATTTCGACAATAAATACATCTTCATATTTACATATTTATCTTGCAGTAACCGCATCATTTTATTCCTCATAATTCGCAACAGATGCTTCTTTCAGTTGATATTGCAAAAATTGAAGCTGTTTTTACCCCGATAACATGCAAATCGTATAAACTCATTTGCAAGTTGCAAATTTGCGAAACTACTAAGTTTTTTTTTTGATTTTCAAAAAAAGTTGCAGATATACGAGGAATTGCAAAACCAGGGGTTGCAAAAACCGGGGTACAACTGTATACAGAGTCATAGTAAGCTAAATCAACGTTAGCTATTTGTATGATCAACTCAAATGAGGCACAGAAAAGACAAGAAGTACGTAAAATCCTGAATACCGATTTATGATCACGGCAATTATGAGGAATGCGAACGTTTGTAGATCATTCAGTACACGGGCTTGATGTCAGATGATGTGTGCTAGATGAACCTACTATAATCATCGTACTTGTCAATAGTACAGAGTAGTAATTGATGAAGGAGTATGCTACAAGTACGATAAATATAATATGATGCATACTGTCAACCCTACATATTTACTATGACGAGCTGTTTTAGACTCTCACGTTGGACATGACACAGTAGGACCAGCTAGATCGAGTGCATCACTTTTTTATGCGGTATGAATTTTAACAAGGCGTTAGCGCGGGTGCTGATATAAAAAAAGGGCAGGGCCCGTCTCACTGTCAGCTTCCCATTTTCCTCATCGAGTGTCAATGCCCGCTGTATTTCTAATATACGTATGATACTTTTTGCTCGTCTTGACGTTTGTTAATTCTTCCATCAAGCCGAATAGTGCGACGGGCAGCAGAAGTGAGAGGACATTGTTGACATTGTAAACATTGTTTTACTCTTAGTCGCACGGAAAGGCTTGCTGTTTCCAGTCCTTGTATAAGTAACTCACCATGTTAAATAAAGAGCAAGCATTTGATTACAAAAAGAGATGGAGCAAACAAAAGGAACACTGAGCTGGCGGAACCAGTTGGGTGGCAACCTCACCTATGCAAGAAGCACGTGGAAAGAAAATACAGCGACATGAACACTCGATGGGGGTAATGGGCAGCCGCGCACACGCCTTGCTACAATTCATCACCGCATAAAAAGAGTGATGCACTCGATCTAGCTGGTCATACTAGTTGGCAGTATGCATATACGAACCTTTTGTATTTATAGCATACTTCTTCATTGCTGTAACACTGTGATGTTGGTGATACATCTTTGATAGAGAAGCACTCATGAATCTACATGAAGATTGTCTTCATACTTGGGTATATAAGGCTACTCTGTGCTCTGAATGGATGCTCTGGATGCTGGAAACATGTAGGCAGAATTGCCTTTTTTAGGTGACTTGGCAATAGTTTAAACTGTCGCTTTCATATTGTATATCAAAAGGATGAAGTATCTGATGCACGTTTAGTATGTGAAATTGCCGCTTACACCTGCAATGCACTGTTAGGCCAAGTGGGCTTTTACGTAAAGTGTTGTTGGTGCAGTGATTACACAGTAAAGAAAAAGTAGGTGTGCGCAAGGGGTATGTCCTAGTAAGTTTTCAAAAAGAAGTAAAACGATGGTAACACTCATCCTTACCACGGACTTCATACGCTGTCGAAAGAATTTTTCTTTATTTAACAGGATCTGCCGGTCAAGATTTGCCGCTCACCGCCGTTTGATATTTCAGTGTAATAGCCCCTTATCCAGTTTATAAAGACGATGAATAAAAACGACTATTACTACGATTAGAGATACTTGAAGAGCATACAAACAATCAAGTGTTATTTGAGAGCGATATCTCACGGTGGCAAGTGGCATCTATGAGGCTGCCAGTGGTTCCTAAAACAACACACTAGTCAAGGGATGATAAATAAATAAAATAAATATCCAAGTACGGGATTCTCAGCTTTTGCATATCAAGCGGATAACCGTTATACCGATGCTGATGCGCGAGCACATGGCTGCCTATCATGGTGTTCATGCATATCATAAAGTGCTGCAGTAATGTACAACTCGAAATTAAATTTAGCTCCAATACAGTAGGCGGACGCCATATAATGTATAGTAAAATAATATTTTAACGCCAATATCTAAAGAAAGGTAAAAGTTAAAACATCTTCACACCATGATACTAGCGCAGTGGTATACACTACAATTTAATAAATAGTAAATTAGGGACGATCACCTCTCCGTGTTAGAAACCCTAACCTTTTATTCCTTCTTCGAGGGCTGTAATTAGTCAATCAGCACGAGCTGTTCGATAACCATACAGTGTCGCGGTGTGTGTTCTTTATATTCAATAAGACAGCTTGCTTGTAGATGATGATGCTCTGCTTGGACTCTTCTTTGTTTGTCCTTTACACACACGCACAAAGAGGGGGTCGAGTAGAATAATCAAACTGAGCTCAGTTCTTTCTTCTCCTCCTCAATTGTGCATATTCCCCCTTTGTTCAATTTTTTTTAAAGAGGCACGAAAATTGAGCAAGTAGAAGCCTTTATTCTTCCTCTTCGAGATTCAATTATTCCTTTTATTATATCACTCTTTTCTTTGGCTCTGTTAATTTTATTCTACGAGTTAATTGACAACATAATCTAAAAAACAAATGGTGCAACATGTTTATACTCAAGTCACCAGCTACCAAGTCTTACAGCGGGATTTCTCTACCAACACGGCATTGGTAAAACAAGCCAATGGCGAAGTACGCTCGCTCCCAATTGGTGGACCTTATACCATAAACAATGCATCAAACGTACTAGTTGGCGATGTTTGGGTTATGAGCGGTCAAAGCAATATGCGTGGAAACGCCTTTTACAGCGACCCGTGGGCCGATCCACCCACCACATATCCAGAGTATGTCGATGGCATGGTTCACTTGTTTCAATCCAACGAGTCTTGGACCCTCGGTCACGAACCAACGCATCGAATCGACCAATCGGTACGCCAAGTTGACTATGACCTACCTGACCCGAGTGTTAGCAATAAAAATTACTACAAACGCCGAGGTGTTTCTTGTGGAATGGCCTTTGCCAAAGCATACAGAGAACGAATCGACGTGCCTGTTGGACTTATGGCAACAGCCCATGGCGGCACAAATATGGCGCAATGGAGTCCACAGTTACTGGAAACGACTGATAACCCATACAACAATACACTCTATGGCGCCATGCTCGGTCGAATTGGCAAGATTGAGAATCAAGTTGCCGGTATTTTATGGTACCAAGGCGAATCGGATGCCGAGAGCAGTGCCCTTTCGGCGGAATACCAGCAAAACCTACAGAATTTTATTAGCACCACACGAACCAAACTCAACAGCACTCGCCTCCCTTTTGTATATGTACAAATCTCGCGTACCGTCAGCGAGGATAATAACGACAGCGGCTGGAACGAGGTCAGAGAGGCACAACGATTATTAAACGACAAACGCTGGGATACGGAACGTGTTGGTGCAGTCTCAAGCATCGATCTTGAAATGGATGATTATATTCATTTATCCGCAGAGGGTCAAAAGGCGGTTGGTCATCGGTTGGCGGTTACTGCAACGAATTCCTTATTGAAAAACAAGGCGGGCACGAGCAGTCCAACATTTGGCAACGTTACTTTTGAGCAAAAAGCGGTGGCAGCTAATACCACATCCTCATACGCTATACAATCTACTTTATTGGTTCGATTTAAAAATATGGACGAAGGCGAGTGGAAGTCTCAAGATGACGATAAAGTTCTTGGTTTTACGCTACATGATAGCAACGGGGAGCTCGTAAACGTGATTTACAACGCAGAAATACAACAAGACAAGAAAAGCGTACGACTGTTCCTGACAAGAGATGCCAAGAGCTTGGACTCAAAGAATGTATTTCTATACTATGGATACGGAATGGATCCAATTTGTAATATGGTTACCAAGAGTGAGATGGGCTTACTCACATTTGGACCGGTACCAATAGAGCTTAATTATTAGTAGTATGTAGTGTAGTAGATCTGATTAATGATATTCCAAATTCTTGACAAAAAGCAGGCAGTATTTAGAATCGCTCCATCTCATATTTTGTCTTGGTAAACATCATCTGGAACAGACGTAGGCCTTGTAATTCGCTTATTATACAGTAGTATCATGTACATGAGCTTTTCTGATGCACCTGCTGGTAGTAAGTATATAGAAGATTAATCATTGTCCCAAAGGCGGCTAGTACATCCTACTGGCGCTGATAATGTACTCATTTTATAATACAAGTATACTGTCAGTTATTAACATTATGTATTTAGAACGCACGATATATGACGGAATGGACATACATTTTATAGCGTAAAATACCTTCGGCCCATTTTGAGCACCTTCCGATGCATTCGCGGCACCTCAAACGCATTCAAAGCGGCATCTACACGCTTTCAAAAGCGTGTAAAAGTGCTTGAAGGCTTTCTACATATCGAGACGTATAGTATTCAAAAAAATCATATGTATCAAAAGAAGTGTATTATGAAGGTGTGCACGGGAAGAAACAGGCTCACGTATTATGTGATAGAATTGTGCGTGTGAATAGATCTACTACCACTACTATCACTGAATTTATGCTGCTGAGATGAAAGTGTAAATAATTAATGTACGTACTAAACCGGTAGTACGTAGAATAGTTGTAAAATGTGGTATAAATCAACAAAAAAATAAAAAGAATGAAGGGTAAGGGAATGAAAAGGGGAGTCGGGCCTCTCGTATTATAGCATGAGATTATTTACATTTTCCGTCATGATGATGTCCAGCACAGCTGACATAACTCGTTGCAAGATAGTACGGTCAGTGGCGTCCGTACAGTGAGTGTATATGGTTTTTCTTGGGTTAGCAGACAACCACTCAAAGCGCGATTTGAAGTAAGTTATTGCTTTATCGTAATCATCACCGCCTAAAAAACAAGAACAGCATTTTACAGTTCAACAATAAATTAGCTGTGTTTGCGGCGATGTCTGAATTTCTGATGTGATGAGGCTGCTTAATACCTTTGTAGTCATCAAAGTAAGTGGCAATTGGTGAATATTTGATCTTTTTGCGAAAAATATCGACCTTGTTCATAAGCAGAATCATAGATGTCTTTTGAAACCAATGAGAGTTACTGATATTTTCAAAGAGCATCATGGCGTCAATCATCTAATTGAAAGAGTAAGAGGGTTTTCCGCATGGTTGACATTAGTAATAAGTTCAACATCTTCTTCGCCTTGGTACGTTGTTCCTGATGATAATAATACCTGATTCTGTACAGTAGAGATTGAAGAGATAAAGAAGAGTCAACAAACTTGCTAACATCACTACCATGATGATATGCTATATTCAAGACAAGCAGTGGCCATAGTGACATGAAGAGAAATTTACCTACCGAGTTCCAGTCTTCAATCATACACTTGTCGTAACCACTCATTGCAACCACAAAGATAATTGCTGTAATATCCTCAAAGCAATGGATCCTACAAAGAGTGTCAGGTTTGGCAACGTGAGTACATACATATAATTCAATATATAAACGTGTATATTGTTGTGTCACGGCCCTCCAGCCTACCATTTTCTCCGTTCACTTCTTTGTCCTCCGACATCAACAATTTGGTACGTCAACGCTCCCATGTAAACTGTTGTTTCTACAATACCAATCGTCTTGACACGACATCGTACAATGTCTTGCTCGCTTGGTACATAGGTAGGTTTCCATAGCGTATCCAATTGTTCGTAATAGCTATATATACAGATAGATAAGTCCAATAACAGATGGTTATTATTGTTTTTTTAAATTGAACGAATATGGCGCAAACACGACTACAGCAATAGTAACATGATAGATACTATACGTACTATTGAATATTGTCATGTAATGCAAATTGATTACCCATTTGACAAATTTTCTGTATACCACTGTCATTCCAGAGTTCTTTGAGAGGTTCCAAGTACAACTGAGGGTAAGGCTGGCCTGGAGTAAGATCGGGTATCGCCGATTGAATTAAAGAGATGTGTGCCTGTTTGAATACAAAGAAAGCAAAGAAGAAGATCCAGGCTTCTGATTTCAATAACATGTATTCTAGAAAATCGGGAGTTAATATAGTAATTACGATTACTTACTGTCAAGGATTCGTTCTCAAGACCGACATTGAACTTTTCGAGCGCGTCTATTAACACTTGCATAGCTTCAATGACGTTACTGAACACCGTTGTCCGGAAAGATTCTTTTTCGTCGGCATCGAAGCCGCATGTATGGATTAGCCGCATTTGTCTCGAAACTGTTGATTTGCCCGATTCGCCAGCACCTTTATAGTTGATTGTAATGGATTCAATTATACAAACAGGTAAAAGGATCCATAAGACCCACAGGTTAGCACTTTATGGATCGTGTGCATCATTATATATAGTTATATAAACAGACACTAATTATTTCTTTCTATGAAATAAACAAATTGTTGACGCTTATGTACCGAGCAATAAAATCTTGGCTTCGCCCTTTAATCGTTTCTTGTCCTTTATAATCTGTTTATCGATGGCTTTGCTTTTTGATCCATCTGGATCTCGACGGACAAAAAACGAACTTGTTCGATTTCCCATGTTGTTGACGTTGTCGATGTATTTATCTCTTTCGCTGTGAAATGTACAAATCTGCGAGTTTTCTTTTAAAAAAAAGTGATAGTAATATGGAGGGGGGAAACAGAAGAAGAAACAAAATATAGCAAGAAAGCGCGACCGAGTAATATTTAAAAGAAATGAAAGGAACAGACTGAGCCGCATCAGACTACTACGCGCACAATACAGGCAACACGTCCCGCACCCCATCCTTGGATACCTGCGCTCGTGAAATTAAATAGAAAACGTTACCCGGAGCAGTAGCAGCACTGGTGCTGGCATACGACAACAGGGTAGCAGTCTATATTGTTTTTGTATTAGTGCCGGAAAGAAAGGTGTTATGCACCTTCAAATCACCGTGCCACTCGGACTTTTGGGCTGGGGTACCGAATTGACAAAGTAGGCAATTGTACTTGCTGACGCCAAAATGATCAGCAACATGAGAAATATAACTAACTGGATTCTTTACTAAGCTGTATAATAGCAATAAATAATAAGACCCAACAGAAAAAACATCCGAGTAATATAGCCATTAATAAAAGCTCCATCCATTAAGGTAGAGAGAAGTAGCTGCTTGGTTCCGATGTTGGGGTTATTCAAAGTACGAAAAGAAGTTAATACTAATAGGAAACATTTCCGAACTTTTGGTTTTTTTCGGAGGCAGAATAACCGACGTCCTGTGGCCTATTTATGGCAGGTAAATAAGAATTCAGGTCTATTTGGATCTCGATTAGAAGAGCAGCATTAGAATAAAACTTTAAAGTGTCTTTTTTGTGGAAAGATGACTAAAGTAACGACGCTACATAACGAAGAAATAGACAACCAAGAAGTACCTTACTCTGACACAGCATGAATACGCGTAAAGCTTCTTTTCGAGCAGTTGCGTGGCTAGCCACGAAATTTTACCTTTTTGAAATGATTGTCCGGTGCGTAGCGCTGTGACACAGCATGCCCATATTTCGAACTAAAAAAAGGTTGTTCTCAAATCTTTTTACGTATACAAGCTATGCGTGCACATGTCTAGTATTAATATCGGGTAAAAAGCTAAATCGCTATATCGTTTTCACGATTATCGTCGATGAGCAGAGCAACTTGCACGATCTGCAAAGACTAAATTTGCTCGCTGTGGTGAAATAATATGAATTCTACCTCCTCCTATCATCGTGCGGGCACATCAACGATTATGGAGATAATGTGCACTGTGGG
Source organism: Zychaea mexicana (assembly GCF_025766255.1). Taxonomy (NCBI): domain Eukaryota; kingdom Fungi; phylum Mucoromycota; class Mucoromycetes; order Mucorales; family Lichtheimiaceae; genus Zychaea; species Zychaea mexicana. The sequence continues at coordinate 180,335 of NW_026516696.1, read as the reverse complement.
GCGCACGACGTCATGTGGTACGGCAAAGAACATTTCTTCCTTTCTTATATGCTGGACACTTTACACATTATGTAATGTAGGCGCTACAGCTTTCCTGCTGATGATCGATTCTCATAGCAGCTTAACACACAATACAAAAATTCTTTGTTAACCGGCGGGTAAGAGAGTTCCAATAACTTTATAATGGAAAATGACAGCTTGTTATTGTAGACACCTAACTGTCAAGGCATTTTCATTTCCTTCCGTGCCCGTGTTGGCCCCCGGGTTTCTTATTTTTATCTTGACCTTCTTGATCTAACTAATTTTGGGCTTTAGATTCCAATAGCCTTTTGTACACGTACGAATAGCTCTTAATAGCATATTTAGTTTTTTTTTGTTATCATTGCTTTTAATTAGACGCGCGTATACGTGGCATTGATGTAGTGCCAAGGAAGATCATATAGAATTACTTGCAACCATCGGCCAAAACGGAGCATGTGCGTTCTTGTGTGCTATATAGTTTATTTTTTAGATGATGTTATGGTCATTTGTACCCTTTTATTGTGTGTGGAAGAGTGTCCTCTAATTGTTGTACATGCGGGTTACTCCGAGTTATGATAAAAGTATGCAGGCACAACAGCTTACAACAAAACATAATGCTAATTATATACAGCAAAAGCTGACCATAACCATTAAATTTGAGCTTTCTAAACAATTTCAGTAGCCAATAGCCTAGATATGCGCTAAAAGGAGAGAATAATAATTTCGAAAAACATTTTAAGAGAGAGATAGTGCTTCTAGACCAGTGAGTTTATCGATACTTTGTTTAAATTCGGCTTAACCTGTCGCCTCTTGCTTAAATTTTAACGAGTATTATGTACTAACTACAGAGTCAAAGAAAACAATAGGGCCCCCTTGCGGGACAACCGTGCACGACATCAAAAGAAACGTATTATTTAGCACAGTTCTTTCGGGGCAATAACGCTTCTAGTGCAATGTCACGGAATTGTACTTTTTATGGACTCTCGTTGCATTAAAAAGAAAATTCCCGTATACATACTTAATCAAGAAATGATTCGAAGGTGGCTCCAGTATATAATACTGTGATACCACCATTTGTACTCGGGTATCAATTAAAATCTTGTGTGATGCACACGATGATGTGTACAATATTGTAGACTTTTCTTGGATATCTTTGTGACTCGAATAACACGCGCTGTTGTTACAGCAAACCACATATCTTCTCGTGGTAGCTTCAACATTTATCGTCACGACCTTTCATTAATTTACAGACTCTACAGCGCTGATAGTGACACGATGGGCAGCAAAAAGCATTTCTGGTTATCAAAGTACTCTCTTCGGGACCTTCCTTTTATGAGTGATGCGAAATCCAGTCAGTCTCTTGCATTATACCTAAATATCATACTCCAACAAGTCTAAATGCCATAAAAAATATGTGATTGCCTTTTGTCACATTGATATCATACAGAACTGCCCTTGTTATTGCTACGAGAATCGAGCGGACGAGTAGATATATTGTTAGTGAAGTTTTGCTAGCAGATGATGAGGATCTTTATGAGGAATCGTTCCCCCTTTATCCGAAGTCAGTCCTTAGCCTCCACGCATGATTGAGTATTTCAGTATGATAGACGGAAAGTATCATTGTTAGTCTTCTTTTTACTAGCCTGCAAAGTTCGGAATGCTGTTAAGGATAACAGTAGTACTATTTTTTATGACTTAGGATTATACAAGGGGTTAGCAACTTCCTTTGCAGATGGTGGCGCCTCGGCTTTATAAAATAAATGCAAGTATCAATCGAGAGATTGAGGTGATGATCTCTTTCATGTAACAGGATTTATCAATAGAAGAGGACCGTATATAGAAGTTTACCTTCGCCTATCAGTATATGATCAACCGTACACCGTGTTAAATCTTTTAGACAATAAATGATTACGTTAGTGTGTTGTTAGATCCAGTTGGAAAATTGCTTCATCTGTATTTTTAACGACACCGCAGGTGATTTATCTATCCAAACAAGCAATCGATAACGAACAGAACCAGAAAATGAGGACAAACAATGGGTCAATCAGCCCTTTGTTTCTTCGTATCCTCAATCTTCAATTTCCCAGGTTCGTTTTTATCCAAGGCCTCCTTTTAATAAAATTCATGTGGCGATCGAGCATTTTGATATGATACCTACATTTGTATCTTTGTAAGACAGCGGGTGAGTACATTAGTATTTTAAGGAAATGATTGACAAATACTTCTACCATCCAAGATTATTTCTTCCCGCTCGTTATACCTACACTTTTGTCACCGACTATTGAGGGGCTATTGATAACAGAAAAGGCATCTAGTATAGATGACAAACAGTCAATGGTTCAACGTTTAGGAATTATCTGAGCTAGTATATCATTGATAGTATTTTTACTTGACATAAGAAAGTTTCTAAAATGAAAAAGATAAAGTGTTTCTTTTAGTAAATGGCACGTAATTCTAAACTGGACGATGTTAAAGGATTGTGATGTCACATACCCTACATATCCGTATCCAGTACGCCTTAGACCAATTAATATATCTTTATGAGTTAGTAGCAACTGTCCGGAATTATTAGCTCCATATGTTTCAGCTTCCATAAAGAAAGGTATGAAAGTGGATAATGAGTTTCTTGTTTGCTTTCTACACATTACATGCACCCACATACACGCACACACAAATTTACCATCGTCGTTGAAGCTTAAAAAGCTGTCACTTTTCTGTGATGCAGAACAACAGGATTATCAATAAAAATGGATTTCGCTTTTCCCTTCGAGATATGGTATAATCATACTACTTATGTGCTAATCTTTCAAACAGCCTTTTAATATTTGCGGCAAAAGTGGAAAAGGCCTCGTTATTTTTCGTTTTGTTTTGTGCTTTACTATAGCAGCTAGTGATTGATTTTTGGAATAAAAAACAACAACTGTCATTAAAAGAACCTGCTGTAAGTTTAGAACTAAGGCAGTATGTCATCATACTCCTTTACATATTAAACGGTCCAAAAATATGCTCTTCCGGAAGCATAAGCTTTCCATATCGATAGGCATTACCGGAGAACTTGATAGATCGTGAGGCCACTTGAACGATCAAAGAAGAATCTGACGGTGGTAAACAAGAAACACCCTACAAATTATTTAAGTACGATCTTATCAAATAAAAGTTCCGCTTATGTAGTAATTCCTTCTGTGCATTTTGGACATTTCGTTGTACCTTAATTTGATAGTTTCTCTCTGCCTTATCCCATGCAGCATTGGTGATGGAAGCAATTTCCAGGGCCTCGCTAGGAGTCATGAGGTCATCGCTGTGATCCAAGTAATCGACCCAGATACTTTGCATAAAGTCCGCGTAGGCGGGTCCCTGCATCATGTGTACATGCCATGCAATGTCAAGATTATAATGATGACAATAACAATCAATAAGCCTTTTTTAAAACTCTGCCTATATATCTGTGCTTGTAGATAGGAATGAGGAAGGCTTACCGATTTCTATTGTTGGTAAAAGTGGTATGGTTGGATTTGCCTGCATCAACTGCAAAAATTCATGGTAGCGACGAATTCCTTGAGCCAGTCTTTCGTTGGTCCAGTCTACTTTCAATGCATCATCTACAAATTCAGGAACTTCTCGCTAGCTTTCACCGGATCAATAGAGAACGGTGTTGGATTGCCCATATATGTTGTTTTGATGATAGCGATCAACTCTATATATAAGAATGGAGATTTGGTGAATCATCTACACTTATATATGCGATCAAACTGCTGTATCCTCAAACAGTGATTCAACTGACGGGCCAAGATAATATAAACTCACGTTGAGCAAGCTCTTGATGGTTTTGATCGAGTCCTTTTGCTTTAGACAAGAGAGCCTGTACCAAGTCATCAAAGCTATCGATTGTATCAAAGTTTACTGCCAAGTTGCGTAGCATGACGCGTTCCTTTTGCTAATTTGATTTTCCCTTCAGCATCCAAAATCATTCCCCTAGATAGTATAAGATGCAATATGCCATAAGAAGTCTATTTAGAGAAATGAAAAAAACCAAGAAAAAAACCAGAAAAGGAGAAAAAGGATGACGCGGAAGACCAATGCGATCCAGCTGCTGCCTTCGCTGTCGCAATTCGCTGGTACGGCTAATATGTGAAACAGTAGTGTAATAAGCGTCACGAATTAAAAGAAAACCTACTTAATTTCAAATGCTATATCGGTTATCGAGGATTTTTTTGTCGTTATTTTGATGAGCTACTGTATTGACAAGCATGTATTGGCCAACTGCTGCAAAGCAGCTCCGTCAACGGTAAATTGAGCTTTACAACAGAGACATTCCAGCGCAACACTAGGATTCGTTCGCCATTCGATGTATTGCTCACTTCAAAAACGTGATCGTTTAGCATATATTACAATCTCAGGCACGTGGCACGCCGGAAGCCGACCTGCTTACATTGTGCAACAATTATCAGTTTCGCAATTAAAACACTGAGTAACGGCTTGACTGTTCATAATAGGGAACATCGCCAAGATGATAGCCTTTCCAGTTCTCTTCGGCCTCCTCTATATCGTTAGCGTGCTATTTGAAGTTGAAAGATAGATAATGTAATGTTGTTTTGAATACACGAGAAATGTTTCTTGTGACAGCTTATATAAGAAAACATACAATGCCTTTACTAAAACCGGAAATATTGGAAGTCCCCCTAATAGACGGGTATAGTCATCTTGACAGCGGAAATGGACTGAGCGTATGCGCATGCCGTAGGTATGCAATGTCGGTGGGAACTGCGAATGGTAGCGTTTTCTGACAATTCCTTTCAACGCGTATTAAGACATATCTGTAGCGCATTTCTGCATTGATAAGATAGTCTCTGAGCGCTTCTTTGGTCATTGACCTGCCTCTCTGCTGGAAACGTTCAAGCAGTGACAGGTAGTAGAAGCAGTTCTCGATGGTTACTGTTCGCTATCTAAAGAAGGTCCATAGCAGAATGCATAGTAAGGGGACAGCTTGTGGCCCATGTATTTCGTCGTCGTCGTTACTGTTGTCTCCATAAGAATTAGGGTTACTCGGGATGGTCCAGGGAGTAAGAGAAAGAAGAATTAAAAAAATGACAAGCTAAAAAATCCTAGATAAATATACGCACGTCCCGCGAGTATGATAATTCTTCTCATGAGGCGCAGTAACAGATAACAGTGTTAGCGACACCAACAGTTTAAAGGTCAACAACGGGTGTGTGTGTGTGTGTAATGATGACACAAAAAAGCATTCACGTTGCTCCCATGTTTATGTAGAATTTTTTTTGATAAAAACAAAAGCAAACAAAGAAAAAAAAAGCTAAAGAACGAACACGAGAAGTTAAGGAGAAAACTAGGTAAAAAAGAAAAAGTAATCAGTACAGTGAGACAAAGGGAGAAGCAGGAGGCCGAGAGAAAAGGAGGATATACTGAGAAGGAGGAAAGAAGGCAAAAGAGGCAAAGAGGAGAAAAGAAAAGTGTGGTAGAGATAGGCCCAAGAGAGAAATAGCGGTACGTTGTTGGGTCTGTTTAGGATTTAATTAGGATAAACGTGCGCGCATTGGTTGTTGCTGTATGTTTTGCAGCCACCCTGCCCAATCTCCCGCTGTTCTGCGGCAGTTCGTGAACAAGTGAAGTTTTAAAGTAGAATATGCCGTAATAAAGAAATAATGCCGCTGGGTATAGTATGATGAGATAAGAAACACGGTAGTAGTAATAGCAAAAAATACGCCAGCGAACGTGTTTTTTTTTGTTTTGTTATGCAGGATTCCTGATACTGTACTCTTCTTTGTTATACCACTCTTATTTGTTGTTGTCTTTACAGCAAACCGCCTTCACGCAGGTTGTTTTGGATAATGATATCGTTGACTGCTGCCATGACAAACCTAATCTGTTGCGTGTCTGTCGCGCAAGTAAAGTGGGTGTAAATCTGCTTGGAATCGGACTGGTTCAGCGAGACGAATCGATTCAAGATATAGTCACTGGCTGCATCGTACGTCTCGGGCCCGTTAAAGTCGGTAAAGCTTTCTGCTAACGGGTGTTTGGGTAATTTCTCTTTGAAAATATCGATTTTGTTCAGGAACAGAATGACGGATGTCTTGACGAACCATCGCGAGTTGCAGATCGAATCAAATAACGTCAATGCCTCCTGCATACGGTTCTACAGTAATATATAATATGGGAGAAGGATACAAAATTTTGAGTCTTCAAGCATGCAGTGATAACCAGGCATGTTCTCATAAACTGTAGCAAGGGAGATAGAGAGAGAGAGAGGAGGGCAACATGAAAGGGCGAGGCGCATAAATACAAGGGATGCGGGGGCCCAGGAGACCAGATAACTTACCACAGTCTCGTCTTCAATCAGCACTTGATCGTATTCAGAAATGGCCACCAGAAAAATAATGGCAGTGACATTTTCAAAGCAGTGGATCCATTTCTTACGCTCAGACCGCTGCCCACCCACGTCAAACATGCGGTATGTTAATTCACCAATCACGAAGGTGGTCTCGGTGATACCCGTGGTTTTTACACGGGAACGTAGTACGTCTTGATCCGTTGGTACATAGTTGATATCACCAATACGGTCGATTGAGTCAAAGTAGCTAACACACACGCAAACATACACAATGTGGGTAAAGATGATGACGGTAGCAGTGAGAGGCCACTGACGAGGAAAAGGAAAACTCTTACTATTTTGCTGAATCATTGAGCTGGTATTCCCTGCTGCGATCAAAGACGCTCATCAGATTCGTATCTTTCCACAAGGTTTTGACCGCCAAGGTCACATCGTTGGGTAAAGACTCGCGCTCGATCTGTGAAGGCATTTCCATAATAACACCGGCATGCTGGCGGTTCGCTGACTGCGCCAGTGCTACACCCATGTTATCCATCGCTTCCAGAATGACTCGCATGGACTGGACGGTGTTTGAGAAAATAATTTCCTTGAATGCCTCTCGTTCGTCACGTGAGTAACCACCGTCATGGATCAATTTCATTTGCTTGAGAATAGTCGATTTACCCGACTCACCAGCACCTTTTTACAATTTCAAAGTGTCAAAAAAAATGTAACCATAGCAATCCGAACGTAGTAAAACTGTAACCAAGCAATCGAATAACTATATTACCTAGCAACAGCATTTTGACTTCATTGCGCATGTTGAGCTTGTCTCGCTTGAGCTGATTCTCAATCTCTTCGTTTCGTGCCTTGCCATCGTGTACTTCGTTTGATTGACAGCAGCCCATATTGCTTTTATTACTTTTTCTCTGCTTTGTTCTCTAGTAGCGGTGGTGGTTGCAGTGGTATGAGTGGTAGTGTGTTGTATGGGTATAGTGGTGGTTGTAGTTATGAAGTAGTAGTAGTAGTAGTAGTAGTAGTAGTAGCAGTATGAAATTAGTAATAACGTTGGTGTAAGCGACGAGTCGTATATTTAAAAGAAAAAAAGTTAGAAGAAGAGAAGAGAGGAAGAAAGAAGGTAAGGAATACGCATGTCGATCTTTACGGTTATCGGGTACATCACAACGCACATTCTCGTATCCACACATCATCCACATATACCACATTTCTCTCAGCGACCCCTTTTTCCAGCCCCCAATCCCGCACTCTTTCTTCACTGTGTTCCCCACCCCCTCCCCGACGATGACAACTGTGACCTATATACAACACACACACACATACATTCAACATCATCATTATCATTGGGAAAAGCAAAGAGTAAAAGAGAAAAAGGCCTCCTTCTTATCCCCTTCTTTTTACCCTTTTTCTTCTTTTTGGGTGGAAAAGGAAAGAGAATGTTTTGGTCCAATGCACGAGAAAGAGAACAAGAGCTTATTATATGTACGTTGTTGTTGCTGTCTTACAAACAAACATACTGATGGTGCCACAACACTTTAGGCTGTAATTGCTGTTGTTATTAATGAAATCACCGGAAATCTTTTCCAGTTTGTTTGTGCATTTAGTATAAAAGGAAGTTAACTTTGCAGAACGAGACGACCCGTTTTTTTTCTTTTAGCTTTTATATCATTGTATGTGCTTCAATAAGGTTTAAGGTCTACGTACCGATCTCAATTAACCTTCAAGGATAGAGGAGAGTAAACGGGAAGAGGAGGGGTGAGAGAGAATGTGTATGCCACTACAGGGAGATGAGAATGGACGTCAAATGTAGTAAATTGTGTATGTACCCTACGCAGATAAAGTGCGACATGATGTATATATCACGACCTAGGCGTGTAATATGATTTCCAACCAACTAGCTACTACTAGTGATAGTAGTACATTACCTGTTCCCAACTCCCCTTTTCCACCACCCGTCGTTATAGTCCCCCCATCCACCCATATGACATGCAATCTATAAATGAACTAGAAGTAGCAGCAGCGGTTTGTATAAAAGCTAATAATAGGAGTATAAATCACAATGTATTGAATAGATGCTTGCCATGGTACGCAAGAACAAGCCAGCACATCCGCCGGAGTTTGTTTGTGATGTAAAGTAGATCCATGGCTTCTTTGCAAACTTTGTATAATATAAGAGTGATGATGAGATAATGATGAGAAGAAGAGACATAAATACTACACATCAACCACTCTTTGAGAATGATGTGTGAATCTATTGTTGTGTCGTCACGGTGTATATAAGGCCCAATGAAGATGACGGCAATGACAAAAAGTGATTAGGAGAATCTGTACGTCCACACATATACAGCCCACAAGTGCGCTTATCCTGCCAATACGAAGGTTTCCTATTTATCAATTTTTTTTTTCTGTTCGCAACCCAAGAAAGCAGAGTTTATTCCGCGACCTCCCAAGTTCGTTCTCCCACATAGAGAGCATATACATATGTATGTGAGTGTGGTATGTCATATACATTAGCAGATCCACATGCATGGATCAACACACAACGAAAAGGTTGGTGTCACCCGCACGATCAACTTGCAAGGTAGACTAGTTGGCAAATTTGTGTCACAACCTTGTGCTTCATCTCCATATAAACTGAACTAACTAAATGAAATTACAAGTTTACCCCTCAATTTGTTTTGAGTAGCATTCTTGTACATGCGTTGGACTGCCCGCAAAACCAATGTCTCTTGATGGGTGAAAACAGTTGGAGAAAAGTATATATGATAGTGGCGCACCTGCAGTATTTTTTTGATTGTTTCGATAAATGCAGTATATAACTCAGAAAACATGATCATTTACTACTGTGTTTTCACATACATAGTTTTTCTATAGATGGAGCGTCATCAAGTCAAAAAGCAGCATTGAAATATGTGTGAGTCGATATAAAAGATTAATCCATGATTACCAGAACTTGCTACTATGCAAACAGACAGTTTCGAGATTGCTTTCTACTGTTTAACCACTTAATCATAGACATATTCAGTAAATTTTAATATAAGGTTTTTGATTTTGGTAAAAAATATAAAAAGATTGGTTAATCAAGAAGGGATCCACCACCATTATTGGGGTTTAATGGCTGCCAATATGAAGGCTGCTGCTGTCGTTGCTGGGGCGGTTGTTGTTGTTGTTGTTGCCAAGTCTGTTGCTGCTGTTGTTGTGGTTGCTGCCATGAAGGTGGTGCTGGTTGTTGTTGTTGTTGTTGTTGTTGTAATGGCTGTTGCAGCTGAGCATTATAGTATTGTTGTTGAGGTGGTTGCTGTGGTGTAGGTGGCTGTTGTAAGTTACTGCTAGTAGGAGGATCCGAACGTATGGATACGTTGGATGACAACATTGGATGGTAACTGGGCATTGAAATAGGGGGATTTTGTGGCTGCTGCTGTTGCTGCGATTGCATTTGTGGAGGCTTGCTCGGCAACGGAGGGGGTTGTTGTTGCTGCTGTGGATGCCGCAATTGTGGTGTTTGTGGAACCTGTGGTATTGATGGTTGCTGTTGCTGTAATTGCTGCTGTTGTTGTTGTACCGGAGGAGGATGTGCCTGTGGCATTGACGGCGCCTGTTGCTGTGTCTGTGGCATTGGCTGCTGCTGCGATGGATACACAGACACAGAATAACGGTGTTGCTGTGGCTGCTGCTGCTGCTGCTGCGGTAGTGGTAATGGCGTCGGTGCTTGTTGTTGCGGTGTTGGGAACGAGGGCGCCGATGATGGAGGAGCTGCAGGTGGCGCACCATACATGTTCGACGATGGAGGCGCAGAAGCTATAGGCGCCGACGCGTACATCTCTTGTCTAGGCATAGCAGGTGCTGATGCAACAGGTTGTGCAAACATGTACGGCACAGGAGATGCACTGGCTGGTGAGGCACTATAATTGTTTGACGAATATGACGCCGCTCTTTGCATCGGTTGTTGTGGTGGAGGTGGAGCAGTCGGTTGTTGCTGTTGTTGAGGCTGATGGTTATAAACTGGCTGGGAAGGTATATGAGACCCACTATAGTTGGTATAAGACTGCTGCTGCTGAGAAGGAGGAGGAGGAGGTGCTGGCGCTTGAGGTTGTGGGGGAGCAGGATTGGAAAAACTAGCTGTAGGTTGAGGTTGAGGAGGACCAGAAACATATGACTGCGATGAGGTGGAGTACGAGCGAGGTGTGATGGGCGAAGCAGTAGGTTGATGATAGGCAGTGCTGTAGTAAGGCGGGTTATTGTTATTTGGTCCTCCACCGCCGCCGCTAATTGACATTTCGCGCGCCTTGTCGGCCAAAGTAGACATGGTCGTATCGATTCTCGGTGCAGACGGCATTGTCGGTGTCGGTGTTGGTATAGTCGTTGCCGTGGTAGCAGTAACAGCAGCAGCAGTTGACGAAGTATACTTGCTCAATTTTTCCTTAAGCAACTCTTGTTCCCTGCCACTGCGTTCCGTTTCTAACGTTTCCGCCATGCTTTCACGCTCGCGTGCACGCTCATTTGTGAATTTGCGCGTGTTACTGATTAAGGATTCAATCACATCGCAAAGGCTGGAATAGAATCCGATTCCCTTTCTAATGATATCAAGGAGCCAGTATTAAAAAAGTGATGATAACGTGTTAGACATAAACAAACCTTGCAGGGAGTATGTATAGCAATTGGCTCCTTTTCCTCCTCATCTCTTGTGAGCGATCCCGTCAAACTAAGGCCCGTATATTGAGTATCCATACCTTAAACCTTCTTTGGTTTCAAAATAACCTGATTGCGCTCGGTTAAACCGGTCAACAACATTGCGTCGTTGCCGTTCAGCAGTTTCCCAACGTTTTTGCAGCTTTTGTGCTTCCTCTCCATCCATCACTGACTTGAACGCCGTCGTCAGTTCCTGGATCACCTGTTGCTGCTGGTGGATCGATGCGGTGATCCGCTGTTGATGTGGCCGAAACTTTTCCAATTCAGAGCTAAATATCTGTTGCTCAATATTCACCGTCTTTTTGTTCAATATCAAGAGTTGCGAAATATCATCTTGCATTGTCTATTATACAAGACATTGTGTGTGTGTGTCAATACGTGAATCTAATTGATTGGCGAGCCTTCTCTTCCAGGAAACTATGAGAGCGACCCACATCCACCTAATTAACTCACCTTTTCTTTCAAATCTTCAAATGTTTCACGACGATCGTTTTCCATCTGTCGAAGCTTATCCAAAGCCGCCTCCACGCGCTTGATCTTGATTTCCATACTCTTGCTGCTGATACCAACATCAATTTCAAGATCAAGTAAGCTATTGACACCACTTCCATTACCGCCATTGGCTTTATCGTTCAACAATCCCGCCAGGCTTTCGGTAAACACGGTTTCCAATGGCTTGCTCTTGCCACCTTGACGTAGTACTCCGATATCTTGGGCAATTTCGTCATACTGTCGTAGTAGCTGGGTGTCCGATTGTGAGGCACTGCTCAACGACTCTCGATGATTACGCAGATCCTGGCGGAAATCACCCGTCAACAACCCTGATGGTTTTTGTGTCCATTGGTCGCCATATTTTACCTATTAAATTATTTTGGGTTCTCCTGTCAGTAAGGAATGAATTTACAGCAGCAAAAGCCCTCTGCCTTACTGCAGAAGCTCCTTCAATTCTCCTCTTACCCGCATATTTTCACATTCTCGCATCTCTTGATCCAACTCGAAAGATGCTTGATCCAACATCTGTGCAGCGCGCGACTTGAGGCCATCCAAGGTTTCGATCAACTCACGAACAGTCGTGTTATTACTCGACTCTTCGCTTGCCAACTTGTCCGCCCACCCACGAACCTCCGGTGTTGGCACAGCAAAGCTATCCAACATGGCGCTGTCTGCATTGCCCTGTTGCTTAAACTTGTCTAAAGATTTGGGCAGCTTCATATACTCAAGCGATGCATTCAGTTCGGCTTTTGCAATATCCAAGCGTTCCGACTCTGCTCTGACCAGTTTCGCCTTTTCCTCCGAGTACATGGAAGCACTCTCGTGAACACTCAACGGGATCAGGCGCGTAAAAATATCACCGCCAATGACCTTGCTGACCTCGTTGGGGCCATAGAGTTCCGAGATGGGCACGGGCTTGACGGCCTTGAGACGGTCGATAGGGGTTAAAATCGCATCCTTGGGAACGTGGTCGTGATAAATCATGTCGTTGTCACGCGCCGCGGCTGTATGCTTGTCTGCCAATGTTGCTGCCAAAGATTTACACAACTCTTGCAATACGGATCCACAATCTGCCGGCATGGTATGCATGGCACTACCAGTGTTGCTGTTGTTGTTGTTTTGCCCTGCGGCATTGAGTGATGACGCGCCACTGTTGACCAGCTTGGTGGCTTCCTTTGCAACGGTTTCAGCTGCTGCTAAGCGTGACACTTGTTCACCAAAATTCTGATCCAGACCACAGGCGGCTGCCTTGTGTTGCTGTGCCAATGCCTGATAATACTTGTGTTTAATCTGGGCCATCAGCATCCAGCTCTTATCGACACCAGTGCCGCGACTGATACAATCCTGGATATCGTCCGTCAGACTTCCATACACCCACGCCGCGTGGCTAGCCAGCTTGGCCACAAGACTACTTTTTTTCTTTTCCCTCAGCGAGTTTTCCAAAAAGCATTCATGTGCCTGTGCCAGCATCAGCTCGGTCAGCATCTTGACAGTGTCTCGGTTCAGGTCTTGCGAAGGTGCGTGCAGAAAATTGTCATTGATATAGAGAAACATTCCCGCAGATGCTTGGAAGAAGTTGAATGCGCGTTTACGACCGTCGGCCTCGGCCCGATTCTGCGCTGAGGCAATAGCAGAGAGGGTTGAGGCTGTGTTGAAGATAACACTTGCTTTCTCGTATGCAAGCGAGTATTGCGACGTGGCTCGGCCATTGAAGGCATCGTACCTGATTTTCAAAACAAGAGCATCGGATTTCTATTTTAGTCTCTTGTCGTTATTCTCATTAGGCATTTTATAATTGAAAAAGTTAAAAGTGGTTATTTTTACCAAGTAAATAGTATCTTGATATGTTTTTCGTCCACAGGAAACCGCAAGTCCAGCAATTCGAGCTGACCAAAGTATCGGTAGAGCAAATCACGCCCAGTTAAGTCCTTGCCTGCACCACGACTATCTTGTCGTAACCGGTTCAAGGCATATGTTTCTTCGCCGTACTTTTCGGGATCATCCTGGTAAACGTGCGCAATCCATTGTTTTAGAGGATGTATCCAGTCGACATCGTCAGTGCGCTTAAATGGCGCACTGATAAAGGGTATCTGTTGTTGCGCCATTTTGCGAGTGGAAATGTAGGTATGAATATAGAGATATTATGCTGTTATTTTTTTGTTCCAGATTATAAGTGTATATGAAGTAGATATGCGTGAGTTTGTTTAAACGCAAAGGGCCCTTTTCGGTGGGGCCGCTGGGTTTTATGAGGTACACAGCACCCATCAATGCAGTTTGACTTTCAATTTTTTTTTCGCGGGAAACAACGGCGCGTGTAGCCTGGTCAGCACGTTGTTGGATTAGAAAAGCTAAGGAAGGGCTAATAATCACTTGTTTTTTATATATACAAGCTCTGTCTAACCACTTAGCATCCAGAATTCGTTTGGATCTCGAGGAAATAACTATAGATACAAACGAGGAAGATCCCATCGCCGTGAGAAAAACGTGTAATTGTAGTAGTAGGTATTGGCATAATATCGATCAGAGCTTTACTTTATATGTTGGATGTAGCAGAGCATAAAGAGCATATCTAAAAGAGGTGACAGCTAACATATATTATTGCTAATGGGTTGCATGCCTGTTCCTCTCTTTCCGCAACCTTTCATACCTACTAAGTATCAATATTCAGACACCCATGTAGTAGCTTGTTGATATAGTAATCAACTTAACAAGGTACGTGTGACACTAAGGCCAATAATTGTCTAAGCGGTAATTCCACTGTTACTTTCCCCATAAGCGAAAGGAATTCTGGATTACAGAGCAGGGAGGGTACATCTAATCTTCTTTCATTAAGTGCTACCTCTCTGGCATATTGCGCTCCAAACATCATGTTTACCTCAACTTGTGGACAAATATGCTCCATGCTTCGTCTTTCGTCTTCTGCTCAAAAAATATCTTTACGGCTTGCCGCTCCTTCAGCTTCTTTCGTGGTAAGAAACCGATAACATTGAGCTTGTTTGACGACAAGGTTGGCTAATGTCATCACTGTCGGTGTGGTCGTCACTGTTAATATCATTGGGCTTTTACCCGAGTGAAAGTAATCGAAAAGCCTATGTCAGATGGCAAGTGTGGACGACAAGCGAGCTATTGGGCTTAGTAAGACCAGCGCACATCATGCGCTTAACCAAATGATAGCCTATGTGAACCAAGTCCTCTCCTCCCCAAAGTCTATTACTCAAACGATAAAGACTCATTGTCCTCTTGCACACCGTACTCCTTAAGGCGTAGATGCTTCTACGAAAGGAAAAGTCAAAACAAGCGTATCAATAGAATGTTCTTTGCTGTCGTCGCTGTTGTTGCTGGTGTTACTACTGTAGGCTAATTATCATAAATACGGCAGGTCTCGTATACTATTGTTGTTGCATGGTTACGCCCACTCCAGCAGTTCTAAAAGCAAAGGTAATTTCTCCACGAGGCAAACCAAAAGCTTTAGCTGCAGGTATTTTCCCAGTTGTTCAACCATTAACGTTCCGATTAAGAAAAAAGGACAAGTGTGTGGCTGCCACGGCTAGTAGTATCTGTTGCTTTTACATTTCATACTTTGAAAAGCTGAAGATCTTTGAATCACTTGAGCGAGTTTTATCAGCGAACTATTATAAAATTAAACCACATCGTTTGAGAAAAGAATTAAATAGAACTGGATGGGTTAACATGCGTTGACAATAATGAGTTTATCGTAATTTCAGAATTTAGCTGCAGCGGAACGGTAGAACGGTAGTCACGCGGATTTCCTCGCGCTAGGCTTTTGAATGTGTGAGCCTATTCGTCTCTTCCTTCCTTTATAATATACTACTACTACTACTTTTCTTTTTTCTTATATATGAAGAATGAGCGTCGCAGGCTCGACATCATCACGCGGAACACATTCTCGATCACGCTCCAGGTCTAGATCACCACCATACAACGATGGCCGTTATATGCCATCACGCTACAGCTCTCGATACGATTCATACAGCTACCGACCTAGAAACGCAATGTCTAACGCCATTGACGATTACAGAGAGTTACGAGACCGAGACCGAGATCGAGATAGAGACAGAGGCCGACTCAATTTTCGAGACGACAGATATCTGGCACGCGGCAGAGAAAGGTTTCTAATTGGGCTCTTTTTTCTTAATTCTTTAATTATACCTTTCCTCTCTCTCTTCTTGATGATCCCACTGAAGAGGGATGTTTAATTGGCTGGAAGAGAAGACAAATTGGATAGTTGATGCGACCAATGGACGAATGATATCTGTTTTACTGATGCAATAGTATAATTGTAGGGATAATCGATATCCTCCGCGGTATTATCGCGATGACTTGCCACCACCACACCATTATCCACCGTCGTCTTCAATTCCACGAGAATATCCAAAACCGTCGTCGAGTGCTTCAGTGCGTCGAGACAGTAAGCATTTTTGAATCATCTTAGAATTAAAGAAAGGAAAAGAAGATTTAAAGTTTACATGTGGTGTTGGTGGTGACCTAAATAAAACCTTGTGTAGCAAGCAGCGAAAGATTGAAAGAGCCAAAGAACGCAGCACCAGCAAATTTCAACAAGGACGTAAAAGATGACATACGCATGGGAAACACCGGCCCTGACTCGTACACACCTCCACCTCCACGCTACAACGATTGGCATCGCGACCGTGACCGTGATCGTGAAAGAGAACGACGGTATCGGGACGACTGGCGAGATATGGACATAAGAGGCCGTGATCGGGATAGGTAAAGCAGCATATAGGCACACATTCCTTTGTTCCTGTCTGGGTAACATAGTCCGTGTTATTGACTATTTTTTCTCTTTCCCCCTTTCTTTCTCTTTTTCTCTTCTTATCCAGTTATATGATGCGATACGACAATCCGGCATACGGTCCACCTCCACCACTCGCACCGCCATCACTATCAATGTCATACCCTCCATCCTTTGGCGGCGATTCGTACCGGCCGGACCGTGACCGTGATCGAGACATGCCACCCTCACCTGGCGGCCCACACCTGCCATATTATGACAGAGACCGGATGGATGATCGCGACTTTTACCGACATGTGCCTCGTAATGGACCTCCCATGGATTCGGATCGTTATCGCGGGCGGCCAGCGCGTTCATGGGGCCCTAGCTCGAGTCCAGCACCCTCTGTGCTCGGGCCCATCAAGGCACGAGAACGCGATCGAGAGCGCGAAGGAAGCATTAAAAGTCCACGCAGCGCAACTTCAGCGAGCGGCATGCCGCTGTGGGCACCGGTTCCGCAGTCAGCAACAGCAGCAGGAGCAGGACAACGTCTGGGAAGTGGTGGGCGAAGAGAGGATGACAAGGCAGAGTTCCGTTCGGATGATACAGACAGAATTTCTGGATATGGTAAATGGGGATCACTTTCCGTTTTTTATGCAATTATTACTTGGCGGCAACCTGATTGATTCCTTTTTTTATGCTCTCTTTTTTCTTTCTTCTCATTGACCACCCCGTTTCCTTCCCCTTTTCAATTACCAACCACAAAACACCCGGTTACTTAAACAAACAAAGCAGACGGCGACTCTACAATGACAACGCCCAAGCGAGGCAATACACCGGATCGTAAAGAAAGCGACAGACCTGAGTCGGACCGAATGTCAATTGCGACTGGTGAACGAACGTCACCACCGCCTTCTTCAAACGCATCCGAGATTGCAGAAGTGTCGAAAGCAGAATCAGAAACCAGCACTACACGGTCTGTTGTTGAAGACGTCCCTCGTGATTCTGGACTCGACGTCACAGTCAAGAAAGAAGAAGAGGACGAAGAGATGGTCGAGCCATCACCTGTGATTACTACAACAGCACCAGCGACACCACCACTGCCGGCAGAAACAGCGACAAAACCAGAGTCAAGGACAGAACCGACAACAGCAGCAACATCTGCAAACGAGTCAGCCCCACCTCCGCATTCTCCACTATCAGAACCTCAGACACAACAGACGGAAGTAACAGCAGCAGCAGGAGGAGGAGGAGGAGGAGGAGAGGGAGAAGTCGACAAAAATGTAAACCCCGAACCTATGGAAGAAGATCCGTCAGGTGTGGAGTCGAATGTCGAAACCAACAAAGCTGCTGTAGAAGATGTGAACTCTCACGCGTCACCTCCTTCTGCTACTGTTCCAGCTATTTCGGCAGAAGCGAATGCTGTTCCTGAGTCATTACCAGCTGTTACCACTAAAGATGTTGAAAAGACTCAATCTCAAGCACAGAAACAGGAGCAGGAACAGGAACAGGAACGGCCAGCAGAACAAGCGGTAGCAGCAGCAGAGGCGCCAAAGTTGAATGGCGAAAAGCAGTTGTCTCAACAAGAAATCGTCGAACGCATTGACCAGATTGAAAACGATATCACCATGTATGAGGAATTGTTGGAACAACTGAATAAACGTGAGGAGGAAGGCAAAAAGGAATCCAACGACGAGCACGAAACGGTATCAACGACCGGTGGAGAACTTGGATCCCTCTCAGCAGCAGAAGAGCAAAAGGAACGTGAAGAGGAAGAAGCTGCGAAGCAGCAAGCGTTGCAAGTGATCAGTGAAGAAACGAGCCGATCACAACACATAACTGATATCGAAAATCTTTCTTCGCTCAAGACATCGCCTGTGATGCGCAAACGCCCTCAGCTTCTCATCAACCAAGTCCGCTCCAACGACGAAACCGACGACTTACTGTCAGAAAAGCTGATTGCTGATAACCGCAAGGTTGCCAAAGAAAACTCAAAGATGATTGGTGGATGGCAGGGCAAGCCAGACACGGCAGACGATTGGTCCGATGAAGAAGAGTGGACAAAGCCCTTGTATCGCACCATTGACGAGTTCCCGTGCTACAAGGAGAATGTCAAGAACTTTGACAAGGTCAAGGTGTCGATTGCCAACAGCATGGCGCAGCACAAGAAGGCATTGAAAAAGAAGGAAATGCGCTTGAAGAAGGAATATCGAGAACTCTACGAAGAGTGGAAGCAGCGTTGCTTGACGCTGGATCGTATCCGTGACCATGAACGACGTGCTTTTGAGAAATACACATATCGGTCTCAATCGCGCCGTCGCACGGAAGAGGAAACAGAGGAATTCGTGGATGGCGTCATTTTCAACAGTGATCATGATGCGCTGCGGTTTGGCACAGATGGTATTGGCAACTCATATGGTGGACCGACTCAGGGCGCGTGGACATCCGACGCAGCTCGATCAGAAGCAGAGCTGCTCGAGATTATCCAGTCGCTTGAGTCTGCTGATATGCGAAACCCCGAATTGCGTGCAGCCAAGACGACAGCCACCATTCCTGCAATGATTCTCGACGAAAAGGAGCGCATGCGTACATTCGACGATCGAAGCGGACTTGTGATGGATCCTTTGACATACTATCACACTGGCCCTGAAACGGAAGATCACTGGACGCAGCAGGAAATGACGGCCTTTATGGAAAGTTACATGCAGTATCCCAAGCAGTTTGAAAAGATTGCCGCAGCCGTCCAGACCAAAACTGCTCCTCAATGCGTCTTGTTCTACTATCGCAAAAAGACCAAGATTGATTTCAAGGCACTCGTTAGCAAAGGGAGACGTGGTAAGGCCGGGAAAAGACGAGATCGTTTGGCTGCAGCTATCAGACGCGCTACTGGTGGTGGATCGTCGACCACGCGCAAGGGCAAGAGCAAGGGCTCTGCTCTGATGACGGATATCGGTGAGGCTCAAGTGTCTCGAAAGGCGAAACTAAAAGAGACAGAACGTAAAAGTCGCGAGTTGCGGGAGTTGGAAGAAGCAAATGCATACTGGGATGGTGTTCATGAACGTCGGCGAAGCAAGCGTCCTGGACCTACGCCTTCAGCCTCAGCACCCACAGCCGCTGGCCCGCAGACATCTGCAGTAGTCGGAGCAACAGGTTTGGCATCAGCCGGTACGGAGGAACTCGACAAGACGCGTGGCGATAAGCGAAAGCTGTCTCGACGAAAGGGGAGATCACCTAGAGGTTCTGCTAGTGCTGCTCAAGTCGTACCAGGCGAGCCCCCAGCTAATAGCAACAACACTAACAATAACAACAGCAACAACAACAACGAAGAGTTGATGGATGAAATGGACAGTGCGGAACGAAACTTGGGAGGTGCGGCAAGATGGTTAGACAAGGATAAAGAAGCAGCCATTGAAGCATTCAAGGTACACGGTCGCAATTTTACGCGTGTGGCAGCGCTTGTTGGAACAAAGACTGAAGACCAGTGTCGCAACTTTTATCACAACTATAAGCGCAAGTTTGGTCCTTATGCGTTTGATGAAGAGCCCGAGTTGACCACTGGCGCTGTAGCCTCATCGACAGCAGCAGCGTCAGCAGAAGCTCCGATAAAAGCGTCTCCTGCCACAGCTGCTCCTGGTCCTACTGGTCCTACCACTACAGCGATGGTTAGCGAGACCACAGGTGCTCGACCGGACTTGAAGGCGGAAGAGGAGGATGCGGCAGCAGCATTGATGGGTATGTGTAGAATGGGAGCAGCTACTCCGCCGCCAGCAACACCCAGTGGTGCTATTACTACTGCTGCTAGTCCTGCCGCTGATGCAGCAGCAGCAGCAATGAAGCCAACGCAAGGTCATACGCGTACATTGTCGACGACCCAAATGGACGATCAGCGCCAAGGACGAGGATCCACTTTGCCTGCTGCTGCTGCTACTATTACTACTACTGCGACTAGTACATCAGGAGGAGGAGGAGGACAACAACGACGTCGGCGAGCACGTACTTCATCGGGCAAAGCTGTTGACAGCGATATGATGGACGAGTGGATGGAAACGGAATTTACTGCGAATCGACCAGCACGCAGACCTGGACGACCACCTGGGTCGACCATGTCCTCTGATCCAGTGAAGCGTCCAGCCTATTCGTCCTACTGGTCCGTCTCGGAACGCAGTGAGTTTATGCGACTTTTGGAGAAATATGGCTGCGATTGGGATAAGGTGGCGAGTGCATTGACAACAAAGACGGCGACGCAAGCGCGGAACTTTTATGTCAACAATGAAGAGAAGATGCAACTGGATGAAATTGTGAAAAGGCGCGAGCGAGCTCCTGAGCAGCAGCATCCACCCGCTATCACTGCTACTGCTGCTACTGCTCATCATCACCAGCCTCCTCCTCCTCCTCCTCCACCACCGTCATCGCAACCACAAGCGCAACAACAACAACAGACACCTGCACACCCACCACTGCCGCCACCATCGCAAGAACCAGTAGCAGCGTACGAGGATAGTTCAAAGACGCACTTCCGAGTAATGCAAAATTTACCATTCCATCAACCGGTTGCACCAGAGCAACATCCACCTCCACCTCCACCACCCACTTACGCAAGCCCATCTATGAGTGGTGGTGGTCCTCGCGTAGGTTACTTCACGCCGTCTCCCCCTGCACCACCATCAGCAGCAGCACGACAGCATCAACAACCCGGGGTGATCCATGCTTATCCTCCTTCTCATCCGCCCCCACCTCCCGGATACTCAACAATGCCTCCACAACATCCACAACCTCAATCATCACCATCCATAGCAGGCTATCCACAACAGCAACAACAGCCGCCACCGCCATCGCACCATCCTCAACCACACCATCACCACCACCATCATCCTCAACAACAACAGCAGCAACAACAACACGCTCATCCATATTCGCACATGCACTCCGATAGATCGGCACATCCATTGCAACCACCGAGCCCGCATCCACCTCCTCCAGCAAATGTATCATCCGAGCCTGCGTCCTCTTCGGTGACAAAGGTAGCGGATTTGTTGAACAGTGATGAACCTAGCGACTCGACAAACCAAAACAATTGGGAATCATGGTTTTCTTAGCATGGCTTTCATTTGTCCAATTAATCCTTCTTCTTTTGTACATTAATATATTAGTATAAATACATATATACAACAACAATTCATATTCCACTTTAATCGAACGAAGAAAAAAAACCAGAGAAAGAAAGGGTGGTGCCATATCTTATACCCGTAGATAAATAGATGGATAGATGGACACACAATGGAAACAGTAGAATGATAAAGGGGAAGGGCGTAACGAAAGGGCCACCTATCAACATCATACCCAGTATGTAGCATCCACATTGCATATTATATGCACTGAGGTAGATGCGCTATTCTGTGAGTATGTAAGTACGCATCGTCTCTTGACATACAGCATTCTATGTAGTTATCTAATATGACCCATTATGCGTGTCCGTATTGAATGAATGAATAAATGAATGAATGAAGGATGGTGCTATGTGGTGGCGGCACGTGAAAGAATTAGAGGGCACCATTTTTGGGACATGGAGGTATTGTCCCCTTACTTTTGCCGAAACACACAAAGATGGGCTCCTCTCTTTTCTGGCCTCTGCGTTGTACAAAAATTTGGGGTGGGAAGGGAAGGGGGGGGGGTTCAGACGGGCGGGGGGTGAGGAGGGGGTCTTGTCCATCAGGGATAGCTTCGAAGCAAAGAAAAGCAAAAGGACAAGAAGGCAATCAATTATAGGAGCTGCCCCGTTTGCCTTTTTATTTAACTAACGCCCTTTTACAATATCCAGTCTCATTATATATTACTTCTTTTCTTCTTCTTCCTCTTCTTCCTCTTCACCCTTTGCCTTTCTACTACTCTATATAATCAACACCATCCTTACTTTTCAATAGAAATTCTTCTTTTTCTTCTTCTTGCATCTTTTTTCCTAAATTCTTGTCAATCAAGTTCATACATGGAGCCTGCACCGCCACCCGCCGCCGCAGCCTATTCATCACGCCTCACGCGTTGGTTCTTTCGATCCAGCAGCAACTTACAGCAACAAGCAGCAGCAGCAGCAGCAGCAGGTGACGACTTGGATGACACGAAATCATCCATTACACAATTCGGTGTGCCCTCACAATTCGATGATCTACAGCACCAAAAGGGGATCAAAAGCAACAGCTGGTTCAACCACGATGCTGCTAGCCACCAGAGCAACAACACCAAAAAATCCGTTCGACGTATCGCTTCAGCGCCTAATGCTAAAAACATGCTAGAAAACAAGAAGCAGTATCACCACCAGGAAACTCCGCCGCCACTGCCTTCCTCAGGTTATGCACACCATCACGATCCTAATATCAAGCCATCGCCACTGTCATCCACAACAACGCTGGCGACGTCTCGGATGGGCAGAAGTAATTTGAATCGATCCGAAACGCTTAAATTGAATCGACGCTCCTATGCAGCGAATAGCGTCAAAGTGCGTGAAGTCCAAGTAGGACCGAGCAGGTGAGTCCGTTACTATACAGAGAGGCTAATTGACCAGAGCCTTGGTTGCTAGTTCTATCGTGTCTCCCAGAACAAAGGTTAACTAATGGTTCCATTGCATACATAGTTTCTCCAAAGTACGATTATTAGGCAGAGGCGACGTTGGCAAGGTTTACTTGGTTAAACAGAAAGGCACCGAGAAAATGATGGCCATGAAAGGTATGTAATATCAATCAAGATAATAAAAAGTATTTCCTTCTTGGTACCGTTCGCTCTTTCTCTCTCTCTGTGTATGCGTACAGAGGAGCCTCCCCACCTAAAGAAGATATATAACCCCTTTTTCGTTAACACACAATCTCAACCCCTGAAAATAAAAAACTATTATTCTAGTCTTGTCAAAGAAAGAAATGATCCGACGGAACAAGATCAAACGAGTTTTAGCGGAACAAGAAATCTTGGCGAGCGCCAATCATCCGTTCATTGTGACCCTCTATCATTCGTTTCAAAGCCAAGACTTCTTGTACTTTGTTACTGAATATTGTATGGGAGGTGAATTCTTTCGAGCGCTTCAATCTCGACCAGGCCGGTGTCTTAATGAAGAAGGGGCGAAATTCTATGCTGCAGAGGTGATTGCTGCACTCGAATATCTTCATCTGCAAGGCTTTATTTATCGCGATCTGAAACCTGAAAGTAAGTAAAATGTACACTGCCATGATTACCACTACTGGCTAGTTACTACTACTATACATATGCGGGAAACAAAAAAAAAAGGGCACACATGCACAATATACGTATGATGATGTATATATGTCATATCGATCAGTAGATTAATCAAATGCATACTCATTCCTGGTTTATTATCATTGTTGTTATTCTTGCAGATATTTTGCTGCATCAAAGCGGCCATCTGATGCTGACTGACTTTGATCTGAGCAAACAATCAAACCCGCCATGTCCACCAAACATTGTCAAATCCGCCTCTCCTCATATTGTATGTTGTTATTGTTGACACACGCGCCCGTGCGTATATTATGTTACTCTTTTAATTAATTATACAACGCTTGCTAACAGCAAACCTTCTTTTTCTCTTTGTTTCTTAGCCACCTTCCATCGACACAAAAACGTGCATTGCACACTTGAGGACCAACAGCTTTGTGGGAACTGAAGGTAAATTCTTCATCAACTACTGCTACTCTAAATTACACGATTTCCTCTCTCTCTCTTTATTTATTGCTCCCCCATGCAGTATACACTTCTCCTTTATTTTTATTACCAGATTGTAGAATTAGTATTAGTTTCGTGAGGAAAACGTTTTGACATGATTGTTTCCGTTTGTTAGAATACATTGCGCCAGAAGTGATCCGCGGGTGTGGCCACACAAGCGCAGTGGATTGGTGGACACTAGGCATTCTAATTTTTGAAATGTTGGTAAGAAACAAGCAGAAAAGTTATACTTGCCCCTTGTTATTTGCGTTGTTACTATTATGGTTGCCACGGTTACGTATATTGCTATGGCAACGACACTACATTCGTTGTCATAGATATTTGTTGTGAAGCGCTATGGCAAGAATATCACTTGTGCAAAAAAGAACGATTCACTCATGAGGTACATGGTGCTTTAATTTTTAGTATGGGACAACGCCCTTCAAAGGCGCAACCCGCAACGAAACCTTTTCGAAAATCTTGCATACGGACATTATTTTCCCTGAACGGTCGACAGGCTCGTATTTCAAAAGTAATAACAATACCAACAGTAATCAGCACTATCCGAGCCACACCAGTCGACGTGCCAAAACTGAACCGCAGGCGGTTTCAAACAATTGCAAAAACTTGGTTCGTCGTTTACTCGACAAGCAGGAGGATGCTCGGCTCGGCTCGCGCGCAGGCGCTAGCGATGTCAAGGCCCATCCGTTCTTTCGGACGATCAAGTTTGCTCTTCTAAGGCATATGACACCACCCATCGTGCCTTCGCAAAGTATTCAAAACCCTCAACGCCCCTTGCATGAAAGCGTGAGTTTGGATCTTGATCGTGATGCGCCCATCGAAGCAAGTAACAGCAATCCCTTCTCAAAGTTTAATTCTGGTAAGGTGTACAATCTCATAAACAAGTTTGCTTTCATGTCTACTCGTTTTCTGTGTGCTAACATTTGTTCATGGTTGTTGTTGTTATTGGCGTTTGCTGGCTATTTTTCTTAGTGACGTTATACCATGAAGGAGACTCGGATTCGGAGACCATTGTCTTTTCGGAGGACTAAAGAAATTGAGGGCTGTGCCCCATCATCTTCAAACGTGTGCCTCTCGTTTACTCCCTAATTATTGTTCTACCATATACTCTTTTCTCTCTTATTTATACAAACACACACAGCATTCATCATCGTGCGTTAGCCCTCCCACCTCCGCTCCCTGCTTTCTCACTCACTCACACACTTTCTCTCTATAAATATTTGTACAGTAACTAAAAAGAACTCCAAACCCGTATAATTCGTGTTTTTTTTCTCCTTAAAATATACAATGGTTGGGTCCATGCGCTCGTTTAGCTTGACAAGCTCGCTCCACTTTTTTTTTATCAACTCCTTATTTTTATATCGTCAGGACTTGCTTGTTAACTTGCTAATAACTCCATGCACACATACATACATCCTACACGCTATCGCATTTACTATCTCCCCCGCCCTCCCCCAAATTCTTTCTCCTTTTACTCTTTGCAAAAAAAAAAGTGATCGAGAAAGAGAAAGTGACAGTTTTTGCTCCTTACTGCTAACAAGTATTTCCATAATCGGTGTTTTGATATCCTTTTCGCATTACTATTGACATAAATGCTCATACAGATCATTGGGTGCTTATCTGTTTACATTCATAGCTGTCAGCAACTGCGATGACGTCAGTTTTACTGATGATTTCGCAAGAATGGATATATGTGATCTTTTCCAGGATATGGCGTCAACAATATGGAGGTTGTGTTTCTCTCATGCAAAATCATTTTAAGCGCCGCAATCTTATGCATTAGCAAGATGACATAGAGCACTTTCTAGTTCCAATGGTACAGGGTGACATGGAGAACTTATTGTGGGGGCTCTAAACAAGTCCTTTTACGTTATCATTATTACGCAAATCACACAAAAACTAAATAAATTTGAAAACTAGAGAAGAAATCCTTGAATTTCGCCAATTCGCCACTACAGTTCTGTTTCCAGTACTGACTCGGACCAAAAAGCACCGGCGGGATCTACGATGTTCAAATTGTCATGGCTGTCGAGAAAGTGAACAAGGAGATACATATGTAGCTCTGACAAACTCTTATTTCAAAAGTAAAAAGAGTATAAATGTTTCTTCATCAACACAAGCACTTGAAGTAACTATAAGAGTTACGCAACATCTGTTATTTCCAGTTAAATCCCTGTCGTTGCAAGAACAGCTCTTGTGCATATAAATATATTATGCATTCACATTAGCAATGGAATTGAGTTTTCCGTACGACCATAACTATATGAAGTATTTTCTTCTCTATATAAATTATGCTGCCCTCAACAACCTGGATGCCAAAGTGACTGCTCTCACTGCCTCGTTGTCGCCCTATAAGCTCACATGAGCGGGTACCTTTTCTGTGCTACATCATTTGGTCCGCCATCCAAAAGACCAAACGCAGACGCATGAAAAAGTGCAAACACGTAGCTATTACGATTGCAGCAAGTCTGCCCAGCTCTAGGGTGTCTCGGGACACATCGTTTTAAAAAAAACCACACTCAAAACATAATGTGTAGTACTGCTTGTGTGTTCAATTGAAATTACGGAATCGACGTAACAGATCCCCTCAAGAGACGATGTCCCATGGGTGATTTGAACAACAACTTTCCGCAGAGTTTATAATTCGTGAGCTAAGCGTAACTGGGAACTGTAGTCGCGGGGCAGCCGTCTCGGACTGTTGCGATATGCTTTCATACATTAGTTTTGATAGCGCAGGCCTTGTTTAGCTCCAGTGTCGAGTAGAGGGGTACGCGTCGTCATTGCTAAAGAGAAGAGAAAAACATCGTAACAGTCGTGTAGAGAAATGAGATTAGTGTGTACGCGTAGCCTGGAGTGTGCACATTGCGCAGGGAATCCCTATGTCTCGGGAGATGACAGACCCATTGCTCAGCGTGTCTAGTGTGCTTGTCAGTGTAACATGGCATGACCTGGGTTGGCAGTATGTATTAGACGCTGTCAACTCTCTCTCTTTTTCCTTTTTTGGATCAGCTAATCGAACGAGCAATAAAATAGATTTAAAAGCAATGCTTGGAAACAAATTCTGCTACTTTGCTCCCCCTCCCTGTCACACTTTTTTTCCTACTCGCACTGTCACCTCTAAAATGAAAGTACTCACAAAGATGTCGACGGATCGTGCAGGCCGCGTTAAGTAGCCAAAACTAAACGCAGCAGCAGCAGCAGCAGCAGCAGCAACAACAACACAAAGAGCGTCGCTGACGACTACTTCAAGAAGTTAGCAGAGAAGAATGACGAGTACTTGGAAAAAAAACTTGCTCTTTTTCCCTATTTTACATATTTTTAATAATCACTTAGTATCTGAATCATAATACCAGCATTGCGCTGTATAGAAGCAAAAGACAAGCCTTTTTCTGCTGTTGTGTTCTCAGCGTCTGTTCTAGTAACTCTTTCTTTTCTATCATGCCTTCCTTTGCCAATATAGACAATGATTGTGGTAAACGTGCAATTGACAAGGTCAGATTCTCACAAGGAGGGGTATAAAGATAATGCCGGTTGACAGCATTAAAATCCATGATTACTAGATATTTCATAATAGTTTAGTAATAAAACGGGTTATTCAAAAAGAAGAGCTATGGTGGCTTTTCATCATAAAGCGACTCCTCCTTGCTCAATCCATCCACTGAACGTATTCGAAGTGGACGTAGGCCAAGAGCCGAATCATGATACAAAAGACAGTATGTTAGTTTCGGCGTGTGCTTAGAAATGCTTCCAAAATTACTCATGAATGAAACATACTGCAGTAACGTAATTATGATTTAGTGGCAACCAGACCGGTTCTACTAGAGAAAACAGTCGGTCACTATGGCTGAAAAGACACGAACAATGCGTACTCTTTAAGAGAAGCAGTAAATACGATGCAGGGACACGAAATAACATAACAAAACGGAATTATGGTTTTCCACATTTTCCCACAGTCCTTCAACTGTTTGGGTTTTGTAACACGATGGAGACTTGTTCGTAGAACAGATTATGAGGTGCACGTGTAAAGCATTGAGGTTTTCCTCTTACTCTCGGGAGTACTACTAAAAGCACAAAGTGTTATCACGATTCACAATAACAGCTGAAATTGGCTCCACTGTAAAGCTCATTATCTACTAGTGCTGCCATTTTGGGGAAATCAGGTAACTCTCGCTTGTACACCCAGACCGGACAGAACCGAGCACAGGTTCACACAAATCACACGCAGTCTCCATAACAATCAAATCAAACCCTGATAGCGAGAGCCCGCGCCTCAAATGCGCCACTTGTTGAGATCTAGTGAAGATCTTACATTTTATGGGAAAGTAAGTAATACCATCGCTGAGCGAGCGATTTGTTTCGCCAATCTTGCTTCGGTCTTGGCGATTCACATGATTGAACAAAAAGACCTTTAGCTTATATTACTTGGAGAAGTCGGATTAATCTGCCCTAGTTAATGCCAAAATGGACTTGACAAGTTATAGGCATCCAGAAGTAGTCGCGGATGTATCAAAGGCAATAATCAACAAGTTACGGCATTCTTCGATTGTATAAATTGTGCTGATACATGATCAGTAAGAGTAGAACTTTACTAAATACCTACATCGAGAGGACGCAGGGAGTATTGTATGAATTAAGCGATAAATTGAGTGTAAAATCTCGAAAATAAAAATAAAAAAAGAGAGAGAGTGTAAGAGCGAAAATAAAGTACACAATATATTGACTGTTGCAAAGTACACCATCTCGGAGGAGTAACCCGTACAAGTATACTACACAGCCCGTCATGCTTGCAAGTATGAACACAAAGATCGGGCCCATCATTGATAATCTAGGGTTTTCTATGATGTAAGTTTGTTCGAACACGTAGTTGTAGTGGTACTTCTTGTGCTCGCACCCGTGCGAGCCACTCTATGATACTCTATTTTTAACGCCAGCTGCGATTACCAAAAACGATTTTTTTGGTTAGTCTGGTTTTATCTATATCCTCTTGTGCACTTGATGGAGTTACGCAAGCAAGGTTTATTGCGTAAGCTAAAATTCGATCAGAGAAACAAAATACAAGAATCTGCAAAAGGTTTAAGATTTGAGAAAATACACGGGCGGCACCACCTTGACTATCAAAGTAGCTATTTGAGTTGTTAGTAACGGTTTCTTTTTTAACATTGACGCTTCAGCGTGAAAGCATTAGTGGGCCCAAACGGAAGTATCCTTGATTTCCATAGATTCGCGCCTTTCAAAAAAAAAAAAAAAGTCAAAATATGTGCTGGGTTTCATTTCTCGTTCATTGATATGCGGAGTGCGCATGTGACACATTGTGGCGTCAAGTGAGGATGGCATTTGTATCTGTAATAGCAGCGTACAGCGTACAATACTGAGAAAGCAGTATTTTCTGAAGACATGAGAATACATGCTCTTGCTGCTGCCTACTGCCATGATAAAACACGTGTGAAGAAAAAGAGTCTGTTCTTGCATAGAAGCAGTCCGTCAACCCCGCAGCAAACCACGTCGAGACTGGTTCTCTGCTTTTAGTTAGTTAGTGTGGGGTAAACAAGTGTCACTCAATTATGTGGAGAGACCAGTTACAAGTGCGGAGTTGTAACCATTTATGGGGTGCCGTGTGAATTCCCTTTACGTATGCGAAGAGTCTTTTAGGAAATTCGTAAGACGGATATCAATCCAATTGGGTAAACGTACACAACCGTATCCGTGTTCTTCTACACATAGAGCGGAACATCCAACCGAGGCGATCGATTTTTGTGGGGACGGATACCGTCCCAATTGGTTGGAGATATGCATTTGGAAGCAAGTGGCTGCCGAAGCTATATAAGAGAACACGTCTTTCCCCACAATTTTTTTCTAATTCCACCTACTTTTCTTTACCCACTCTATACTTCTTTATATATAATGGCGACCGAAGAAGTTATAATAAAGAAAATGAAAACGGATGATTCAATCGAGTTATCCCACGCCGACTTGCCACAATCTTTGGAAGAACTTGATCCAAAGCTCGAAGCCAAAATCCGAAGAAAATATGATTTACGTATCATGCCCATCGTAACCTTGATTTACTTGATGGCATTTATCGACAGGTACATTATTCCTCAGCCTTTGACAACTACGACCAGACAACCACGATAAATTCGGCTCCTACGTTACTAACAACAAATATTGAATGTATTCAAAGATCAAACATGGGAAATGCTAGAGTCCTCGGCATGGAAGAAGACCTCGAGTTGACTGGTGTTCGTTTCAACATTACCTTGACTGCCTTTTTCATTACTTACGTCCTCTTTGAAGTGTGAGTTGCGTTTATTTTCGATCAGAAATTGTTGTTTGAATGACAGGAAGCGGTTGAATGCTTATTTATGTTCCTTCCTTGACAATATAGTCCAACAAACATCATGTGCAAGAAATTCGGTCCTAGAGTAAGTCGAATTCGTATTTTTTTCTATTGCAGGTGCATTACAGCGCTATATAGGAAGAGCGTCGTTTGCCTATTTCTTTTTCTCACCGAAGCTTTAATTTGTGATAATAGATCTGGTTGTCGATTATTACCTGTTCCTTTGGTCTTTTGACTATGTGTATCGCATTCTGCACCAACTTTGCCGGCATTACAGCTGCACGCGCTATTCTTGGTATCGCTGAAGCAGGTATCATGCCCGGTATTTCGTATATGCTTTCGACCTTGTAAGTGCCTTTGCAATTACTCATGAAGAGCAAGAACTCTTCTACGTTGTATATCTTGATTATTAAATTTATATTTTACTTAGTTATCGACGCCATGAACTTGTCACTCGCGTTGGTGTTTATGCCGCATTTGCCAGTTTAGCTGGTGGCTTCGGTGGTATGTATACAAATAAAATCTTCTGTCAATTCCAATCACAGCGGCTAAACTTTATCTTTCGGTGTATACTGATCATCTTGTCTATACTTTTTAAACAGGTTTACTTGCAACCGGCTTACACATGATCCCTCCGTGGGGTATGATCCACACCTGGCGCAACATTTTCTTCTTTGAAGGCATTTTAACCATCGTATCCGGTGTCATTTGTTACATGTTCTTACCAAAGTCGCCTGAAACGGCAAGATTTTTGACTGAAGAAGAACGACGCATTGGCGCTCTCCGCATCCAACTGGAAGTCCTTACCAACAATCAAACCAAAATTCAAAAAAGCCACTTTAAGCTTGCCATATGGAATTTACATACTATTTTAATGTCTATTGGTTTGTTCTGCTCGCTCTTGTGTATGAATTCGATTGCTCTTTTCATGGTACGTTAATTCTTTTTAACTACTAGTACTACTACTACTATCATAATTATATTTTGTACATAGAAAACCAAAGATATTTGTGTGTTAACTTGACAATTATTTTTTTTGTATAGCCTTCTCTTCTGAGAACCATGGGTTATGACTCAATTCAGGCTCAATTAATGACAGTACCTCCTTATGCTGTTGGCACTGTAGTCTGTATAGTCCTCTGTGTTCTTTCCGATCGCTTCAAGACGCGTGGTATCATCATTGGTGGCATTGTTGCCGTTTTAATTACCATTGCCTTTGCTATCCTCCTTGGTGTTTCAATGGATAGTTATGGCGTTCGCTACATGGCTATTTTCTTTGCCACCGCCGGTGCATTCACTGGTAGTCCCATGCAGATCGGCTGGCTCGTCGAGAACTCGGCTGGTCCTATGGTTCGCGCTATTACCAGTGCTACTGGTGTCAGTATTGGCTCGCTCGGTGGTTTGCTTGCAACCTGGACTTACGCAACCGATTACACTATTGGTCACATTATTAACCTGATTTCTGGTGTTGTCATCATCTGTGTTGCTGTTACTGCTACTATCAACTTGCGCTGGCAGAACCGTCAACGTGCACTGGGCAAGAAGGATCATATCCTGCAAGGTCTCACACAAGACGAAGTCGAGCAACTTGGTCACTCGCATCCTCACTTCCGTTTCACACCTTAATTGCTCTTATTACTACTCTACACGCTGCTTCCTATCTATATCCCCTCTCTCCTCACCCGTCATACACTTTTGCTTTTTAAAATGAAAATCACAATCTCTCAACCTTTTATGTACTTATTATCTCAGCGACCTCCTTATCATCACTCTCTTCCTGCTTGATGCAGGCTTGTAAAATAGTTTGTTCTTCTTTTCTCTCTTTATCATTATTTATATGTTTTGTAAAATATAAACATTCGCAGCTGGTAGACCATCTGTTTGCTGGTTAAACAATTCATTGCAAACCACCACAAAAATACAACGGTAACAATTTTTTACATACTGTTTTGTGCCTTTCGTTTTTCTAAAATCAGTACGAACACTAGCCTGTTATGACCGGAAAGTTTAATCGTTTACTTCTCTGGGATTACACGGATTTTTATTTCCGGGTTTACTCGCTGAATCAAATTCAGGGACATCTGCGGAGATGTTGCAGTGGCTCATCAGATGAGCATCATCAGAGCAGTACAAATAGCAGCTTTTGCAAGGCACGTTATTGAAATGAAAGCTTCTTTGTCATCACTTTGCTAGCAACCCATAATGATGAATAATAGAGAAAAGTTCGTAAAGAGTTGATGTACATAGTGTAGCTGTACCATTAAAAAGAATAAAACTTATCGTTTTCAAACATTGTTTTGATCTTCCTTTGCGTTCGTATGTTGTATGATGAAGAGATGCTGTGGCAATAATATCGGTAACAAATACAATACTGTCAATATCATTTGGGCTATGGTGCCAAACAAAGAAGCTTTTCTTTATATCGCTTCGTCGAGCTTGAACGTTTTCCGAAATTAGTAAACCATGCGGGTGGGTGATCCGAGCCTCCATGAGTGCGAAAACAAAAACGATTTGCTTATAGTCCAACTCTCATTTTTTGAGCACTATAATGAGCGTATGTCAATGCGTTTTTGGAATTAATGGTAGTAGCAGTCGCTCTAGATCAATATGTCACTACTTGTCCCATGTGTTACGATTTTTTCAACCATTTAAACCATGATAGTCAAAGTTGAACTCGTGCGTTATTGAATAAATTAACGGATCGTATATCCGAAATTTTGTTTCTGCTTTTGGATATCTAGTGTAGTTTTATCGGCTAGAATTGCAAGAACGGGTGGGTGACAGTATTCATGTTACACCGATTGTTCCATTATCGAGCTTCTAATTTGACAAGACCTTGACGTCTCGGGGTATATACACATACACACCCCTAATACAGACGAATCCAAAACACGAATTAATAAAGCGAAGAAAATGTGGGGGCATAATCACAAGCAAATGCTTCATGATTCTGTAGTAGCGTTTTTGATGATCTTTACCATTCTATTTCCGCATGCCTTTTCGTATGATACGTTGTCGTCAGCTCGTCGGGTTTGCTGATCCGCATCTTTCTTGATCCTGTAGTAGTTAATGCAATATTATACATACCGCAACAATCATATTAGCCAACTTGTAGATTTAAGGAGAGTACAAGATCTTTGCCATACCAAAACTGCAAGATTCCGCGCACATCATCTGCGTGTCAGTGAAGAAAAATGTTTATAATGGCTCAGGAGTATCGAATATACCTTCACTGAGTCGATTCAATGGCGCCACTTTGAAGCGAGTGACCTGTAAACATGGAAGAATAAGATACCCGCAACGGCTCAGCTTGTTCAACTCAGGATCGATTCAGAAGGCTGGCAAAGCCTGGCTTTCTAGACAGTTACAACGCGAGCTGCTATTATCTGTTTTCCCTGGTCTTACATTTAAAGAACTGGGAGTAATTGCTACTGGTTTATGAGCGACAAACGCGTAACATCTTTTTGGAGATCATTGACAATCTATCAAGATTACGAAACAAGCTGGCTAGCTATCACAAACGTACATCAGCATGTCAAGAGTTTATCATACGAATCCGCTCACACACTGATATCACTTGCGCCGCTCGACCTACGAAGCGCGGTGAGCAGGCTGCAAAGGTATATACGTATCACATTGTCAATGAATTTTTTACTTTTAGACGGAAGCGCTAGTTTTCTTGTATGTCTTCCACACGTGACAAAAGTGACATCAAAATAGTAAAAGCAACACCACCACGAGACCAGAACCACAGCAGTAGCAGCGACGAGAACAGCAGCAGTAACAACAAGAAAATGACGGTTTCAAGGTTCAGAATCAGCTCAACCATGTACTAGTGAGACGTTTGTGATAGTAAATGTCTAAGACATCATGCTTTTGGTAATGCTGACGAGGTGCTCACTGCCCTCCAAAATTCGGATGCCTAAATGGCTGATCCCGCCGTCTTGTTCCCTTGATCCCTCTCTCCTGCCACCTTGAAAACATCCATTGTGTAATTAAAATAAAATGATTAATTAAAGGTGTTTATACAACGTATTCAAGAAGCAGTAGAGCAACCTTACAGGCAACTTACATAATCTGCACAAGCACGCAAAATCATCCAAACGATAAGAATTTGAAAGAACGAGCACTGCATCTCTTGGTCTGCCATCTAAGTTACTGATTGAACTCCAGAGCGTAAACGCGCAAGGTTTATAATTAAAGAGTGTAGGCCTTCCAAAATCTTTAACATGCCGAGAAGCGTGTAGGAATTAAGCCTGCTACTTGGATCACCGATTGCCAGTGCAGATC
Source organism: Zychaea mexicana (assembly GCF_025766255.1). Classification (NCBI taxonomy): domain Eukaryota; kingdom Fungi; phylum Mucoromycota; class Mucoromycetes; order Mucorales; family Lichtheimiaceae; genus Zychaea; species Zychaea mexicana. The sequence goes on along the minus strand of NW_026516696.1, from coordinate 145,688 downwards.
TCCCTTAAGACAATGCCACACATTAGCGAATTGAGAATGAAGCGTTTTCGCAGGAAGAGCTGTCATGAACCCGGGTGCTCATTTGTTATACTGCACAGTTCATAGCTGGTAGCCGCAGTCGCAAGAACTGCATGGGAGGCAGCCATCTTTGACTGCTCCGATTATCATGCGCCCGTTTTGGATAGCCTAGACCTTGTGTAACTTTAGTGTCGAGTAGAAGAAAAAACGCGTCTTTTATACTTTAACAAGTCGAGACACTCCATGAGAGCCGTGTAGAAAGACGAGACTAGTGTGTACGTGTAGCCTGGCGTGTGCACATTGCAAGGGGGAATGTCAGGTTGATTGCAATCCCAATGACTCGGGAAATGGCAGACCCATTGTCCAGTGTGCTTGTCGGTGTAACCTGACATTGCCTACATGGACAGGTGACCCTATCAACTTTCTTTTTTCCTTTTTGGATGGGGTGGGTGGGTCAGTTGAACAATTCTTTTTTTTCGAAATGGAAGATTTCCAGCCCTGTGACTTTGACCAATTAATTCACCACGAAACGCTCCAATCACACGAATCAAAATGTCAACGACGCGTGAAGGAGAACGCATACCGTGTTTGCATTTTCATTGCCATCTAACCTAAGCAAGCCCAGCAGAAGCTGCCTTGAGCTGGTTACTGTGCTCGCCTTTTTCTTTACACTGCAAGGAGTTGTATCTGCTTTGCATATGGTAGGGCGTTGACTGCATCAGTTCACATCATGTCGGGCTTCCCATAATCGGGTTTGAGAGGTCAATATTCATTAAATCGCGATGAGATTGTAGAAAACAAGTTGACACCGCTTGAAATGTAATTTTGACGATTTACACATGGCACACGCGTGCGCAGTAAAAACAAATGGACAGTCATATTGGTTTTCGCTCAGCACAAGGCTGGAAAGATTTATTAAGTGTTTTTATAAAAGTATATTTCAAAGTTATAGAAAAGAAAGAAAGAGAGAGAGAGAAGGAGAGGGAGAGAAGGAGGGAGAGAGTGGTTTGCACTGCTCACATCTACGCGATGTTGCCCAACCACGCACTTACCCGCTCCATCTTCTCCTCCTGGGAGACATGCTTTTGTTGTTGTTCGTCGTCGTCGTCGTCGTCTTCGTGCTGCTCCTGGTCAGCAGCAGAGTCAACATCAACTTCAATGATGATGGTACTGTTGCTGCTGTCATCGCTGTCATCGCTGTGGTGGTGGCCGTCGTGGCCTCGATTGCGGCGCGGGCGGGGCTTGTCCTTGATAGCTGTGGTCACTTTTGTAACGCGACCTCCACGGGTGGTTTTGATCTTGGTGATCAGTGAAGTGATGAACTTACTTCCAGTTATCTTGTTTACGACCTTCATGCTTGCGTGAAAACCAGTGGAGAAGTAAAGCGGAAAGAGAGGGGAGGAGCAGAGTTTTAGTTGGGAAGGAACAGAATTTATAACTTTTTTATTCTCAGAGTAACACAAGGACAGAACTCATGCACACTGCTCCAATCATCCCCACACGCTTCATCACACGCTCTTGGTCTCTTTCGACTTTAGACCTTGGATGTCTCTGTCTTCTTGTCCATATCTCTTTCTATCTATCCCAGATACGTATGGCCAAACGAAAGTTAACCCACCGTCACCTACAACTTATGCACACGTCGTTGGTTACACACACTCTCACACGGCACTACTAGCAAGCTTATACAATGTAGTCCGGTAAAAGCCATGATTTAGCAAGTAAAATAAAGACACTTCATGAGAGCCACGTAGAAGAACAAGACTAGTGTGTACGTGTAGCCAGGAGTGTGCACATTGCAAAGGGGAATGTCAGGTTGGTCGCCATTCCTTGGGGAGATGGCAGACCCATTGTTCGACGTGTCCAGTGTGCTTGTGTGACGTTGGAAAGTGTCAACTCTCATTTTTTTCCTTTTTGGGGAACCAGTACCCGGAGTGCCAAGTGTAACAGCATTTTATATAACAAAAAGCATTGACTAGACGTAAGTTTTGCTGCCTCACTCATCTCTCTCTCTTCTCTCACTCAAGCACACATACACACTCTCCTTTTAAAAATGAAGATAACTACAAAAATCTACAGCGCAAAGGAGATCTCCGACACGATAACTACAAAGATAAGTGCTAATCGTGCTGGGAAAGTAACAAAGGTGTTCGTCGAGACCAAAACCAAGCGCAGCAGCAGCAGCAGCAGCAACCGCAACCAGCAACAGCAACGGCAACAAGAACGTCGCTTTGCCGAGGAGATGAGCGAGCTGGCCAAGGAGATCGATGAGCACCCTCGGTGCTGACAACGACAAAGAAAACGTCGATGCATAAACGTCACGTTCGTACTTCCCTCACCATCCCTACTTCATTAAAATAAATTTATAATTATTGAAAAAAGGCAGCATTGCGCTGTATAAGAAACAAAAGCCACGTCTTTTTCTGCTGTTGTGTTAGACATCTGTCCAAGTAATTTGGCTGGAAAGCAGTGCATCCCGTTTAATTGTCTTTCTGCTCTTTATCTTCTATAAGATTTGTTATTTTGTCTATACAGTGCCAGTTACGTCTGTTAGACTTTTAGTTTTAGCCAAGGCAGGGTGTCCCACAGCATCAAAAAAATATCAGCAGCTTCATTTAAGCTACCACTACAGTTACTCCTTGCGACTGCTATATAACAGCAATCTTCAAGGAAGAATCGATTGTAAAGGAACAGTTCTCGGTCACTCATACATGTACACGTATCTATGATACTTTTGAGAAACACGAAAACGAACTGCGGAATTATGTACGAAGTATGCATTGGGGCTCAATATTGAAAAACGGCGTTACATAAGTCGTGTATTCAAGGATGCATAAATGTATTTACCCAGGATGCCTCTACGACATTGGCAGGACCGATAACACCATATGTATATACATACAGACGACATGGCTGGGCAGTGTCGCGTAAGTCCCTTCTCATCTTCTCAGAAACACAAGCTGTCTCCACGTGTCAAACCCTGGGTAGTACCCTTTCCCTAGTTGTGTGGCCTGTGTGGGAACAAACAATCATCTATCACATCAGCATACTCATTCATTCTCTTCTGTCATCCCATATCTTACATCTATGATAACATTACTGATGCTAGTAAAAAAAGCCCATTTGCCAGAATCTCGCTAGTTTTCTCTAACCCCAGGAGGTCAAAATTGAAAAACTACCGCAATTCGTATTTGTATCTTTACCCTCGTCTCTGCCGTGTTGAATAACACACATTTGAAATATTACCAAAAAGCTGTAGGTCGTTGATTCGAAGCAGTACAGCGTCATTTGATGTTCTACCGCCATTGCCTAAAGACTCGCTCAGGCCACAGGTGCCGTAATCTAGGCTGCTTATTTTTGAACAAGTAGAATCTCACCGCTTTTATTTGCTTGATACCTCATTGATCAAAGAAAACACACACGGCATAGACACAGTACTCACTTGTTAATCGGAACTCATGCTGTCATAAAAAAGTGTCGAATATAACGGTAGTTGAGCTTCAATTGATCATTGGGAATATGTACTGCATTTTTTTCAATACCGGATGGCTAGAGTCGCTGCACTGAGATATGTAGTCGCTGCACAAAAAACATACAGTCAACGAGAAAGTTTCGTGTTCTTCTCTCTCCAAAGATACTGAGAATCAATAGAAAGCACTTTTTGCCAAAAGCTACATAAATTTTTATCGCCCGTCTTCAGCTTTGATTATCTCAACCTATATATATATATATATATATAGTAGCAGTTATTCAAAGAACGCGTGAGCTGAAGGTGCAGTGCATGTGCCGCTTCCCAGATATATGATATATATGATAGTAATGTTGACAGTAGGTACTGTACAGAAATGATAATAAGAGTAACAATATTTGTAAATACATACTTTCTGTGTGTTGTACAATGTCATTATTTGCAAACGTCATGAAAAGTACTAAAACACTAGGCACGCATGCTTTGCAAAACATAAAATTGTGCATATGATTGGAGTAAGCATATGAACATTGATTGTTCTAATATCTGTCGGATTGGTACATGAGAAAGAGAAATTGAACAGCGGGTTCCTGGGACCAAGAAGTACGATGTTGGTCGCTCGACTAATCGATCATCATAGTCCAGTAGATTAGTGGGGTTTGCAAGTTAACGAGAAAAGTGTTACTTGTTTGATAGCTTCAATAGCTATGACTATAGCGAGAATCAAAAGTTAACGAGTGTGAAATAAAGACGTCAACTGTAATTATAAAAAATGATTGAGTTACTGAGTTATCGAGTTTATACTAGGAGTAAAACCTACTCTCTCATCCGTTATGATAAGTGAAGCCTTTTTCTTTGTGATGACACCGTAGAATAATATTGTACTTGTTTGATTTTTTTATGGTTTATAATAATGCTGCGTAGAGGGATTTCATTGGTATACAGTTACCGAACGAATATACTTATTATAACCCCAGCGTGAGAGGATGAGTCAAAACACTCAAAGCAGTAGAGTGCACATTTCTTTCGTTGCCCACGTCGGAAATTAAGTTTGTATTTTAATGCTTTTGAAGGCTTCAAAACGCATCCTTGAATATCGTATTGCCTACCGTTTTTGGTTATTGGAGCGACTGATTGATTCATCAAACTAGCGACTGTGTACGAATAACCCTTATCGAGCGGGCACTGCTATATATACTTACTATCTAGAGCCCAATGGCTGGAGTAAATTGCTTGCGGCTCAAGTCGAGAATCTGCACTTTAACATCCTGTCAAATGCACGTTCAATGCAGCTATACTGGTTTGGGTCAACACGAACGAATAATTGCCAAGAACACAAGCAACGTAACTATACCAACCAACAAGGTTACATCACTAGATGGAAAAAGATTATAACGGCTAACAGAACTATAACCATTATTAGTAGAGACCCCGTGATATCATAGCTAAGTATTAAGAACTGCTTATATTCAAGAAGAGCGGCTATGGTTGCCTTTGACCGTATGTATCTCCTTGGCGTCTGTTCACATCAGTTAATTGATGTAGCCGTGCTTTTTCTATTAACAGGCGCTTATGGTGGACTGGGCTACATACTTGTACTTACTGTATCACGTCAGAAAAGGCTTCATGCAACAAGATTGCTGAGCACTGTAAAATTAGCTCATTGAGCAAAAATATCATCTATGGCCAAAAAGAACATGGATATGATGTTTGATGTGATAATAATAATAAATTATGTCAAAGAAGTTTTCAAAGCACATAATGTACGTTTCCCGCAACAATATCTAGTACTGTAACCCTAGTTCAAGAACGGGGAGAAGTGTCTTATTGCGAAGAAGCATACTGGTTCTTAAGTGTGGTGATGGTGGTGTATTTTAACAACAGGTTACAACGTTATTATAATGACTACAGGGAGTAGGGAAATTCCAGCAAGACTTAATCTTATACAGTGCTCTTGATCATCGATTGACATTATCGATATCGGTAAAGTTTTCAAAAATTATTACAAGGGGATGGCACTGCGTCAGCTTTTAAAGAATGTTATGTGGTCTTCAGTAGAAAAAGAGATCATTCGGCCATATATACACACGGCGGCACAGGAATATAACGCACCGCTAAAAACAGAGAAGGGCAGACATAATCAGAAGGCTATACTTAGAGTATACAATGTCACCAAAGTCACTCACTTACCATTCATCTTATAGATGGATCGCGGCCCCTGCCCTACCCTCCCATTGCTGGGAGACCCTGCACTTTAGTCTGGGCAACAGAACCTATCATAAAAACAGAAGAAAGTGAAGTAACAATCATCCCCTCACTCGCTCTTCCGCAGCACCAGTACACAGTCATTTCCACCCTCTCTCCCTTCTCGAAAGCCAACATACGTACCACACGCCAACAGACCCGCACTCAAGCGACGATCACCGAGATATCAATGAAGAGAGAGAGAGAGAATAGTTGATCGTGTGAGCGTGCAAGCATCGAACGATGATACACGTCCACACGCTCGACTCCAGGCCAAGATCCCACCCTACAGCTCACTACAGGTAAAGCCTCCTAGGGGTGTCTCTCATTGGTTCAGTTCCAAAGCACTAGGGAGCTTCCAAGAACCAAAACTTGCAAGATCGCACGGTCAAATGGCATGATCCCACTGTCAAGCGGCGATATCCCACGGTCGAGCGACGTCCCACACGTAGGCGGCGACATCCCGTCAGTCAAAGACCGCACGATCAAAGAAAGTCTGATCCGAGCCTTATGGCTCAAAGAGTACGAAATCCGAGGATTCACGTTCTTGAAAAACTGCCCCTTTTAACAATCTGCCGTACGGAGAAAGTAATGACAATGGAGTAACCAGTAAGCCAGTTGAAAAGAGTTAAGACAAGGAGCCGGTTTATATTGTTGCTGTGCAGTCTGTGAACCTTGCAGAGAAAAAGTAAGAGCAATTAAGCATCATGAAAGTTGAATCCTTTAACAAAGTGTGAAGTACTTACTGGGTGATTTGAATGATTCAAAATGAAACGCGTTCACCACGTCGAACTCAACGCCTGAAAGAACGCGCTTTTCTTCTAACATAAAACATAGAATGACGCGGAATCAGAGAGCAGATAAAGAAAAAGAAGTCATAGAGAAAGACCCACGAGAAGAAGATGTTTTGGAATTGCCTCTGAACATCGTGAACTTCAAGCTGGTGTCAAATGGTAGAGTGGTCTGTAGGAGAAAGAAAGGCTGTGCGCAGTCGTCGGAGGGCTGTCGGCATGGTTAAAGATTTGACGGAGTCTCAGAAGCTGATTTGCTCTAGCCTCGACGCTGCCATAGTCTATTGGAAAGAATGAGCATATCAGAGCGTCTTCTACAGGTCACTGCCTCACAGTGCTTGAAATATACAGCTGGGTGTTACCTGTGCTTTTGATGTGTTGCCAATAAGCCATAGCACTCACCAGCAGAAACGTATTTTGTACCATGATGCGATCAGCGACGTAGTTGATTTGTATTTGTGGCCTTCAGAAAAAGATTTCATCATCGGCCATATATACACACGGCGGCACAGGAACATAACGCACCTCTAAGAACAGAGAAGGGCAGACATAATCAGAAGGCTATACTTAGAGTATACAATGTCACCAAAGTCACTCACTTACCATTCATCTTATAGATGGATCGCGGCCCCTGCCCTACCCTCCCATTGCTGGGAGACCCTGCACTTTAGTCTGGGCAACAGAACCTATCATAAAAACAGAAGAAAGTGAAGTAACAATCATCCCCTCACTCGCTCTTCCGCAGCACCAGTACACACACAGTCATTTCCACCCTCTCTCCCTTCTCGAAAGCCAACATACGTACCACACGCCAACAGACCCGCACTCAAGCGACGATCACCGAGATATCAATGAAGAGAGAGAGAGAGAGAATAGTTGATCGTGTGAGCGTGCAAGCATCGAACGATGATACACGTCCACACGCTCGACTCCAGGCCAAGATCCCACCCTACAGCTCACTACAGGTAAAGCCTCCTAGGGGTGTCTCTCATTGGTTCAGTTCCAAAGCACTAGGGAGCTTCCAAGAACCAAAACTTGCAAGATCGCACGGTCAAATGGCATGATCCCACTGTCAAGCGGCGATATCCCACGGTCGAGCGACGTCCCACACGTAGGCGGCGACATCCCGTCAGTCAAAGACCGCACGATCAAAGAAAGTCTGATCCGAGCCTTATGGCTCAAAGAGTACGAAATCCGAGGATTACGTTCTTGAAAAACTGCCCCTTTTAACAATCTGCCGTACGGAGAAAGTAATGACAATGGAGTAACCAGTAAGCCAGTTGAAAAGAGTTAAGACAAGGAGCCGGTTTATATTGTTGCTGTGCAGTCTGTGAACCTTGCAGAGAAAAAGTAAGAGCAATTAAGCATCATGAAAGTTGAATCCTTTAACAAAGTGTGAAGTACTTACTGGGTGATTTGAATGATTCAAAATGAAACGCGTTCACCACGTCGAACTCAACGCCTGAAAGAACGCGCTTTTCTTCTAACATAAAACATAGAATGACGCGGAATCAGAGAGCAGATAAAGAATAAAGAAGTCGTAGAGATTAGACCCACGAGAAGAAGATGGTTTTGGGAATTGCCTTCTGAACATCGTGAACTATAGCCGGTGTCAAATGGTAGAGTGGTCTGTACGAGAAAGAAAGGCTGTGCGCAGTCGTCGGAGGGCTGTCGGCATGGTTAAAAATTTGACGGAGTCTCAGAAGCTGATTTGCTCTAGCCTCGACGCTGCCATAGTCTATTGGAAAGAATGAGCATATCAGAGCGTCTTCTACAGGTCACTGCCTCACAGTGCTTGAAATATACAGCTGGGTGTTACCTGTGCTTTTGATGTGTTGCCAATAAGCCATAGCACTCACCCAGCAGAAACGTATTTTGTACCATGATGCGATCAGCGACGTAGTTGATTTGTATTTGTGGCCTTCAGAAAAAGATTTCATCATCGGCCATATATACACACGGCGGCACAGGAACATAACGCACCTCTAAGAACAGAGAAGGGCAGACATAATCAGAAGGCTATACTTAGAGTATACAATGTCACCAAAGTCACTCACTTACCATTCATCTTATAGATGGATCGCGGCCCCTGCCCTACCCTCCCATTGCTGGGAGACCCTGCACTTTAGTCTGGGCAACAGAACCTATCATAAAAACAGAAGAAAGTGAAGTAACACTCATCCCCTCACTCGCTCTTCCGCAGCACCAGTACACAGTCATTTCCACCCTCTCTCCCTTCTCGAAAGCCAACATACGTACCACACGCCAACAGACCCGCACTCAAGCGACGATCACCGAGATATCAATGAAGAGAGAGAGAGAGAATAGTTGATCGTGTGAGCGTGCAAGCATCGAACGATGATACACGTCCACACGCTCGACTCCAGGCCAAGATCCCACCCTACAGCTCACTACAGGTAAAGCCTCCTAGGGGTGTCTCTCATTGGTTCAGTTCCAAAGCACTAGGGAGCTTCCAAGAACCAAAACTTGCAAGATCGCACGGTCAAATGGCATGATCCCACTGTCAAGCGGCGATATCCCACGGTCGAGCGACGTCCCACACGTAGGCGGCGACATCCCGTCAGTCAAAGACCGCACGATCAAAGAAAGTCTGATCCGAGCCTTATGGCTCAAAGAGTACGAAATCCGAGGATTTACGTTCTTGAAAAACTGCCCCTTTTAACAATCTGCCGTACGGAGAAAGTAATGACAATGGAGTAACCAGTAAGCCAGTTGAAAAGAGTTAAGACAAGGAGCCGGTTTATATTGTTGCTGTGCAGTCTGTGAACCTTGCAGAGAAAAAGTAAGAGCAATTAAGCATCATGAAAGTTGAATCCTTTAACAAAGTGTGAAGTACTTACTGGGTGATTTGAATGATTCAAAATGAAACGCGTTCACCACGTCGAACTCAACGCCTGAAAGAACGCGCTTTTCTTCTAACATAAAACATAGAATGACGCGGAATCAGAGAGCAGATAAAGAATAAAGAAGTCGTAGAGATTAGACCCACGAGAAGAAGATGGTTTTGGGAATTGCCTTCTGAACATCGTGAACTATAGCCGGTGTCAAATGGTAGAGTGGTCTGTACGAGAAAGAAAGGCTGTGCGCAGTCGTCGGAGGGCTGTCGGCATGGTTAAAAATTTGACGGAGTCTCAGAAGCTGATTTGCTCTAGCCTCGACGCTGCCATAGTCTATTGGAAAGAATGAGCATATCAGAGCGTCTTCTACAGGTCACTGCCTCACAGTGCTTGAAATATACAGCTGGGTGTTACCTGTGCTTTTGATGTGTTGCCAATAAGCCATAGCACTCACCCAGCAGAAACGTATTTTGTACCATGATGCGATCAGCGACGTAGTTGATTTGTATTTTTATGGAACGATTAAAAAAGACGACCTGCTTTCGTTGCCAGACTTACAAAAAAATGAATATTTTATTAACCATAATGGGCTGTTTAAGGACCAGGACTTCTTTCTGGTTGCAACTCTTTATACCTGGGTGACGTGGTAAAACGCCTCGTTTGTATTATTAATGTGATCCTTGGTTGACTTTGTTCAAGGCAGCCCTTCGAGCAAGGAACGAGAACGAGAAGAGCCGGGATTTGATACAAATAAGCCTTTTTGTTTTGATGTCTGACATCAAGGAGCACAGCAGAACAGTAAACAGGGTAAGTTTCTGCATGGATGCCGTGTACTTCAGGTTTACGTCACGATGTTGCTATCATGCTGATGCCACCATAAGCATAAACCGCAAGTTTTTTTTCTCAAGAATTACCTAAATATGCGCCAAGTACTGCAATGAGATAATACGGTTACTTTTCAGGTATATGTATAGCAATGCCTGTCGATGAAGGTGCTTAGCAAAAAATATATCCTGCTGTTTCCTATATTTATATTGTCGGGTTGCTTAACATTGGCTTGGTTAAGCATTTATTGCGGCAGACATTCATCTTGACTTCCTTGCTGAAGAGTTTCGTACTAGGTAGCTAGCTGGATATTTTCCACAAGAGTTAGCTTTCCGAGATTTTCTGTAAAACTGAGACAAACAGTAGCAATGGTTGCGGCCCGTTGTCCGATGATATCCCAGTCAACATATGTAAATAGCCATTCTTTCTCAACAATAACTTGACCTTTGAGCACAAAAAAGCAGCACTGCGCTGTATAGATACAAAAGACATGTCTTTCTCTGCTGTTGTGTTGTCCATAGCTTAGTCAAATGGAACATTTTAGCTCGGGCGAGAACTAGAGACAGGCCTGGTAAATCATATGCATTTTTCCCAGCGGATTAGCAGTGAGCATATTCTTGAGGTGGATTCCAACCAATAAGAGATCAGTGTTCGGCCGATTTTTGTGGAAAGCGAGCAGAATTTGATAGGACTGCGCTACTCTTTTAGTAAGAGAGCGAGTCGGTGGTCGCTTCACATTTCCCAACTTGCTGCCTATATTTTTTTGTGTGTGTGCGGACAGAGGAAAGAAGGTGGGTAACAGGGTAACCTCTATTTCCCGTATTTTCTTTTTTAAGACTTTCTATTTTTTTCTTGTCTTCTTTTTATTGTTCGAATCAAAGCACTGATAATGGGGTCATTCAGCTACGCGACATTGTTATACCATGAATCCTTCGTCGTCATCAGCAGCGCCTACTGGTAACATTGATGCGAACACAACTCAAGAAAAGTTTGAAGCTGTAGTTCAGGTAAGTTGCATATAGGCAAACATTGCGATCCTCTCTCCCTCTCCCTTTCAGCAGCTGCTGATGGATCGCCAAATAATTTGTAGAAAGCAAAGCAATTGGAAGCAGCCGGAGCAAAAGAAGATGGAAAGAACGAATACTCGCAGTTAATGGCGGTGATCCGATTGTTCCAACAGCAGCAGCAACAGCAGCAACAACAACAACAACAATTGCACCAACAAAACCAACCACACCAAACGCTTATGCTTCAGCAACAACTAGCACAAAACGTGACGCCTGAACAGCAGCAAATGCAACTTCAGCTGCTACAACAGCACTTATTACAGCAACAGCAAGGTGGAGCATCAGGTATTAAGCGGGAAAAAACAGAGACAGCAGTGGACTTGTTAACAGGATATATTACTTTTCCTTAGCACCGCCAAATAATATGCTCAACCAAATCCAATATCAAATGCTTGCATTTCAATTCCTGCAAAAGGGCATGGGTGCACCTGTCCAAGACGAGCCTGTACCGCCCGTTGAAGAGCAACGCAAAATACTTGGCGAAAAACTAGCCGAGGCTATCTATCGTCAAGAACGAGATCATCGCGCATTAAGCAAAGTCAAGTACCCAGACACACCCGTCAAAGAGCAGCTCACATTTATGGACCTGCTGTCCGGAATCCAACGATCGCATGCACACGCATCGCGACAACAACGGTTACTTGTCCCAGAAGAACATCTGCCACCCAACATGCCATTTGTTGCCATGACTCCCAAGGGACTCTCACCGCTTACAGTACTTCGAAAACGCGAAGAACGGATCCAACGTCGCGCACAGCTGCGCCAAGATGAATTGGAATCCAAAATAGTGGACGGCACCGAACTTGGGAAGCTGATTGACGAAAATTACAAAGAAACGATCAGAAGCGCAACACCGGATCAGCTCACCGACATCATCCGATTGAAATCATTGCGGCTTCGGGATAAACAGATCAAAATACGTCAAGAAGTACTGCATGGACAAGAAGAAGCCGCGAAATTATCTGCCACGATTGACAGAGCTGCCTATCGCAAGCTAATGAAACAATCCATCCGCGATGCCAAGATGACAGAAAAGTTGGAGAGACAGCAGCGGTTAGATAAGGAGAAACGTGAAAAGCAGCGTCATTTGGAGTATCTGCAGACCGTATGCAACCATGGCCGAGATTTATTGGCATGGCACAAGGCGTCTCAAGGAAAGATGGGCAAGTTGGGCAAGGCAGTGCTGCAATTCCATGCACATATTGAACGTGAAGAACAGCGGCGTGCAGATCGCTTGTCCAAGGAACGTATGCGTGCGTTGAGAGCTGATGATGAAGAGGCCTATATGAAGCTGATTGATGAGGCCAAGGATACCCGATTGACATTACTGCTCAAGCAAACTGGCACTTATTTGGAATCACTCACACGCGCGGTGGTGGATCAGCAGAATGATCCAATTCATCAAGTGGAGGAGAAAGCCGATGACTTGTTAGAAGGTGAAGAACCGGATGAAGAAACTATGCTGACGGTAAGTTTTTACTCACAAATGGGAACTAAGAAATGGTTCAAAAAACTAACTGTGTTGCACACAGGATTCGTCTGGAAATAAGATGGATTATTTCCGCATGGCACATCGAATTCAAGAAAATGTCTGTCAACCACAAATTATGAGCGGCGGCAAATTAAAAGACTATCAGGTAAAGTTTAAGATTTTGCCACTAGAATTATGCCGTTTGTGTTAACGGACCAAAATCTTTTGTGTGTATATAGGTCAAGGGCCTGCAATGGATGGTATCGCTCTATAACAACAAGCTCAACGGCATCCTGGCTGATGAAATGGGTCTTGGCAAAACGATTCAAACCATCAGCTTAGTGACCTATTTGATTGAAAAGAAAAGTCAAAATGGCCCCTTTTTGGTTATCGTGCCATTATCGTAAGTTTGATTAAAAAACCACTACTACCCTATCACACTTTTTTCGTGTTAGGGTTAACGTTCAAACGGGGGACTAAAAAGAAAAACCAACTGAATGAACAACCTACTAGCACAATCACCAATTGGGAGCTGGAATTCGAAAAATGGGCTCCAACAGTGACAAAAATTGTATACAAGGGCCCACCAGACGTGCGCAAAAGCATTCAGAAATCACAAATCAAGCATCGAGACTTTCAAGTTTTGTTGACGACATTCGATTACATCATCAAGGATCGGCCCATCCTATCAAAAATTAAATGGACATACATGATTATTGACGAAGGTCACCGCATGAAGAATACGCAATCCAAGCTGACGTCTGTGCTTCGGCAGTATTATGATGCACGGTACCGCCTCATTTTGACCGGTACTCCGCTGCAGGTAAATAGCTTTTTTTTATACTTTCTCTCTATTGCTCTCCCCCTCCCCTTCATCCCTTGTTGTATGTAGCATAGCACCTTCTTTTTTTTTTGGGTTTGCCCCCCCCCCCTTGAATGCTAATTTAACTTGTATGTATGCACTGTAGAACAATTTGCCAGAATTATGGGCTTTGTTGAACTTTGTTCTACCCCGCATCTTTAACAGCGTAAAGAGCTTTGAAGAATGGTTCAATACTCCATTTTCGAATCAAGGTGTCCAGGACAAGGTGGAGCTAAATGAAGAAGAACAGCTATTGATTATCAAACGTTTGCATAAAGTAAGTTTTTAGGATTACTACTAACATATTTATTAAAATTTTCTTTTTTTCAGGAGGTGGAGCATATGAGTGGTGATGGGTGTGGTATGATGATTTAATTACCGTGAGACTTATGCATAGCCGTCTTTGTTTGTACTTACTAGGTACTGCGGCCATTCCTTTTACGGCGACTGAAGAAAGATGTTGAATCGGAATTACCGGATAAGGTAGAACGGGTGGTTAAATGCAAGCTGTCAGCTTTGCAGTCGCGACTCTACTGGCAAATGAAAAAGCATGGCATGTTATATGCTGGCAATTCGGGTGGCAGTGGGTATGTCTACATTACTGTTAAGAGGACAATGTTGCAAAGAAAAATCTAATCATTCTTATTTTTTTCCAACATCAATAGGCGCACAAGCATCAAAGGCTTAAACAACACAATCATGCAACTTCGTAAGATATGTAATCATCCGTTTGTTTTCGAAGAAGTCGAACGAGCGGTGAACCCATACAAGATGAGCAATGAACTGCTGTACCGAACATCCGGAAAGTTTGAGCTGCTTGATCGCATCCTCCCTAAGCTTCGATCGACCGGTCACCGAGTGCTGATCTTTTTCCAAATGACGCAGATCATGGATATCATGGAAGACTTCTGCTTATACCGTGGTTATCGCCACCTTCGATTGGATGGATCGACTAAATCAGATGATCGATCGCGACTACTACAAGTGTTCAACGCACCGGACTCTCCGTACTTTGTATTTCTGCTGAGTACTCGCGCAGGTGGTTTGGGCTTGAATTTGCAGACGGCAGACACGGTGATTATTTTCGACTCTGATTGGTATGTTTAATTAGGAGAAAGGAAAAGGGAGGATTGTTGAGTAGATAGTGCGTGGTGGGGATTGAAAGTGGGATATACAGCGGCAAGGGCCTCTAGGGACCCTTCATCATCCTTGCCATTAGCTCCAACAGAAAACGAGGCATTGGTCAACTAACTCATAGACTGTACACATCTCGTTCTTCCTCTTCATTTGCCATTTTCTTTAAATTCAGGAACCCACATCAAGATCTGCAGGCACAGGATCGTGCCCATCGTATCGGCCAAACAAAGGAGGTCAGGATATTTCGCCTCATCACCGAAGATTCCATTGAAGAGAATATCTTGGCACGAGCGCAATACAAGCTAGACATTGACGGCAAAGTCATCCAAGCTGGCAAATTTGACCACCGAAGTACCGAAGAGGACCGCGAGGCATTCTTGCGATCTTTACTAGAGGACAAGAGCGACGAGCGTGATGACAATGAGGAGAACGAGGAATTAGACGACGAAGAGCTTAATCTGATGTTGAAACGGTCGGACCAAGAATATGCTACTTTCTCCAAGATGGATTTAGAACGGCAGCGTGCTACGGCTGAGGAATGGAAGCAACGCTATGGGGATCATCATCCTCCTGGAGCCAAGCCAGAGCGGCTCATGCAAGAGTGGGAGCTGCCTGACGTGTATCAATACGACAATAGCGGCCCATACGAGGAGGATCAAGACTTGGAAGTGCTTGGTCGTGGCCAACGAACACGCGAGCCTATCCAGTATGATGATGGCATGACGGAAGGACAATGGTTGCGAAGGCTGGAGAAGGAGGCATCTTCTGCTTCAGCATCTCCGGGAAAACGGGGCATGTCTCCAGATGGAGCACCGCCTGGCAGTAGTAGCAAAAAGGCCAAAAAGCTCCGCATACATTAGCCAATAGTAGTAGTAGTAGTAGTAGAAAGGTAGATCATCCAATGCATCAATCCATCCATCTTAGGAGAAGTTCAGTTAGAAACGGGCATTCCGCGGCATTGTTAAGGGTGTGCACATACCATATAACGTCGTGCCCTCTTAATCTTGTTTTTTTCCCTTCTAACCCTCTTTCGTCCACACCACACACGACCCACCCCTTTTTTCTTCCTTTCTTTTTCCCTTACCCTCACTCTCTTTCATTCTCTTAGTCCCTCAACTCTTCTCTCTCTCTCTCTTACTTTCTTTTACTTTTTCTTTGTTTATTAAAAGGCAATAACCTTTTAATCATTATCATCCTGTCATTGTTTTATAATATGGCGTATCATACATATCTCAATCACAGCGGTCCAGTAGACATAGATCCAACGGCATGGCCCAGCAGCTATTACGGACGGACAAAGCGAATCGATCTAGCCAAAGTGTACAGCGACACCCTACTCAGAGTCAATCAGGAGCACGAACAAAGAAAGCAAAAACGCAAAGGTCGACGGCAGGTCAGCTTCACCACAGCGCCACCGGTGATACACGAATACGAACGAGAAGATAGCCGTGAATACTGTCGCAACAGACGAAAATACGACGACGCTGGACACTTGAGGTTACAAACTTTGGATCTCCGTCCCATACCCAATAGCTTGTACACCCATCCGACTCCTGGCTCTTCTGTTTCTGCTAGTGCCGTCGTCACACCAACAACAACTTTGCCATCATCATCATCATCATCATCTCCCACATCACCATCATCTCCTCCTATACCACAGCCACAAACTCCACGATTATCAGTTTCATCACCAGCACGTTCGAGACGAGCACCTTCATCAAAATCACAACCATCATCATCACTGCAGGACAATGATGACGAGAAGCTGCAAGACAACGGGGAAGACGAAGACGTGTTGTCATTCAAACCAGCTCGGAGACCATCCATCAGCCGTGCATTCTTGAACTTGCGATTTTACAACAAGAAATAATAAAGTGCCGGTTGTTCTGTATTTAGTAATTTATGCGCCATAATAGGCAGGATGTGTTGGGTCTTGCATCTTACTCCTCTCTCTCTTTCTCTGTGCCTGTGTGCTTCTTCCCACATGCAGTAAGATTATAAGAAACAAGAGAAAGATAGCAGTAAATAGTTGGTCTTTCTTTTTCAAACTCTCCCCTTTTTCTTTCTTTGTTTTTGCGTTTGCCATTTATTCTAGTTTCTTATCTTATTATCCAACAACGACAATGACTACTTCGCCAAGACTATTGACCAAGTTCACCAACATCTTTGGACGCAAGGACGAAAGTAGTCCGAGCAGCAGCAGCGAAGACGACGATGAAGAGATGCGGGACTCTGTGTTTTCGGAAATCTCGTCCGTCCGCGCAAACCCAAACACGCCGCCGCCGCTTCGTACAGTCCAGATCGACCAGACCTTTGGTGAGAAGGACAAACAGGCCGTGGATGAAGCATTCGACCAGCTCATGAAAGAATATGCGCTGTCATCAACCATCAGACCATCGCTGACCCAGCTCACGACCCAGCAAAAGTCCATCATGCTGATGCAGTCGTCGAAAAAGCCAAACAGCAAGAAGCACAGCATTGGCAGTAGTGGCAGCAACGGCAGCAGCAGCATACTCGGTGGTGGTGGTGGTAGTAGTAGTGGCAGTAGTGGCGGTGGAAACGGCACCTTTGGTACCACAAGCAAGTCATCCAACCTGCTGTCATTCAAGCCATCAACCTACTCGCGGAGGAAGAGTGTACGGGACGTGTTTGCGGATAACCCGGAATACTTTTGCCGAGCGCTCCGCTCCACACCCACCGAGGATGATCTCGTGCACCTCCGGATCCATTTGCGGAGCAGCGTAGTCAGCTGGACCGACGCATTCCTCGCGCTCGACGGCTACGAGGCGCTCACACATGCACTGGGTGAATCCAAAAAGAACATAAAAAAACAAAGCGACAAAAAGATCGAGCTGCTGTGTCGCTGTTTCAAGACCATCATGATCCACGAAAACACCGGTATCGAAAAGGTGCTGACCCAGCCTGAAGCACTGGGGCACGTGCGTGATATTTTGTTTGGACCCTCGGACGTCAAGGTCAAGGCACTGTATTTGCTCGACGTGCAGACAAGACAGCAGTTGCTCGGTGTGCTGTGCACATTGCCGAGTATCCAGGTGACGACGCAAGAGGGTCAATATATCCATGGATACGATGTGTTACGGCAGTTGCTGCGAGACAAGCCCGAGGATTTCGTGGAGGAGCCCAAGAGGCACAGTCTGTTCCCCATGTCGCTCAAGGCAGATACAGAGACCATGATGCAAAAAATATCAAACGGTGAGACTGGCCGGCCGCGTTACACTGCGTGGATGCGTGAGCTTCAACTGACCGTCGACCGACATATCGAACCAATGACCTATCTGTCCCAAGTGCTCGACTACAACTTTGAGAGCGCGTACCGTCAGCTGAGGGCAAATCAACACATACAACAACAACAGCAAGATGGTACACCCTCACAGTCACCGCTACGCCAAACTACACAAGAAGTCGTCATGGTGGATGAAGGCGTGGTCGACTACCTCATCACCAACCTCCGGTTGATCTGCACGCTTGTGACGACACCTGCAACAACGTTCAGCGGCACGTACGACAAGTACGAGCAAGAAAAGATGCGCATGGAAATCATGTTATCCGGCTTCAAGAAAATCACACATGCCCTCTCGGTATGCCCTCATCCCACCCTGCATGCCTCGTATATCCGTTATTTGCAGCCGCTACTGCAACCATGGGCTGACCTTTTTGAAATGGAGTTGATGGATGATCATAGCGACGATATGTGGGAAGATGTTATCTAGAATGCCTTTATACCCAGTTGTCGAGGCATGAAGGGGGCGCGCGTGTAGTGTAAATCTAAACGAGAAGTTTATAGTATATATGTTAATAAATCTGTAATATTTTTTTTTTTTACATGGCGGTTGTATCGGCCGCCGTCAACCAATATTTTTTGAGGAGGGAGGTTGGTGAGGTGCAGACACAACAAGGACCGCATCCTGTGATCTGTTTTCTGTGGCGAATTACCCCAACTATGGTAAATCAAAAACACGAAAACAACGCGTATGCAGTGTCGAGCTACACACACCTAATCTTGTTGCTTCGTGCAAACTTCTTTTTTTTTGTAATGAAAGTCGACGGTGGATACGCAAATCCAAAAGGTTTGCGGCGTCCTGGTCAAAGGTGGCTATTGTCCCATATGTTGATAGATGGTGGTTGCTCTATCCTTCTGGCTCGCGTTAACGGAAAAAAGGTGTCTATATGTGCCTCCGGAACAGGCGCTTGAAGTCATTTCCCCGCTTTTTGCTCTCAGGAACTGTACCTTTAAGTAGACTCTCCCCCTACATGATTCGTTTATCTGGTACTTTCAATCCCTACTGCAAAAACCCCAGAGCGATGATCTTTTTTTTTTCCATCTTTAACCTCGATGGATGATGATGGTGATGCCGATATGTGGGGAAAATGATATCCAAGAGAGGAAGTTAAAGAGAAGATAACAAAAGAACATATATATTTGCATTATTTACATGGCGGTGTATCCACCGTCAACAAACAGGTCAGAACCAGTGATATAGCTGCTAGCCTCACTAGCCAAGAACACAACAGCACCCTTGATTTCCTTGGGAACGCCCATGCGCTTCATGGGATTCAATGAGTTCCATGCCTCGGCCAAATCAGGTCGCTTGGAGGTGAACTGCTCGAGCATATCCGTACGCATGTAACCAGGGCACACCGAGTTGACACGAATACCGCGCGTACCCCATTCATAAGCCAAGCACTTGCCCATCATAGACACGGATGCCTTGGTGCAGTTGTACTATAAAAAGGGAGCCCGTTTCACGTTTAGAGCTCGCGTCATCCACTGCCCCCGGTTGTACTCTCTCTCAAAATCCAAACTTACGGCGCATTGGTATTGAGGCTGATTCGCCAAGTAAGCGGACACAGACGACATCAAAATGATACTACCGCTACCCTGCTCCAACATGTGCTTTGAAACGGCCTGGACACCATAAAAGACACCGTGGACGTTGACATCAAACAAGTGCTTCCAGTCATTCAAATCAAACGTCTCGGCGTTACCGTTTTGAGAAATGCCTGCGTTGGCAACAAACACGTCGATGCGACCAAAATCCTTGTGGATCTGGTCAATCGCTTCTTGGGTCTCTTTGGCGTCGGCAATGTTGGCCTTGTATGCCTTGCACGTCACGTTGAACTCCTTGCCGATCTCGGCAGCAGTGTCGTGGGTCTTGTCGCTCGAGACGTACATCAAGGCAACGTCGGCGCCGCTTTCGGCAAGTCCTCGACAGATTTCCAAACCGAGACCGCTGGTAATGGCCGATATTATGGACACATTGTGTGTAAGTTCATTAACAAAAACGTGTCCTCAGGAGAGAGAGAGAGAGAGAGAGGGGGGGTGGGGACAGTATTTCATGTTGCATGTTATTATAGCTTACCGAGCACCACCAGTGACAATGGCCTTCTTACCCTTGAGCGAGAATTCAGGAAGCATGGTTATTTTGTGTGTTTATGAAGAGGTATATGTGTATTTGCAGTAAAAAGAAGAAACGGAAAAGAAGCAACCAGAGTAGCTTTATATAGTGAGCAATCTCCGCGCGCGCGCTCTCTCTCCCCCCACGTAGCGTTCTCTCACCCACCAAAAGCGATCCAAGTCTTTTTTGGGACAGGGTAAATTTCCCCATTGGTCAATGGACCTTGAAAATAAAAAAAAAAAACTTCCCGTATAATATTAAAGTCGTCCGGGCTAGCATTATCTCCGAGTAGATTTATCCCATTCCTCTCTTAGCGCGTCTCCCTCATAGTAGACCCCCTCACAGCCTTAGCTTCGGTGTGTGTGTGTGTGTGTGTGTCTCAGACCGAGAGGAAAGCATCATCATCATCATCATCGCCTTTGCCTTTATGTACCCCCCAAGTAATTTACCAAACAAATCTCGGTAAAAAGTTTAAAAGTATTTTATGCGGGTTTGTGTTTTTTGTGCTTGTGTAGCACATCCCCGGGAAATCGTCCAAGCAAGCTTGGAAATATGCACCTCAGGGCAATAATACTAAATCAGCTCGGTTTATTTTTTTTGTGGAGTGGTACTGATGATGCTTACTGTGATATTCATTATTCAGGAACCCTTTCGAGTACTTGCAAACAAAGAGGTTGCACTCTGCAGAAACTGCGTTTTTGATGCTTGTAATTTGACAAGGTGTCAGTAAACAGATACTATATAGTGTCCATCCTTTTCCTGATTTCTTTGAAAATAAAAAGGCGGAAAGATGAAAAGGTAATCATAAGTTTCAAAGCACATTCTCGGGTCCGGATCATTCAGTTGACCAGGATGATAAGTACACCATCTCATCGTTCGTGCGATTCTTCGTCATCATTTATATGTCTATGATGTACAGAGAAAAGAGCTAGAAAACTTTTGCGTATTTTACATTGGACGATGGGAGGGGACAGAACTGCAGGAAAGAAAGAGTTTGATTATGCGGCTGATGTTTGTCGCTTCGGATCGCTCAAACGGTGCACCTTGATATATGGACCAGGAATCAACATGTTGGATGCGTGTCTATCATCAAAAAAGGTGTCGTAAGTTTGTTTATCTTGCATTCTAATCTTTCGTCTACTGATCCTGTAATATCATTATCTAAACGTACCTTGTGCGGTCGGTAACGAAGATGTATTGCATTGCCCGTCGCAGCCTTCCATCTAATTACATTTTGTCCTGGTTGACTTTTCTTCTTCATAAATGGTCGTACATAATACCTAGAGTACTACAGACCTTCTCGCTAAACTTTTCAGCCATCATCGCCCG
This sequence comes from Zychaea mexicana, assembly GCF_025766255.1. Lineage (NCBI taxonomy): Eukaryota > Fungi > Mucoromycota > Mucoromycetes > Mucorales > Lichtheimiaceae > Zychaea > Zychaea mexicana. The sequence goes on along the minus strand of NW_026516696.1, from coordinate 124,200 downwards.
TGGAATTACGCTAAAAAAATAATAAACGAGGGTCTCTGCTGTAGATTCTTCCTTTTCCCCGTTTTTCTTTAAATCTTAAAGTCTCTAATTTTCGATCAATTCAGCATAAGTAACAACTACAGTTGAACCCCGGTTTTTGCAACCCCTGGGTTTGCAATTCCTCGTATCATATATCTGCAACTTTTTTTGAAAAATCCAAAAAAACTTAGCAAATGAATTTTTTCAATATCAACTGAAAGAAGAATAAAATGATACGGTTACTGCACTAGACAGCTTCAAAAAAAGAACGGTCTTATATATGCAAGTAGTAACACTTAGAGCTGTGTGAAATCCCCACAGAGCGTATCGTACATCATCTCTAACTATTTGAAGCAGAATTGTTTACCCCGTTACTTGCAAATCCTCACTTTTTGCAAAAAAAAAAATTCGGAAAACCCTCGGTTGCAAAAACCAGGGTACAACTGTACTAGTAGAAAATAAATAAGATTCATTGTTAGGATTACTCCTGTTTTAAGAATATACTATCAGCCGTTACTTTTTATTAAATTATCGCAAAAGTGCTACTTTTCAAGATATTTTCTCTTTTTAAAGGGGATTAGTTTGGGTATGGTAATTTTTTTTTCACCGAGCCGACGACGACGATGGCGGCTTAAGGCTGACATTCTTCATAAAGAAAGCTGCAACAATAGATAGTACAGCTGTACCAATTGTATAAAGAGTCGCTTTCTGTACTGCGCTGCAAAGTACGCTAGCTGTCAGTTGCTGAAGCTCGGGTGACAAGGTGTCTATATGTCGAATGGATGTTCTTATATATTCGACCAGCTAATGGATAGAATAGGGGTCAGTGTTGCTGCTGCTGCTACTTTGTCGCCAAAAGGAAAAAAAAAAGATAACAAGTTACCTGATCAGCATCGGGTCCATTCACTTTTTCCGTCAACAAGATTTTCAACACACTTTGAATGATTGCTGACGTAATTGAAGTACCCATCAGAAACGATACACTTCGCGATAGCATGTATATGGAGAGTGCAGAGGGTACGACTTTTTATGGGTATAATGAGACACCACAAAGGTGGAGAAATCAGTGTGACCATGGATGATGATGATGATGATGATGATGCATGTATACTGCCTCTTTGCAATAAAAAGAATAAAACTTACGCTCTTGAGATACCGTGTTGGAAGCAACAATGACCAAAATAACGACGGTAAAACCAAACATCATGCCTTGAAGAACAATGCCCACCGTTCCTGCAGCCATTGAAACATCACTGCCAATCCAGAAATACAGAATCACAAACGATGCAGCACACAGTACACGGTTAAACAGCAATAGCCAAGAGAAGCGACCCGAGGATCGGATGTAGCGTCCTGCTATAAAGCACCCGACAGGGACAGAAAAAGCTTCGATCATGAGCCAAACACCGGATTTTGCAGTGGTAAAATGCAACCCAACCTATAATGAACCCACCCAAAAAAAAAAAAAAAAAAAAATGTATCTAAAATCTCTTTTGATTGTTTGCAATTGTTGTGATAGCCCTCTTACCATGAGAAACAGAGGAATGATTGTGACTGCAGATGCTTCACTTGCAGCTGAAAACCCAACGCACAGACACGCATTGACAAAGTTTCGATTCGTGGACACGGTACGTGGTAGCATGGGGTGCTTCGCCCACCGGTGCTGATGTATGACAAACAAGCCATAGATCGCAGGAGCAACGACCAGTGCAGTCACGATGAACGGATGGGTCCAAGCCAGGATGTTTCCACCAAGCAGGAACGCAGATGTAAACAAAAAGCTCGCCGCGGTAATCAAGAAAATGCCACCAAAATCGACCCTTGCGAGTTTTTCTCGGAGGGTCAAGTCTCCATTCTTCTGTTCTTGCTGCTGATTGGGTGCCTTGTAGTTCTCCAAATGGAAGAAATAAAAATACAGAATAAGGACGAGTGGCGGTATGTTGATCCGGAAACAGTATCTCCAGCCGATCGTGTCCGAAATAAAACCACCCAGTGGCGATCCAATGGAAAAAGCAAGCTGGATACGAACCCATGGGGTTATTGATCGATTTTTGTTATTATGGTTCGGCGCATTACAAACAGCTTGTGTGTATTACACTTTGAGGTGGGGGTTTCAATGAGACACACACGAAAAGTGATAGTTACCGTTTGTACAGTGCTTATGTAAGACTGGTAGGACGTTCGCTGCTCCTTGGGCACAACATCGTGGATGATCATGTTGGACATGAGGCTGGTGGGTCCGGCTCCAAGACCAGAGACTGCTCTTGCAACAATGACTTGAGGAAAACTTTGTGAGAATCCACACAGGATACTGCCCATCAGAAACACACATGTGTTTATAACTAGGATGGGTTTACGGTTAAATGCATTGGACAGCCCTCCGACTATATATATCAATCAGTTACTCGTTTTCTTAGATTACCATCTCTCATAAAGGACGGTATAACGAATTACCTGCTGGAATCATGATTAGTGCGCATAGAGTATATGCACTATAGATCCATGTGGAAAGATTCGCTCTACATGAAAGAAAGCGATGCAAAGGAAAACGGGAATAGAGGATCAGCCAGGGAAAAAAGGAGAGTATCGTCTAGAAACAGGCAATCTTTTACCTTTGAAATTCACTGCCCATGTCCGTCATGATTGCAAGGACTATAGAAACATCGATGCTCGGAAGTGCTGAACCAATAGATAGACTATACATCTCCTTGAGTAAAATAGCTTCCCTTATGACTAAGTAATAGAATGACAAAAAACCATACCAAATCATCAGTAGCGTCAGCTTGACTTTGCCAAGTTCCACGTGTGGTTGTTCGTCTGATCCTTTAAGCGTTTTTTAGTGATTGTCACATCAAGGGCAGCCCGTTACGGTCTTAAATTGTTGGTCCTACCCTTGCTGTCATCGTGATCCTCCTCAACAACTTGTAGCTTTTCGACTCGTTCAGATTTTGAGATCAAAGTTGTGTTGCCTGTACTGGTCGAAGGTTGCAGAGTACTGGTTGTTGTTGTTGTTGTTGTTGTGGGTAAGGAATGCTTTTCACTTTTGTAACGACGTTTCTCTACTTGTTCTGTGCCCACTGTCGATGGATTAAAATGACTGTTGTCATCATTGCTGACCGTTGTATCGGTTATTTTTGTGTCATGATTTTTATCCATTATTAAATATATGCAAAAAGAAAAGGAAAAGAAAGAGGAAAAAAGGAGAAGATATGCCCTACTGCAGAATGCAGAAAGAAGGGGAGAGAGAGATATAGAAACGTTCCCAAGAAAGCTCCTGAAGCAGTGAGCGGGTCTGCCATTCAACTTTACATATGCTGCTGCTGCTGCTGAATTCATAGTGTACTATTAGCAGCGGCTCCTTGTTTACGCCCTGGGAGGTCAATGCCATCGCCGAGGAGGAAGAGGAAGAGAGGGGTTGATAGTATCTGCACTCGTGTCTGCATAATGCATCATACATTAGTGTCGATCTTTGTACTGTTTGTGAGTGTAAAAGATACATGTGTGCACAAATAGCGCATTTTGACAGCTGTCAATAGCGGTATTGTATTTGGTTTTAATTTGAGGTTTTAAAAATGCATCGCAACTTTTGGATGCTTATCTCTTGTTTGCTGCTATTATAGAAACACACACAGAGAGAGAGAGAGAGGGGGCGGGGGTATAAAGCACTGACGTATAGTAAGTGGCAAATGAAGAGTTACAAAACATTATGTACAATGAGTAGGACTGGGAGAGGGGGGGGCGGTTGTAGTATACAATGAATGCGCGGTGTATAGGTGGAAAACTGAGGTAAAAAAAAGTTCAAGTCGTTTGATGCCTACGAACAAGCGCCTCATGCGCCTCGGCAAGCTGTTTATCCAATTCCATGATCCGTTCCTCGCTCCGTTTATGTCTATGCAACGTTGCTTTCCGTTCACTCTCAAGCACAGCAGCGCGTAACCGCAAATGCTCGTTCGCCAATTCCAGGTTCCTCATTCTGGTTTCTAGCGAATCCATTCTTTGACACTTTCGTAATCGAGATCGTCGTGCTGCATCCGTGTTGCGTTGTCGTTTCAGCGTCACCGGATGTTGGGTGCCATGCTCCATGCGTTGCTTTGACGTTTCTTCTTGGAGTAACGTTGATGAGTGCATTGCGTCGTCTGCGATACACCCGCCGGTGTTGCAGCACTGGGTGGCTACGACACTGCTCGTTGTGGTGCTGCTGTTGTTCCGTTTCTTCTCGATAGGAGCTGGTTCATTGAGTATGCCAGACGCGCGTAAATCATTTTCAAGCCACTCGTCGAGAGAGTATGCGTCAAATTTGAGTTGCTTGTTGTCCAACATGTTTTTTTTTTTTTTCCAGAAAAAGGTTGTCCCGAGAACACTTTTTTTCCAGGCTTTTTTTCCTGTAAAAAGCGACCCAACAATTTCCCTTTTCTCAGGAACTCCGACTTATAGAAAGGATTTCAAAGAATAGAATCGCAGTAGTATGAGATCACTTTAAGCAATCGGTCGTCGGCGCCCACATTCGCACCATCCGTCACCAGCAGATCGGTTGTCTGTTCCGTATGACGTCCAAAGGCGTCATCCCATGCTGGCCTTGCATGGCTGCCAAGGTACGAGCACGTTTCTACCAGTAGGCAAAGCACCTTGTTCAATTCTTTGCGTCTGCCAACATGGTACGCCAGTCAGTACAATTTAACTACATTAACCCCTCCAAACCCATAACAGTGCTTACTCGCTTGTTCGTCCAGTACCCGTCCATTTCAACAAATCATTGACAACAATAAGGCATGGCGGCTGATTGTCACGTTCAGTTTGCATCCATGATAACAAATCCGACGACGGCCGTGGTCCTGGTCCAGCAACAACAGGCAATGGCTGCGCGTCGTCCATGTGCATGGCACACAGTATCGCTTTCAGTTGATGAACACTCTCCACTTGACTTGTACAACGTGTCGTTCGTTAGCTTTTTATTCGCTTGGTGCAAGGAAAAACAACAAGTTGAATCTTACCAAACGCGTATGCTCTCAAGCCATTGACGCTTTTCCAACGACGACACCCCAAAGTCGTCCCTGAGAGCACGGGTCAAGTCTTGTGTTTCATTCACAAACACAAGCGCCCAAGGCCGAGTTGTATATACCGCGTCAGGACCGATGGATTCAAATACTTGGTTTGAATGCGCAGTTTTCTGTTGCAGTTGCATTACCACAAAATCGAGTACGATCCTTTTTTCATAAAAAGTAGTAGACTTAGCTGAACGAAAGAAAAAAAAAGCAGAGGGCTTGAGGTTTTACCTTGCATTTTCAACTTGATCGTCACCCATGCGCAAAAAACAGCGTGTTCCAACGTTTGCCATAACTATCCCGTTGCAAAAGAGAGGAGTCGCCGCGTACAGTGAGTGAAAGTTTCCAAAAACAGCAATAATCGCCGCGCTGCATTTTTTTTTTTTTTTCGAAACCGTGCTCTTTAAAGTTTGTTATGTGCTGCAGTACGCTATTTTCCTGCTGATCCCTTTTTTCGTTCTTTTTCTTTTTTTCATATGACAATGATCCGTATTTATGTGATCTTCACTTTGGTACTTGTCATACTAGTCAGCGCTACCATTACACAATCCCAAGGTAAAAAGTCACATGTTCTGTGCTCGATCCACCAATCTGATAACAAACAATAATATCAAAACACAGGAGCATCGACAGATGCAATCCCCAAAGACGAACGAGAACGATTGTGCAACGAAACGAAAGCGGCCTGTGCAGACGCGTGTCACCATGCATCTGCAAGTTGCGACACACAAACACTCGTATGGGGCTGTCATTGTCCGCCGAACAACAACAACAAGACGACGGCCGAGAAGAAAATGATCGGCACCAAGCCCATAGGCACGTTTCCGATCCCGCGCAAAATGTGTCGCATCGATCTTGCCTTGTGCCAGAGCAGCTGTCAACACATGGGTGAGCACGGCAACCAAGCCAAGATTTGCCGTATGCAGTGCGCCGGGTCGTTTCCTTGCGACTCCTCGACGCATGCGCCTGCTTACAACGGGACGACTGCCTTGACGAGCTCATCATCACGACGACACGCTCATGACGATCGAGCCAAGGACCCCCAACAGCAGCAGCAGCAGCAGCAGCATGTATCGTCTTTGGGTACTGCTGCAGCAGCAGCCACGCGTACTGCCCAAGGCCTGGTGATAGCAATCGCGCTTGGGTGTTGTTGTTGTTGTATGCTCCTCTTGTAAGCCGTGTGTCTCTACCGTGGCAAAAGGAAAAAAATAATAATAAAAGTACAGTATGAATGAAGAGGTGATACAATAATCACGACTCATCAAAGAAAGAGCAAGCACCACATGGCAACTTTTTGTGTGTGCAAATTCCGCTTTGAGGAACTTCCAAGGGCTGGTTATATATTATTAGTTGTTGGCCCTTTGGAACCCGTCCTTTTTCTTCTTCTTCTTCTTCCCTCCTCCATTCCCCCCAAAAACAACAACAACAACTCATCGCAACTCCAGTCCTTCACAAACCAGTGTTTTTCTTTTTTTTTTGCCTCAATTCTTCTTGTTGCGCACCCCCGCCCCTCCATCACGCAATTGGCCCGCGAAAAACATAAAACCAATAATCTTCCCCACACACCTCCTCCCCCTTCCTCCCTCCCTCACTCTTTCTCACTCATTCCTCCATTCCCCCCCTTTGTTCCTCTCTTTTTCTTTTTCTTTTCCCTTCTTTCCCCCACTTGTCCGTTTCTCCCTTTTCGCCATTGAAGCGACCCCATTAACGCCTTTTTTTCCGGTAACTATTACATTATAACTTATTACGTGGCGCACAAAAATAAAAAAAAAAGTTAACAACCTCCACCCCCCCCCTTTTCCCCCCATATGCGGTATTTTAAAGGGGATCAGCATATATATATATATATAATATATATATCAATCGGACCATGAAGGCTTTCACCATTGCCGTGTCTCAGATCACTGCCACAGTGTCCAATCATGAGCAACAGCAACAGCAACAACAAGAACAAGACGTACGTTGGCTGCTAAACCGTAATGTGGAATCCTCATTGTTTGTACAGGTGTTGAATGTCGTGGTGGAAACGGACACGCACGTTCTTTCATTGGTCCGCTACGTCCCTGACCTTATCGAGTTTGACCACTTGGTAAGTAAATACTTCTAGCGTGTTCTTTTTTTTTTTTTGGGAAAATAATAAAAGAAAGATTGATTGAAAACCATCCATAGATCAAGACGCATTATCGACGAGTCAGGGTCCCTTTTCCGAAATTGACAGAGGAACCCGCTACGATGACGACCCATACGACGACGACGACGACGACGGGCACCACAGCCACTGTAAATACGACTGCGGATAAACGCCGTAGCTTTCGTCAGTTCTTGACATCGCTGCCACACAGCAGTCATCGATCGAACGCAGAAAAAATCCAACGCTATCTGCATAAATGCTCGCTCGAGCCAGTCGTCCGTTCGTCGAGCATTTTTCGTGATTTTTTCTCTGTCCAGCGCGATGAGGATCGCTGCGTACCCAAAGCTGGACTGAAACAACTTCAGGCGCCACTTTCGTCTACTACTACAACTACTACTAAGCCATACCTGCAACAAGAACATCAACAGCAGCAGCAGCAGCAGTCTCGGCAACGTGAGGTGCATCAGCGACCGTTGTCTCCTCCACCTGCTACACCATCACCTCAGCTGCTACCTACTACTACTGCTGCTGCTGCTGCTGCTGCAATAGTGCAAGGTGATGATGATAATGACGATGCTGTTGTACCCCAATCACCCGTCCATAAAGAACCATTACTGGTGGATGATGACGATGACGACGACGACGACGACGACTTTGACAATCATGATGACCATAACGAAAACGGTCAACTAGAGCAACAAAAGGACGAAAGCCCGAAAAAGTACGACTTTTTTGAAAACTTGGAAATGATCAAAGTGCTTGGAAAAGGATGTATGGGCAAGGTAAAAACACACATAGGATGCTTTCAATAGAGACAGCCCAATTCCATCCTATTGAAGGGTTGGGGGGGGTTGGTTTAGGGGAATTGAGTAACTAGGAGTAAGTGATCTCATACACAGTGATTACTCATAGGTCTTTTTGGTCCGATCGCGCGCTTCGCACGAGCTCTATGCACTTAAAAGTATCGTGAAAGAGCTAGTCATTGAACAGCGCGAAATCACACACACGCTTGCAGAGCGTGACATTCTGGCCACTCTGTCTGAGATCAACCATCCCTTCCTGGCCAAGCTGCATGCATCGTTTCAAGACATGCATCGACTCTACTTGGTCACCGACTACTATTGCGGCGGCGACTTGGCAACCCAGATGAGCACCTGCTCCACCTTTTCCAAGGAACGTACCCTCTTTTATGCCGCCGAGATCATTGACGGTATGGGCGAATTGCATCGACTCGGCGTCTTGTACCGCGACTTGAAACCCGAGAACATTCTACTCACGGCCGATGGGCACGTCTTGCTGACGGACTTTGGGTTGAGTAAATGGCTTCTAACGACGACAACAACGAACGACGATGACGACGAGAATGATGGACAGCAACATCAACGAGTGACACAGACGTTCTGTGGCACCGCCGAGTATTTAGCTCCTGAAGCATTGCTAGGCGAGCCCTATTCCTTTGGCATCGACCATTGGGCGTATGGTACGATTCTTTACGAAATGCTTGCAGGCATCACACCTTTCTGGGCCGACAACCATTCGGAAATGTACCGCAGGGTGCTGCAGGACCCACTCGAGTTCCCGCCCGACACGGATTTCGAAACAGCCGAGTTTTTGTCTGCATTGCTTGAACGCGACCCACGGTTACGACTTGGCTACAACGGTGTCGACGAAATCAAGCAACACATGTATTTCTCCGACGTGGATTGGGACCAAGTGTATCAGCGAAGCTTGGTCCCACCCTATGTGCCTGATCTTCGATCGTCGTTGGATTTTTCCAACTTTGATCCGTCTTTTCTCGAAATGCCTGCAGTGCTCACTCCAGTCGCTTCCGCCGTCGACTTGTCGCAGGAGATGCAGCAAGTCTTTGATGGGTATTCGTTTGTTGATGCGCAGTTCATTGAGGAGGAGGAAGAGCAGCTATTACAACAACAACAACCTTCTCCCCCGTCACAACCTCCTCTTCCATCGCAACAGCAACAAGAACCATCACCGCAACCGCGGGTCGGTAGCAGCACGCACCATGATACGACTACTCATGCCGTCAACGCTGGACGTGATAGCAGTAGCAGTGGATGGGATGACGAGTTGTCCGTCGATCACAAGCGTCGGACGATGGACAGGATCGACGAGCAGCAGCTGAAAGAACGCGAATTGTACAATGACTTTTACCCGACCTTCCAGCCTGCACGGAAACGGGGGAGTGTCAGTATGCTTTCTGACATTGACAGTTTCCATCTTGAGGAGCGAGCAACGTCACCTCAACACCATCTTTATCGAAACCAACATCAACAAGAACAACAGGATCATAAGCGATACGAACCGGCGGCGACAACGACGACGACGACGACGACGACGCCATTGACGACACAAAAGAAGCAAGAACAGAGCGACAAGGCACGGTATGCTAAGCGACGCAACACCAATGGATCGTGTTTGGACGAAGTCGCGTATGCGTATCGACAACAAATGAGTGAATCATTGGTCGTGGCTGAACCGCTTTTGACACCGTCGTCGTCGTCCATCACACCAGGCCATCCACGCGTCGTGCCGGATCTGTCGGTTGCATCGACGGCAGACGAGCTAGAGGATCTTGATTTTGGTGGTATCTCTGCTGACCTGGATCTCAAACTATCCTTCAGTTTACAACTGGATCCATCATCAACAGCAACAAGTAGTAAACATCGTACCACGCATCATGCGAATCCACAAAAGACGTCAAGAACGCCAAGTAGTACTAGCAGTCTTCGACGGAAAGCTGCACGACGTTTCTTCAGTCCTTTATTAAAGTTTTAAAACCCTTTTCTTTCTCTTTCACACTCACATATCTATATCACATCTATACCTTACGCATCTTTTCCCCCCCCTCTACTATTACACTGGCAACCATTATTCCCCCTCACCTTTCTATCTCACGTGTTCGCAACAATCCCCCAGAAAAAAATGTTTATACACAACATTCACTTAATCATCTTCTTTCTTTCTCTCTTGTATATCAGATATTTTTCTTTTTATGCCCCATCTTCTTCTTTATCACCGAACCACCACCGCCCTCCAACTTTCCATTCAAAAGACTTTTCAATCATTGCTTTTTATAAACAAGCAAACAGGATAACTTTCTCTGATCTACAATGTTCATTTAAAACTTGCCATGTAGTTTTCTCGTGAAGAAATCCAGTGAATTACAGTTACATGTATTTTGTGTGTCAAGTTCAATGTCGGTTTAGCGAAAAAAAAAAAGATACCAGCCAGCATGTATCCAATAACTGAGATGGAATGAAATGTTTTTCGCCCAAGCATTCAAGTACGACTTTTTATATCTTTCTTTCATAAAGATAATATGAACGCAACTTGCCAATATAACAGCTCGAAACGATGAGCCTGTCTGCTATATCTGTATATGTATACATCAACAACTTACACATCCTGGGCCTTCATTGAATGATTATCATGCAAATCTCTGAGTGCCCTTAATTTTTTTTTTGTCAAGTGGCATAATAGACTTGCAATGACCCCTAAGCGACCTTGTATCATAGATAGAGTTCTTTTGGTTTCAGAATCGACAGCGCTCAATACAATTGTAAATGATACAAGGCGCATATAAAAAAGAAAGAGAGAGAGAGAGAGAGTGTGTGTGTGGCTATATTGCACGGTACCAAGTTCGCATTGCGTCTAGTCAGGGATTGTCAGCTTTCTTAACTTGAAAAAACCAGCGTTGATGTTTATATATGTAGTCCAGTTCTGTGCTAATCTTCAGTTACAATCATGCTCAAACACATACTTCTTTTTCACACATATTCTCGATGAAAACATGTCTATACCATTTCTCTATCGTTTCCTCCTCTTTTTTTCCACCCCGTTCCACCTCCTTTGGAAAATTCTAATGACGCATAAAGAGAGGATAATGTTTTTTTTTTATTCTCGTTGATCTAGCCATTGTTGGTCAAGTGTCTTCCAGCCTGCATCCAGATGTACAGTTATGTCATGCCGAGGTTGGTTCACGACGATAAAATCATGCATATCATTCAAGATCCGCTCTGCACGACGCCCTCCGTCCCGCAACAATTCTGACGAGTTCCGTAGGATGACATGTGCCCTTTTTCTTGTAGCAAGTTTCATCCTACCCGATACCCAAAAGTCATCCAAGGTCAATGTTTTCAATGATTCGCCCATAGCAGCAAAACATGCCACGATGGCCTGCTCCGCATCCTCTTGAATGGATAACCATTGATTCTGCTGCTGTTGTTGTAGTTGTTGTTGTGATTCTTGTTTCGGTGGATTTAGACGCGTCCAGCCATAAAGTGTCAACGATTCGAGCTTTGGACATTGCGGCAAAACTGCTCCTCGCCACACAGCTGCCGGCCAAGCATAGCAAAACCCAAACTTCAAGTGCCGCAAGTTTGGTAATTGAGCGATCCACGCGTATTTATCTGCCTGTTTTGATTCTAATGCTTTCCAACGCGACACGATCATGTGCTCTAACGTCACCGCGCCACCTTCTTCATCATCTAGCAGTCCTTGCCCATAATAAACCTGCTCCTGTGCTTCTTGTTCTAACAATGCAATTTCGGTGACGAGCGTCAAAAAGTGGAAATAATCAGCATCGCGCATGTTGACAATGCTGAGCGTTTGCACAGACGCCACCGCGAATGGCAACGGTTTGGCCACGATGGTGATGAACCCAGACACATGGCCAAAGCAAATGTTGACGTGTTGTAAAGGATGAGTGAGCAACAAATCGGTCACATCCAATGGCTGTATGGCGCACCACGTCTCCACGCGATCGCTGTCGAGTGTATGCAGCAAGGGTAGCTGTTTGGTTAGAGTGTGGATTTCGCCCAGGCACAAGTGCTTGGTGGACAATGCGCGCACGTTACGCAAACCGGTCGACAACGGTAGTGGTGACAAGTGGCTGTGCCGTAGGGTTTCGTAGGGTTTGGCGACATTCAAATGACGTACTGATTCGAGCTGTGGTTGTAGGCTTGGCGACACGAGTAGCCGTTTGTATGCACTAAACAGGACGGGTTTATCCAAGGTCAATCGTCTCCACTTTATTGTTTTAAAGAAATCGCGCCAGGCGTTGAACGGAGACAAGTGGTGAAGAATGAGAGAGAAAGAGAGAAAGAGAGAGAGAGAGAAGCGAAACAAGAAAAACCATGTTCACAAAAGAGATTAAGCGGCGCGTTGTATATTCACTCCTTATTTTATGCAAGAAGAGAACTGTGTTGTCTCACCATGACGGGTCGTCGTGCAATGGCATGCCATCGTTTGCATACTTTGGCCAAAGTGCACAGCACGATAGGACACGAGCCGCACCAGAAGAAAATGAGCTCGAGACAATCGTCCGTCAATCGACTCGTTGCGGTCATGTTTGGTAAAAAATGCGTTTTTGGGAGGAGGTGCATCGTTCAGCCCCAAGTCCGCGACATGTTGATCAAGATAGGGCAAGATCAACAAAACTCAGCTCGCTATAAGGTCCATAAAAAAAGAGGACAATTGTTGGAGAGAAGAACCTTCTTATTTATATATAAATTTTATTACAAGAAAAAAAAGTGGGTGTCTGTCTCTCTCGTATCACCGAACAAGCTTCAAATTTCAAAAGTCGTTATATAACATTCAGTCTCGTAGTAATCAATAAGCAGTAAAGGTGGAGATTATAATGCATGCTGCAGTGATACATGCACTAACTCATTAACTCTATTATTCGTCCATAACCCCGCTTAGTGCTAAGCGGCATCATCATCATCTTGGACAAATGGCATTTAGTAGTGGCAGTAGTAGTAGTCGTACGCGTATACGTTTCGTCAGGGAGTAAACAAGATACGTCATGAATCAGCGTGGTTCTTTGGGTGGTTAGAAAGGAAAAGGGGGGGGGGTGGGGTGGGAGAGAGCCAGCCGACTTTTTTCTTTTTCGTACGTAGAGCAAGCATTCAACAAGGAGGAGTGTGTTGTTGTGAGGAAGCAGCAGAATTAGGGTTTTGAGCATGGAAGACGAAAACGTGGTGCGCGGGCCCGTGGCAGGTTACACAGCCAGCCCAGACCGTTTTCTATTACGATGGTTTATCATATATATTCACGGTAGTCAGTCAGTTTTGCCAGGTGCGAAAGAAGCGTGAAATTACGCGAGCGGAGTGTTTGGAGTCCGCTTTGCCTTGATTTTCTTTTTTGGATCCTGACCACCACCACCACCACCAATACCAATACACCACCCCCAACCCAACCTCACTAAAACGCTGGGTGCTGTATATGATATAACAATTGGGGCCTCCCCCTCTCTCCCTCTCTGCCTCCATGGAAAACAATAGCGACTCCGCCTTGACCAACTTTTGGCTCTGCGCTCGTACTTTTCTCTCTCTCTCTCTCTCTCTTTCTCTCTCTTTCTTTTCACACACTCATATCTTATTTCTGGAAAGACGAGCTTCGTCTTTTTTCTTTCTTTTTTTTTTGCTTTTATTCATTCTAATTCTCGAAAAGAAGAAGAAAAAGAACGGCGAATAGAATATACCCGGCGCCTTTTTTTTTTTTATCTTGTTTCCTCGACCGATAAAGGACTTTTTTTTTTTAGGAGAGAGCCCTGATGTCCAAGGTGCCCATCTTGTGCAGAGTCCAAGCTCGGTACCCATTCAACTCGAATGACCCGTCCTCACTCAGCTTCGAGCAAGGTGATTACATTGAAGTCCTGACCAAGTTGGATTCCGGATGGTGGGACGGCTGGTAATTGTTATTTTAGACGCGTCTCTTTTCCTCTTTCTCTTTCTCTTGTCAGTATGACTAAAATAGAATGGATATTTGGACTCTGTATAGGTGCAAAGGTGTCCGCGGATGGTTTCCCAGTAATTACGTCCAGATAGTAGAAGACTATGAAAACGAGGACACTTCTACCATACGTGGGACAGATGACATTTTCTACGAGGAAGTAAGCTGAAGGAAAAAACCTTAAATTTTCATTGTTCCCAATCTTTCCCTTTACTCTCACATCCCAACCCCTTTCTAACCCTCATGCTCTTCTCTCCAATTCATACACACACACACACACCGCTCACGCATGCATGTACATGTAGCCTTCCGCAACCCACGCACGCTACATGTCAGCCACTTCCGATGAATCGGATATCGTCACGCCTCGTACACGCAATGGCGTTCCACTACGAAAAAATAGCGAGTATCGTCTCTCCTTGCCATATACCAACAACATTGACATCATGGAGCAACAGCCACAGCAGCAGCATCGATCCACCCAAGTACGATCAGCAATGGGACGCAAAGATTCGGCCAGTTCGTTCAGCAAGGACAGACACTACCAGCAACAACAACGCTCGATGCCGCCCAGCTGGACGTTGCAGATGACAGAGGATGGAACAGACTGCTATTATTACAACACCACGACGGGCGAGATGCGATCGACACATCCGGACGATGCCTCAGAATCGGAACTTGATGACGGTCTTTCCTACGTCAATGGATCGATCGACGAGGAAGAAGACGATGATTTTGACTTTAAATCCGTGGATAGTCGAATGCCTTGGGACGACCAGCCATTACCACCACAGCCTCCAACAGCACAGCAGCTGACACCATCAACACTTGATAAATTGGGCGAGCTGTCAACGTCAGAAAAGGTAATTGAAAAGAAGAACAAGAAGCGCGGGCCGCCTCCCCCCCCCCTTTTTTTTTTTGCTTTTCTGTCTCCCTATTTCTCTATCTCCACACTGTTGTAGATCAGTTGATTTAATTAATTTACTACCGGGTGCCCGCGCCCTTTCTGTCTGTGTGTTGTGTGTTGTCGTGATAGGTTACACAGCTTCCACATCCTTGGGTAAAGCGCATCAACACACAGGGACGAGAATACTACTTTAACACCGTGACCGAAGCAACCGCCTTAAATAGAGCCGATATCGAGGCCCCGAATGGACTGGTGAGTGGTGTGCCGTTGAGAGGGGGAGAGAGAGAATTTGCGCGGGTTTCTAATGCAGTATTTGTAGCGGGACAAACTACAGTCACTCAATGATCCATCATGGCGACCGCCTCTGCCTGACGATCCACCGTTCCAACAGACAGCAGCAACCCAATCCCCACCCAAACCATTACCCCGCTCACCTTCACGACAAGCCTCTGTACGTCGCACATCCGTCGTCGACAGCAGCGAGCCATTGACATGGAACAAACTGTCAGCACATATTGCCTTATCCATACACAACCTCAATTCCGCTGCAAAGAACACACAAAAGGCCATGTTTATGCCATACGCTGCTGCCATCGTCAATGCAATCCGCATGATGCTCGTCACCTCAGGCACGATTGACAAGGAGTCGGTACACATCAAGACAAACTCGGTGCTGCGTGCACACCATCGGGCCATGATGGCATCCATGTCAAAACTCGTCCTGTCCTCCCAGTTGAGCGTAGACAGTGCAGACGAAAACATTAGCAAAATGCTTTCTGATTCAAACGAACTCTTGTTGGCCGTGCGCAACTTTGTCAGCACGTGTCAAGATATTCCGGTTTCTGTACACCACATGGATCCGTCCTTGATAACAACAACAGGCATGGGTGAACGTACCCTAAATGGCAGCAATAACAGTAAAGACGATGCCAATCAACAACAACAACAACAACATCAACAACGCGCTAAATACGCGTTACAGAACGACTTGGCAGATAATTTGGAAGCCTATGGAACGAGCATGCAGGAATCGATCGACGCCATGTTGTCCAGCATCAGACGCGACGACGACGGCCAGGACAGCTCACGATTCTCGTTAGCAGCACTCATGTTTACCCAATTCCGCAACTTGGCCAACCAGACAGCCCAATTCATCGGCATTGTCGAGGATATCGATTTCAATGACGTCGATGCATCGCCCTTGATGGTCGAGCTCAAGGCGGACCGACAGCGACTCTCGGATGGACTGGGCCTGTTGTTCTGCTGCATGCAGTCAATGACGGATGAAACGGTGGCCATACAGGGTATTGTGGCAGACATGGAGCATGCTGCGACTGGCGTAAGTTTGCCGATCCGTAATATCTGTTCGTGTGTTGGTAAACTTGTGACCGAACGACGGGTAAGCATGTCCGCTGGCGGTGCGCCTGCTGCTCCTGTTACTACTACTACTGCTGCTGCTACTGGAGAAGACGCAGCACTGTCAAAGACACCGGCAGGAACAACCACACCATCCAGCCCGGCACTCATGGAAACAGTCATTGCTGAAGAAGACGAAAACGAAAGCGTCGCTGCGGAAGGATTTAGTACAGATGACAATGCAACACACGAAGGCACTTTACCTACAGATACCATGTCAGAACTCGAGCAACCCAAACAGCAATCGCAAGCAAGCACACCGTCCACGATACCCGAATCTCCCACCACGACTACGTCACAAACAGGTTCGGTGGGTGCTCATAGTGGCGATCACGGCGGCTCAGCGCAACGCCAATCGACAGTCGGCGGTGCAACCAGCTCACCGTCCAAGGCTACCTCGCGCAAATTGAAAAAGTTCTTTGGCGACGACGCACCCGCTGCTGTTGCCGCTGCTGCGAAACCAGCCGTGAACGAACGAGCATGGTACTTGCAATACGACTATGATGTGAATGAAATTGTATTCAACATGGAAGGCTATGTCAAGGGCGGCACGCTGCCTGCCTTGGTAGAGCGACTGACGCTGCACGACTATCTGGACATGAACTTTATCAATACCTTTTTGCTGACGTACCGATCGTTCTGCGCGTCCATGGAACTACTGAATCTGCTGGAAGCACGCTACAACTTGAATCCCCCGGAGGGCATGACAGAGGAAGAGACTGAAGCATGGACGCAAAAGAAACTCAAACTGATCCGACTGCGTGTGTTTAACGTTCTCAAGAACTGGCTGGAACTGTACTATAACGAGGACGACCACATCATTCTGGATCGACTGCAGGAATTCACAAACACAAGCATCCGAAGCACATTGAGCTTTTCGGCAGACCAGCTCGAACGATTGATCAAGATGCGCAAGGAGGATGAAAGTCAGGGCGGGCTCAAAAAGATGGTCTTGACCCTGCCAGATCCTCCCGAACCGATCTTGCCACGCAACCGTAAAAAGTTCAAGTTGATGGATATCGACCCGTTGGAGATGGCTCGACAGTTGACCATTATGGATTTCAAGCTGTATAGCTCGATTCGGCCCGTGGAGTGTTTGGATAAGGCGTGGTCGCGTGATACCAATGATGATACTGGCAAGGTCGCTGTGAACATCCGTGCGTCGATCGAGTATTGTAATGAGGTCACTTCGTGGGTTTCGGATGCCATTTTGAGTCAGAGCGATATTAAGAAACGTAGCAATGTCATCAAATACTGGGTCCAAGTAGCCGAGGTGAGTTCAACTGTCTTTTCTCCCACCCTCTTCCGAGGTCACAAGAGAGAGACAAAAGTTAAATTTAACAATCATTCTCTAGAAATGCCGACTCTTGAACAACTTCAACACATGCATGGCAGTTCTGTCCGCCTTTGACAATAGTTCAGTGGGCCGTCTGAAGCGAACATGGGAAATGGTGGGCGCACGGACCAACCAGATCTTGTCACAGATCCGCAAACTGATGGGTGCTAACCGCAACTTTACCGAATACCGCGCAATCATTCACTCTATCAATCCTCCCTGCATACCATTCCTCGGCATCTACCTACAAGATCTTACATTCATAGAAGACGGCAACCCAAACTTTTTGAAAAAGTCCAAAGAACTCATCAATTTCGCCAAACGCGCAAAGACCGCCGAAGTCATTCGCGAAATTCAGCAATACCAGTCATCATTATACCGTCTGAAGCCGGTTGAAGAGCTTCAGTCTTTCATTCAAGCTAATCTGCAAAGCACGCGGGACGAGGAGCAGCTGTATAATGAAAGCTTGAAATTGGAACCTAGGTAATTAAGAAATGATGCTTTCTACGCTTTTTTTTTTCTATGACTGACACCCATTATTAGAGAGCGCGAAGACGAGAAAATTACGCGACTATTGCAAGAATCTGGATTCTTGTAAAACCTCATTTCTTATTTTCTATTTTTTGTTATTCTTATTTTTGCATTACAAGTAACTTACACACAACACCACTACCACTACGTATACACACACACACACACACACACTCGCTCTTTCTCTCACAGTGCACACCCTTCCCCTTCATTTGCAATTTCTTGTACTTTATGACCTTTTTTTGCTCCTTCTAACTAGGTTTAATATCTACATAATTTACTTTTTTGTTCATTATTTAACAAAATATCCACATGACTTTTTTTTTTTTTGGTTCTTAATCCTGAATTGCTTGTTCTTGTTGTATTTGATTGTCTTCTTGTTCTGTCTCTGATAACATTCTACTCCTGTCATCTTGTTTTGCATCGCCGTCCTGTTCTGCATCTGATGGCATCCTACTAGTGTCATCTTGTTCTGCTTCGGATACCATCCCACTAGCGTCATCTTGTCCTGCTTGTGATACCATCCCACTGTTGTCGTCATCTGTCTCTTCGGTATATTCGGTCTCGTCTGTACCACGGGAGGAGTATGGCAAATGGTTGTAGTAGGTGGTCGCTTTGATCAAGGGCATTGTGATATTCTTTTGTTGCAATGTACTGATCCGAACAAGTCGTGCCAATTGGTCACCCAGTTTCTGTCGTTCTCGGCGATCCTGTTTCCATATATTTTCCCACTCGTTTAAATACATGGAATTGCAAGAAAAAAAAAAGATACTATCTGTTGCAAAAGGACTTACCGAGAGGTTACATCGAAATGTGTAGATGTCAGGGGTATATTGATTGATAATACGTTGTACTTTTTCTTCATCAAGTGTCCATGCTTCCACTGCGTCAACTAAACATTTGATTGGACATTCAATACTCTGTCTTCTTTTTCAACCCCCCCCACCTTTGCTTAGATACTTGTTGGTTACTCACCTTTGGTCATCAAGACCGCACAACGATTGGTTAGATACTCAGGTGCAACATGCTCAAATGAACGATATAAAGTCAACAGACTGTTCTTGTTGGTCATGTCGACCAAGAAGAGAACAAAATCTACTTGGCCAAGTTCATCAAGAGCTGTCGCAGATAATTCTTCGTCAGTGCCTCTACAGTTTTTTCATTCATATATAGCAATTCCTCTAATTAGCTTAAAATTTAGAAAACAGTGAGAAAAAGAAAAAGGGATTTAAAAAATAAACATTACAAGGAAATAAATGTTTCTCGACTCGAAATGAGTTGATCTGCCAATGTACGTTTTCCACTATTGGCTGGGCCAACAAGCTTTATATTATTTGTGTAATTAGCAAACCAGGTCGAGCTTGAATAGTTTTAAGAAAAAATAGAGAGAGAGAGAGTGTGTGTGTGTGTGTCTGTACCAGAACTTGAGTCGCGCGCTGTGTGTATCGTGGACGAAGGATCATACTGGTTGCATTGATATTTCAATTAGCCCAGAAGAAAGATAATGAGCCTAATTCAAGTTCCTATAAAAACGCGTGTCGCGTAATAATAATTGGACGCGACCCATTTGGTGCCTCCCTCCTGCAACCCATTAATTTCAAGAAATTTCCGGCTGTCGTGAGATACTGCATACACATAACTCAACATATTCTTGTGAAACTAAAGGGTGTGATACAAGTTTTATTGTTTTCTAGCAACAATTAGGATCAAACGTTTACAGGTGTAAAAGGATACCCAGCTAATAATCAAGGCTGAAAGAAGTTTTATCATGATCATCTCATGTTTATGTGCAAGTCATAGCTCGCTCTAGCATGTGGTTCGCACGTCAAGTGCATCTTTGTCTCAATCTGCAATGCGTATCTCTGCAGAGATTACAAGTTTATCAGTAGCAGACACCAAGTGTGTAATATGCAATATTACGAATGTAGTACACATTGACTACCTATTAAAGAACAGACATTCGTAGAGTGCTTCCTTTTCCAATTTATTGAGGTTTCAATTGATCAATTAGCTGTGGAAGCTCTTCATTGAGCTGTGTGGTTGAATTGATTCTCGGATACGGCTCGTCAGGCACAGGTTTTCCCAAGAATTCACAGATTTTTTCCCATCCAATGCCTTCGTTTAGGTTCAAGGTCAACAACCGTTCCTGTGGCACATATTCTTTCACCCAGGCGTTGTGCGCCTTATACTTTGCCTTTACTGCATCGGGGTTCGCAATAAACTCGCCGTTCTCAAACACGCCATCCATCCAAATCTTCTTGGTCATGCGCTGTAAGCAACGGCCATAGTCGTCGTACTCCTCCTCGTCCACTGTGCTCAACTTGTAGATGGAGTTTTTGACCGAGTCGTACCAGCTATCTGCATCCCGCTCAATGAGGATGACCTTGGCATCCGGATAAGCTGCTATCAACGGGCGAATAAAACAAACGGTTGGACTGGATATCAAGGGGACGTTAGTACAAAACCCGTTGTCCTTTTGTATATGCAATGTTGTTCGAGGAACCTCATTATTCATGGTCTCCACTCTTCCCCCCCCCTTTTTTTTTTGTTCTTTGATACGCTTTCTGATTTGAAAGTCTCATATACTTATCACCAACATACCAATCTACAGCGGCTTCCCAGCCTTCATACATCCGATCCCAATCTGCAGGCTTTTCTGGATTGTCGTACGCTTGCGCAAAGAGTTCAGGGTGACCATTTCCTTCAAACATGGCACGCATATGATGCGTCTTATATCTGGTCCCAATTTCCACAAGTTGATAAGAATCAATGCGTCAACAGAAAAATAGTCTTTTTATCCACATACCCAAGCATGTTAAGTGCAGTGCGCAGACTATCAGTCCCAGTACGACTGTAGGCTGCTCCTATAACCTCAAGTGGCGCCATAATTGAGTTTCTCACAAAGAAGGAAAGAAAAGCAAGATGCGATTGGAAGCTACTTTATAAATAAAACACACAAGGTTTAGGCCCGAAGCGGTGTTTAGTGCTTCTTGCTTTGTGTACATCCATGTCATAAGACGGGTCGTTTTTCCCCCAATACATTTGTTAAGTAAAAGAGAAGCCTGTGTGCGACCTACAACGACTAAATATACGTAGCTGGAAGAGTATTTTGGAGATTCAAACCGCAAAAGGTACCTACTCATGAATTAATCACAACATATACGTAAAATGCATCGATGCGCTGTAAGACGAAACTTTGACTGCAATTGGGAATCTGTGCTACCAGAGACGCATTCGGAAGGTCTGTGGTGCGGTACGCTGGTGTTTATTTTCTCGCATGTCTTTGTAACAAAGCACACTATGTGTTTATAGTAGAGGCCCAACATTTGTGAAATTATAATAAAGCGAGTGAATAGCAATGCCAGTACATACTTGCATGGATTATTTCTATTACTCGGTGCTTGAATACGTACTGTACAGTACTTGTCTACGAGCATTACATGTTTTGTAACGCGTAAACTACGCCTGAGTGACAGGCGTAAAAGGTGGTAGTGATCTTGATATACAAATTGGTATTACGGGTACTTCTCACCAAAAATGCAAGTACATCAATTGAGTTCCAACTGATCAAATCTTACCATATACATATATACTATTGGATGTACTTTCAAGTAATCGCGTTTCTATGTGGTCCTTGTATTTATATAACATACCCGCACATTGTAATATCTGACTTTAGACTTTACGAGTTGCAAAACATCAAAACGAGCAATATAGCAATAGCTTATTATTTCCGGTAGAAAAGGACTTCTTTTAAAGATGCAAAAACTTTTATTAGGCCCATTGATCTATGACAACAATGTAACAGAACGGGTTATCACTGTGAGATCAGTATGCCATATTTGCAGAAACATGTGAAGCGATCTCCTTTCAAGTAGATATTACGTAAAGGGTCAAAATGCCAGACTACCTTGCTAACAAGAGTAATTGGCGGGAGGCGAAAAAGCTATCGCAGAAAGAAAGAAGCATGATTGTAGTGGATCATTCGCATTAACGTCCAGTAGCTTCGTCAGTCACTTTTCTATGCAGGAATGAGGGAATATCTTTAGTTTGAAAGCCGTTAAAATTGATATCGATGATATTGATTTCATCCGGAAGTAGCACGAGAAAAAGACGAGGTATGTTAAAAAAGTAAGGATCCAACTCCTGATACATAAGAAGCGGTAGTGATAGTCATGTCGATGCCCTTTTCTCTCTTCCGCAAGTTAAATATCCGATTATAAGCAGCTTGGCTACCTCTCTTTTCGCTTTACGTTTCCACCTACTACAAAAACTATAGAGTACAATGGACTTTAACGACGAGAATGTGTTTCGAGATCTTATAACAGAGTACTTGATCCACAACTGCTATAAGAATACTGCCAAGGCCTTTCTTGGTGAAGTCAAGAAGCTGAACGCTTGCAGTGCCAGTGACATTGCGTCAACGCCAGTCAATGGTAATAACGGAAATGACAAGCGACGACGGAGCAATACTACCACTACAAGTAAAACGCTGCAGCTTTTCTTTTCTTATCGCCTATATATTCGAACAAGTATAGCTAGAACGTGCTGACTTGACCTCCTACTTTGACGTAATAGCTGATGCCATGGACATTGATGAGAATGATAGCGACGCGAACGGTAATATACTCCTTTTTCGTTTCCGTTTTATTATCCTTGCTGCTATGAGAAAAGAATGTAACGTTAGTAGAGTACGGCTTGTTAATGGAAAAGGGATTTTATACATTAGACGCTGATGCATACACGTGGGCATTACTGGATGCACGAAAAGGTTCGTAAACAACGTGAAGAGCTCCAGTGTGAAAGAGTAGTGGGAAAGATAGCTGAATGGATTTATTGATATACGGCATGGCGTGGGGGTATATATAACAGACCTCTATGATGCCATTTTGAGCGGAAACATACCGCGTGCATTCGACGTGATCAAGCAGCACTTTCCTACTCTAGCAATGCATGATCCACAGTATCCACAGCAAGAGCAACGGACAGAATCCATGACCGTCGACCACGAGAACCAGAGCATGTCACAGTTACAATACATACTATTTAAGCTTCGATGCCAGCAATTTGTTGAAATAGTACGCTCTTCCGATGAAGTTGAGGCCATCCGTTTCGCACAAACACACCTCAGACCGAATAACAAAGAGTTTCAAGATCTCACAAACGAGGTGGCATCGCTCATCGCTTATCGTGATCCTCACAATTCAAAGTCGAGTCATTTGCTGAGTCAAGAACGTCGGCTCCAGCTGGCAGATGAAGTCAACACAGTGGTATTATGTAAGTAGTGGGATATGTATATATATTCTGGATTTTCATGCATGAAAGAATAACAATATTAACAAATGAATTTGTTATAGCGCTATCTAATCTCAGAAATGAATCATCATTTGAACGATTGTATAAGCAAAATGAATTGATCGAAAGCGAACTGGCAAAATACAAAAACGATGGATTGACAAGTGCTGAAAAACCAGATCAAGAAAGGATGGGAATGTAGAGAAACAGAATGGCAAATCACAACTCTCCCCTCTCCCATGTCTTATCGCTTTTTTCATTCTGTATCTAATACCATGACATGTTCAACTTATTCACGGGCACACACACACACACACACACACATACAATGCACACGTCTACCTATTACCCACCCTACCCTTGAACCATCCTCATCAATACACGACAATATGCCATAAAATCCAATGTAAATAGACAAAAGAAAACTGGTTATTTCTCGCTCTACATCCGGACGCACATGTTGCATCCCAAATTGCTTGTCCCCTTTTTCTCTCTTTTGCTCTGACACTTGATAGATGTCCCTCGCAGCATATTTCTTTTTTCTTTCGTCCCTTTCGAACAAAACACACATAGTTCGTCGTCTGCAAGATGGATACGTTCACTTCATTGTATGCGAGAATTCGAGAAATGAATTTATTGTTTCAAAAAGCTGAGGTGAAACAAGAGAGCAAAGTAACAATCCGTTTATTTGATCTCGTTGACAGTAAGAGCTAAAGTCCCCAAAATAAATATAACAAAAGAGAGATTGTCGGGTTAGTGTCTGTGTGTCGTTTTCCTAATACCAATATATAAAACACAAGAAAAAAACCTTACCAGGAGGGAGGGACTGTCTCAACTTGTTAGCCTTCTGCTTGTCGCTGACGACAAGAGTGTACAAGTAACGCGAGCATCTGACCTTGAACTTGACAGATTCGGCATTCTTCTTGATGCGGGCGGCTAACAATATATTATAAGGCATATTTAGTATTAGCATGTCTCTATTGTCGAGTATGGAAAAAAAATCGTTTTCGTATTCGTTTCTTACACTGGGCGTCCTTTCTGCGGGCAATCTCAAGGAACTGCTTGATATCCTTAATTTGCTTAGGCTAAGGAAGAGAATTTTATAAAAAAATCCGGGTAAGTAAAATTGAATGTCCAATGTTACCTTCAATATCCCCAAAACCGCTTTTTGGTACCCTTCCCATCCCAAAAATTGGATTCTTTCATTAACTCGTATCCTTTCAAAGTAATCCATCCATCGAATCACTCATCCATCCATCCTTTTAACTATATTGCTTCGCTTCTCTCTCTCTCTCTCTCTATTGCTTATGGTCCCATAGTTACCATGTCTGCTACGCGTGTGGCAAAAGAGGGACTGGTCGGGATGAATTTCCAGGACGAATGTCAAAGGCTCGGCGATAATTCAAATCCAGCAAATCAATCGTATGCCTGAATCTCTCTCCCTCCCCCCAAACCAGCTTTATTATGTTGCTTATCACGGAAAGTGACTCTCACTTTGGCTATATCGCATATAATATTCGATTACTTTTGGATAGTCTGGATTTGTGCCTTGTGGGCGCTCGATTGCAACCTATGCTGCCTTATATTCAATGCAGCTGCTCGAATCATAATAAAGTAGCAGTACTACATGCGTGCTAGTAAAAGTAGACCTCGTCACTGCACATAAACATAAAAAGCCTTCTATTGCTTCCAAAGCGTTTTCTTAACACAAAGACTTCTTGGGAATTCTTAAAAATATCAAACAGCAGCATAGTTCATCAACTCTGAAGCTTGTGTAGTATGTAGACTACTAACATAGCTGCTTACTTAGCAATGGTACAGTTTACAAATTCTATGGAAACTGTTCGTTTCCATGTCATTGCATATGTTGTTTCCATGACGACTGCTTTCAGCAAATATTTTCTATAGCAACACTATAGATCACCGAATCTACGTAACTTTTCCATGGTAGCATAGCATTTTGCTATTTCTGCTATAGTCTGCTAGAATTACTTTTGCGTTAACGAAGAGTTCTCGGTTGCAATCCAGAAATGACTCAATTGATTGGCTATTGCCAAATGAACTGATTGGCTGGCATTAAAGATACAGCTACCGGAGCTTAAACGGTGTTGGTATTCTCCTCAGCTTTCCCAATGAGTTTTGTAAGCTGCGCGTCTGTAATAAAGGGCTTTTCTTTGTCTAAAAACGATCAGTAACAACGGACGAATGTTTCAAAAAAAGCCGGCCAAGAAATTTAATTTTGGTTTTCCATCGAGTAAAAAAGCAACAGAGGCAAAAAAGACAGAAGCTGCTGATTCGTCTGCTACTTCTTCTTCTTCTGCTACTGCTGCTACTATTACTCCTCAAGGACCACCACCAAAACGCAGATTCGGTGGTGATTCTGACGAAGAAAAAGCAACAGCCAATAGCGATTCAACGAAACGAGTACGAAGCAGTCTCATTGACGCCGACGACGAACAGGAGCTTTTGGCCAGTGCAGGCATTGGTCCCACCTCGAGTAAGATTGATTTGAACGTGTGGTTAACGTTACACATTCGTTCACACCCCCCACTGTATCAGCGGTAAAACCAACAGCAGAGCAAGCCAACGATGACGATGAAGAAGATCCTTTGGACGCTTTCATGGCAGACATGAGCGAACAAGCAAAGACGACCAAGACGGAAAGCAAGGTAACTTTAATAATTATACTAGGGAAAAAAAAGACAGATAAATTAATTTGGAAATGGGTGTTATGTTAGGCACGTCGCGACGATTTTGAGGAAGAAGATGATATGGAGAGCTACATACGGCATATGAAAGAAGAAGGTGTTACAGTGGGCCAAGTGGATAGCCGATCTTACATGGATCGCAATGAGGTAAAGAAAGAGTAGAATACTGATGAGAGGGAATTTGAATGTTCTCTTGTCGTGTTGTTGTTGGATCGGGACAGGATAGGTAGAAGGTTTAACAATTAATACATGAGCACATCACGCAGTACGCCGACTCGGATGAAGAAGTGTATGCAGCAGCAGCAAGAATTGATGCAGAACTCAACAACAACTCGGATGATGGAGAGCACGGCCCTGTCAAACGAGAGATTGAACCACTCGCCAGAGTCGATCACGACGAAATTGAATATCCCGAGATCGAAAAGTATTTCTACGAGGAGCACCCAGATATTACAGCACTTGGCAACGAACGAGTAGCCGAGATCCGACGGGAACTTGGATTGCATGTCACGGGATCTGACCCACCTGCGCCATGTATTTCGTTTGCACATTTTGGATTTGATCAAGATGTCATGGCCACCATCATCAAAGCCGGGTACACTGAACCTTCTGCAATCCAAAAGCAAGCCGTGCCCGTGGCATTGCAGGGCCGTGATATTATAGGCATTGCCAAGACGGGATCGGGTAAGACTGCTGCATTTGTTCTACCGATGCTTGTGCATATCATGGACCAAGAAGAACTTGCCAAAGGTGATGGCCCGATCGGTTTGGTCATGGCACCCACACGTGAATTGGTGGGCCAGATTTATGCTGAGACCAAAAAGTTTGCCAAGGCGTATGGACTAAAGTGAGTCTTTATTTTTACTGTTATCCTTGTTTGTTTTTGTTTTTTACAATGGGAAATGAAAGTATGTGATCAGCTGACGATGATGGGGGGTCGCGTTGCTGTTGTTGTCATACCTGTATGCTGTATGTGAGCATAGGGTGGCCGCTGTTTATGGTGGTGCATCAAAGATGGCGCAATTCAAGCAGTTGCGAAGCGGCACCGTCGAGATCCTGGTTGCAACGCCTGGTCGATTGATAGATATGCTTAAAATGAAGGCTACGAATCTCAAGCGCGTCAGCTATCTTGTTCTTGATGAAGCGGATAGAATGTTCGACCTTGGTTTTGGTATGTGCCAGCGATCATTCTATTCTTTTTTTTTCTGGCGTGGATAAGTCAAAATGTTTCTCTCATACATACACACGTACGTACAATTTGACGTTATACAGAACCTCAAGTACGCTCTGTTTGTGACAACGTCCGACCCGATCGCCAAGGTAAACGAGAAAAACAGTGCATACTTAGTGACTCGATGAAAATGCTTCTAAACTCATCACAAATATTTTTAGCTTTGCTGTTTAGTGCCACCTTCCCACGAAAAGTAGAATATTTGGCGCGCGAAGTAACAGCGGATCCGATTAGAATCAGTGTTGGCACGACGGGTCAAGCAAACGAAGACATCACTCAAGTCATTGCTGTGCTTGATGAGGAAATGCTAAAGTGGGATTGGCTGATAAGACGGTTATCTGGATTTTGCGCTGGTGGGCTATACAAGATAAACAAAACAAAACAAATACAGCCAGCGAACTTGCAAACTCAATGTTTGTTTATTCATTCTTTTAGAGGGAAGCGTCATCGTATTTGTGTCGCGAAAAGGGGCTGTGGATGTACTTGCTTCGAATATCAGCGAATCCGGGTTTCCTTGTAAGTGTATCATATAGTACGCAGAGCTTCGACCAATTAAGTTTGACGCTGTCGGTGCCGTTTTGTTGTTGTTACTTATCTCCATTATGTACAGGCGGAGCACTCCATGGAGATCTGATGCAATACGAGCGCGACAAGGTACTTCGTGACTTTCGCGCAAACAAGTACGCCATTTTAGTGGCAACAGATGTAGCGGCCCGCGGTCTGGACATCAAGGCTGTAAAGAACGTCGTGAACTATGACATTGCCCGTGACATCGACTCGCATGTACACCGGATCGGACGTACGGGACGTGCAGGCGAGAAGGGAACGGCCTATACGCTCATCACTCGCAAGGAGGATCGTTTTGCTGGAGAGCTGGTCAGAAACTTGGAAAGCTCTGGTCAGGCGGTCCCCCAGGATCTAATGGCTCTTGCATTGACAAATCCCAAGTTCAAAAGCTCTCGGATACACGGTGGCAGTCGCGGTCAAGGAAGGGGCCGTGGTCGAGGTGGTCGAGATGGCCGAGGTGGATTTAGGGGGCGAGGCGGGCGTTTCAGAGGAGGAGGAGGAGGAGCAACAGGAGCGGGAGGTATAGTACCGTCTCAATTCACTTTTTATTGCATCAGATAGCAACGAAAAACTTGTTTGAAATTGATTCTTGTTGAAATTATAGGAGGCATCACTGGTTCTAATGCTGAACCATTGCTACCAAGGTCATCAGGCTCACGACCAGGACCATCGTTCCAAGCCATGAAGTTCCAAAAAGCGAGTTCGGACGAAGCTGGTGCTCGAGGACTCAATACAACTGCAGGGGTGCAGCAAAGTAGTCGTCGTTGGGACTAGCATATACACAACATGTACAAGTTTACCTCACTCTGCACTAGTTTTAGTGTGCGAGGCTGATCTTGTCTGAATCTGACATGCAGACATGTCATATTTGGGGAGATAATAAAGTGCTTCTTTGCTTCTCGATACACGCCGCTGCCGCTAACTGCTTGATAGTATTTCTAAAACGCTTCTGCGATGATCTGCACATGTAATTATAATAGTGGTTTATACGTGCTAGTACGCATTACCCCAAAATTTTATATGAAAACGCGCTGGAAAGTGCAGTTTTCACTACATAATGCTCTGTACGTAGTACCTTTTAGCATAAGGCGCTTGTTTTCATGTCGTGGTCACACAAATGACGATCGCCTTTTGACTGACTAAAAGGCCCAGGCCCATGGCCGGACGAACGCCGTAATATGTATTGGTTACTGTTGCACGACATGGCGACCATTGCACAAACAAGTCATTTGATAATAAAAACCGCTTTCTTCATTTTAAAAAGTAGACAATAAGGATGGTATGACAAGTAGAAGAAGGATGCAACAACAACGGCCGATGAATTTATTACACGAGGCCATCCCACTGGGTCGTTTTGTCTCACCATGACACCAGGCCAGAGTATATACGCCGCTCCCCATCAGTTCTTATTCTAACTGTCGCACACAGCTTAGCAAAAACACGATAGTGCAAAATGGACGTGCACACACGTATTATTTCTGTGTTGTTTGTCTTGATAAGTCTTTTGACCTACTGTTTCTTTTCTTTTTTTTGCAGTCAGTTGGGTCCATAAAAGTAAGCCATGTAGTAATGTATGTTGTTATGCCATCTTCTATGTTCTAAGTATGCATTATCTTGCTGGATTCTACTTGAGTTTCTTGCATGATATACGCAAAGTACAGTCTATGCGCTGCACACCATGCTCATTCTTAAAACAGCATCCTGCTCTTCTAGACACGCGTCCTACCACGCTTTTGTTCTTTACTTCGACACCCCAAGCATAAGCTCCAAGCATTTAGAATTAGCTTGTTTCAGCGCAATTATGAGATGGCACGGGATATTATATGTAAACATTTAAAGAGGTTCGCCATCTAGCAAACAAGAAATGGATCACCTGAAATACGAAGCCAGTCAAGGGGCCGGATAGAGCCACTCAGCTGGCAATTAAAGGCCCCGATGCAGCGGACCAAAGTTTCTAGCTTTTCCCTCTCAGAGAATCGAGACTGAATAAGCATGTACTGTACATACGTACGCATGTATAAAGGAAACAGAAGAAGTCGGTATTATTTTTCTGTCATTCCGTTGGGGGGATGTCATACCTGTTTTATACATAATGCTTACAAGGATTGTCATTTGAGAAAGGAGTAACAACGTACCTCCCCACTCTAGTGACAACGGCTACTGTTATCCATAAACAGTTTGCCAACTTACTCATCATCTTTCAAGTGACCCGGAGAAAATCTCGATAACAAGGCAAATGTTTTGAGCGTGGCGCTATTTAACCATGTCGTACAAACGATCAGAGCTGATCCCTGATCCTGGATTTTCAGCGATACTGGTAAACTAAAATCAAAAACAATTGCGATACGTTTTTCTCGGTGTGCGCACATTGTATCTATGTGTTTGTTTGTGTCTTGTACTATGTGTGTGCTCCGATGCAAACTTGCTATTCCTATTTGACGCCAGGGGGAGACATTTAGTTAGAAAACACTAAACTTTCTTGCCACCAAGATTTCAGGGGGTAGTAAAAGTACATTGCGCGATAACCAGTTTTTTAATTCTCGTTGTTCTTCAACTACATCGAACTTGACAGATTTAAGGAGAAGGAGAAGATACGGGCATGGCTAGTATATATATAGACGCAACGCGCTCCTTTTTTATTCTTGATGTCATTTCTGACCGAACTCCTTTCGAACTTTTGAGATAATCGTCGATCCTATACGCGTAGAAAGTGGGAGAGCATAGAAAACAAAGTTTGCTACATCATTCCTTTGCCAATAGAATTGCTTATTTTTTATAAAGAAACTTTACGAAACTGCAAGTGCCAACAAACCAGCTTTTCCGAAATGCCGCATATGTAAAAAAAAACATTCTAAATACACTGCGACCAACAAAGAGAGAGACATAGAGAGCGAACGAGAGACTTAGATTCGCCCCCACACCCCCACACCCCCAAAAAAGAACAGGGGAAAGAGATGCAACTCCAGCTCTGACCTATCCTTGCTTGAGATTGGCTATTGCCTAATGAGTCCGATTTAGAAGAAGCAATAATAAAGTATAATAACCTCGTCGACGGGGATACATGGGAGTGCTGTGAGCAGAGAGTGAACGAGAGAGAATAGCGTTCAGAATCTCGATGTTGCACATGGCTTGTTGGGCAACACACGACACGCACCGAAATATATAAAAGTAGCCACGATACTAGCTTTTCTTTCTCTTTCTCTTTTCTCCATTCATTACAAAACGTACTATTTTTATCTCTCTATTCTTCTCTTTCTACCTGTTCATCTCACCCCTATACCCATACCGCATTTCATACTATACCACATCATTCAAAAAATGTCAACACGGTTCGATACCTACCTTCAAGTCATCTCACACGCGGACAAGTTCCCCCACGAGTTCGATCCAAAGAACCCAGATGAAGTACACCATACCATACCCTTTCGCCTTCACCCTCACATTGTCGGCCGAGTACTACCTAGCACATTGCCACCGTTGATCGAATACAATGATGCTCAGATGCCAAAGCCGTTTGAAGTTGTGGAGGGCGAATATATATCCTTTGCCTCTTGGGTTGACACTTTTGATAAGCGCACCCAAGTGATGGAGAACCTGTTACAAACTTGGCGAGAGAAAGGCACATTTAAAGTCTTGAAAGGTACACATACAATGCGATTGTGTATATTGATGACATTACATATACATTCTGTAAAGATATGGGTCCTGACCAAAAAAAAAATGCTTTGTCTTTTTCTTGAAAACAAGGTTGGAGAAACGAAATATTCCCTGTATATGGCGATGCGTCGCGATCGGATAATGTGGCTTTTGTCATTGAGCGTGCGGGTACACCGCTCTTTGGCATTTCACAGTTCGGCGCGCATCTTAACTGCTACGTCCGGGAACCTGATGGAAGCATCAAGATCTGGGTAGGCAGACGTAGCAGAACAAAACAAACTTGGCCAGGCTTACTGGACAACTGCGTAAGTAACTACTATATATGTCAGTTACAATTCTACTTAGCAAAAACTTCTCATTGATAAAAAGGCCACAAAATACTAACTTAACTCTTTGTCTGCTTGAACACGCTAGGTCGCTGGTGGCATCACCTATCAAGCCACCACGAAAGACACGATCGTCAAAGAATGTGACGAAGAAGCTAGTATACCCTCAGAGATTTCAAAACAGGTAATTGACCAGGAGCTTGTTTTCACAACACCCTACGTTGGGGGATATGTGCTTGTACGTTATACAAAAGAATATATGTACTGACAGGCTCGTGGGCGTCTTGCTGTTGTTATTATTAGGCCCGTAATGTAGGAGCAGTCTCATATTTCACTTATACTGAACATGGCTTGGTCCCTGAGACTCAGTAAGTACTAGCCCACTCTGCAGTTCTTTTTAATATATCACAACCCACGTATATTAGCCCCCTAAACTCTTTCATTTATTGTCATGATTGTTATTTGCTGACGTGCTAACCCTTATCACTATTGCTATCCTTTTCAAGGTATTCGTTTGATCTCGAGCTCCCACGCGATTTTGTTCCCACTCCGCGGGACGGAGAGGTCGAATGCTTCTACTTATGGCCTATTGAGAAAGTACGCGAAACGTTATTAAACAATGAATGGAAACCGAACTGTGCTTTAGGTAAGTTGATATATAAACATCTAAAACAGCTAAAAATAAGAAAGAACCGTGGCCTCTAAATCGTTGTGTAATATCTTTGACCGCATTTAGTCACGATCGATTTCTTGATGCGGCACTCTGTGATCACTGCTGACACTGAACCCGACTACATTGACCTTACCTATCGACTGCACCGAAAGCTTGAGTTTCCAACGCCGCACAAGCAAGTCGCTGCTCGTGCTCCATTTGTTGTGACATCGACTTGTCAACAGCAGTAGTCATCGTTCTCTTCCCTAGTACCATTTTTGTTATGTTTAGTCTCACTTACCATAGCAGTAGTATTTGTTTGCTCTACCTTCCCCTCTCTCTTTTAGCTTTTTCTAATCGATGATACCTTTATTTTTAGTTTTATTATAAACCATTATTCATTCCCATCCATCAATCTCATTTCCCTAAAAAGATATCTACAAATGAAAAAAAAAACCAATATGATACTCTTTTTTTAACCTCTACTTTTGTCTTTTCTGATATAAAAAAAAAGCGTGGTTGCACAGACAGAATGCAGCGCAAAACGTGTAACCAATGCTGCTGACTTTTTCTTTTTTCCTCGCAACAACTTCGCCGTCTTTGCTTTTTCTCTACTATATAAGCAATGACGCGCAATGACGACGAGCAGCATGGGGCAGGATCGAGCAACGTTGAACCACCATCTTATGACACAGCCATTGCTTCCCCTTCAGGAGCAGATTGTCTGAATGTACCTGGATGTTATGATGGGACCAGGCAACATCAAGTCAATTGCCAACCACAACAGCAACAACAGGTAAACTTGAAGGATTCACTTTTTCTGTACGTTTCTCGATGATACACATGCAGGAAACTTAGGCTTGCTTCTTCTCTATCCTTCCTCGGCCCTTAATATCCGAAAAAAAAATTATCAGAGTTCTGCTACTACCACAGACCAGCTATCAGCGCAAATGGATCTCAAGATCCTTGCCTCAGAAAATGTTCATTGGCCAACACCTACACCACCTTTCGAATCATGTTGTGTCCTTGAAGACCGGTTTTTACTATTAGGCCATGCAACACAAGGGATCCAAGTACTCGATTTGCAAAATCCAGGCTGTAAACCAAAAACCATTATATGGATCCGAGTTCGACAAATGGTTATCATAAAACCATGTCGTGTGATCCTCATGCTTGCTGGGCGCAACAAACGCGTGCGGTGCTACTCGTATGATGCCCTGCTACGATTGTGCCACGCCATATATAACATCGACTGGACCTCTCGAAACGATACGAATTACGACGTGCCATCCATGTCTGAATGGAAACGTGTTGCTTCGCAATCTGGGAAAGCGCCGGAAGATGAAGTCGAAGAAGATTCTTGGCCCGATAACGACGTTGAACAACAGAAACAACAACAACAGCAGCAGCAACAGCAACCTACGCGACTTGTGCTCACCAGTGGATTGGCATTGAAGCAACATTATGTGTGCAACGATGTGGTACTTCAAGAATTCTACTACAAGTTTCCAGACTGTAAAGACGTTCTGCGCCTGCAAACGTATCAGACGAGTGCCTACGTATTCGCTGCAGTGCTTCAACGCGACAAGATCGTTGTCTGGCAACAACGGCGGCGTGACCAACAGCAATCATCATCTTCATCGAATGACTGTAAATGGAGGCTGAGCCCCTTTTACAAATTTAAAGTTTACTGGATTCCTGCGGAGCCACGCTGGATTTCGTTTGCAGATGATAGAATTACCTTGCGGTACCTCTTGGCGATCTTTTCCACTGAAGCCACAGCCATCGGATTACGCAACAGCAAGGTACGCACAGTCCCTATCGACCCAAAACTCGCAGAACTATACCAGAAAACATGGTTACGCGAACAGTACGATAACCAATTGCTGGCGGCAGCAGCAGCAACAGCCGACAATAACAACTCCAGCAGCAATAACAGCAACACCATCGATAGCATATTTTCATCATCGTCAAATACAAGATCACGCTCTCATTCATCACCTCATCCACCACCTTCACCGAGCGATAACACTGCATCTTCATCAGCATTACCACCTTCATCCTCGTTTCCGACTTTACCCACGACTACAACTCCTGATATCCAATGGTCATCGTTGATCCAGCTACCATTTTATCCAAATCCATTGACGACTTCCTTGACAAGCGACTACAGCAACCCACCTTCTTACGATGCTGTTGTCACATCATCGCCCTCTGAAGCCGTCGATCCCGTCGCTCTCTCATCCACAATGTCACCGCAACTGTTTTTCGCCACACTGTGCCGCCAGAGTTATATTATTGACTTGATCGGTGGTCTCTTTTCGACCCTGGTGTACCACTGGACGCACGAGCCACAGCATATCGAGTTTATCCAGTTAGCAGAGGACGATTGGTGTGCTGTTGGATTCGGCCGTGAAAGCGTCGAATTATTACACATGCGCACGGGCGAAAGGATACATCGCATCATGAATAGCGTTCCTGTATGCTTTCTCGGTCGTTGGGATATCAAGGAAGCGGGAAAAAAGAAGGTCAAGGCTTTGTTTTGGTGTTGCGCCACGCCACAGGATAATGCCCACATATATATGCTGCAGGGTAATAACAGCCCTCATACCACCGCCCCTTCTACTAGTAATACCAGTAGCACCACTACTGATGTCCCTTCCTATACTGCCTAAAATAACGTTGTAGTAGCAGATAGGATATGGGCATATGATAGACTAATAAAAAGACTTCACTTTTTGTAATATAAGCATCCAGCTCTCTCCTCCTCATGTACATGCTGTGCCTAGTATATGCAGACATGATCACTCTACTGCGTGTAACATATGGATACAAGAACGTCCAAGGAAAACAAGGTTATATTTACAAATTCGGATAAGCACTTCATCCCTTGAAAAAAGAAAAAGATTCGTTTTCGACAACAACCCTTTCTATCATCAAGTTTCATCACCTTCGTTGTCATTGTCTTCCTCATCCTCATCGATATGTTCTACTTTGACCTTTTTCTCCGCACGTAGTTCCTCGGGTGGAGGGTAAAGCTGCCCGTCGCGTAAAATCAGTTTGCTTTCAGAAGGATATGCGTGAATTGCTTGATCCAGCTCGTGATCGATATATAAATCTTGGATCGACTTGTATTGGACAGCACAAAGTGGACAATGCCAACTTCGTTCAAAACCGAGGCACTGAAATAAACACGCTGCATCAAAACATGCTACGTGCGAGCAGTATATTCCACGAGAAGGGTATTCGATTTGTTTAAGAAGCAGTGGATCCAGCAGTGAAATAGTCTGATCGCACATCACTAGATCGTCGTCATCGTCGTCGCCTTCTACCATACCATGACCGCCAACACCAGCAGCGCTCCCACTTGCTTTAAAGGTATCCATGCATTTGTTTAACAAGGCACGTGAACAATGAACGTTTGTCCGCCGATCATCCTTTTCTGACAGAAAGTTGAAGGCTTGTTTCTGAATCATTGCGACTTCGGTTCGACTTTGGGCTCTTTCGACGAGGCGCCCAATATACATTCCGGCGGTTTGCACATAGACTTGGCTAGCAAGCTTATGCAAAAGAGCTGTCAGTGAGCCTTGGATTGCCATCTCTTCAAATCAAGCTACTCTAATGGCAAAAAGATAAGCGGAACTCACCTCTGTAGGGGATTTTTGCCATACTGTGCAAATGGATAATTCCTTGATATCATCATTGCAATCGAATTCTAATACAATTTTGCCGCCGTTTCCACTACGATTGTCAAGGACATCTCGCCAATCCACCTTGTCGGTGATATCAATGTGTCTAAAGCCATGCTTTTCAACGGGTTTCTTTTTACAGAAGAGTGGTTTATATAAGCCATACTGTATACAAAAAAAAACTGCCCCTTTTTTCTTTTCTTTTGCATACCCGGTCGACGTCTGCCCATTGGTTATTCTTGCTATCGATAGTTAACTCTGAGAGCCGTGGTTCCCAGGTTCGCCAATGGGATAACCATAGATACAGGTGTAATCGGACATCTCTGGTATCCTTCTTTTTGGTACGAACATGTGCCTGGGCAAAATCCAACAACCCCTTTGTAGGTATGGCGATCGTCTGTTTTTGCACATATGGGTTGTCCTCATTGTTATAATTATCATCATTGCCGAGCACGTATGGTATAGGTTTTACGTCCATGCGCACCAACTCTTCTAAACGTTCGAAAATGTCACATGTGGGTAATTGATCATATGCGAGTCCGGGCCGGGCTTTCCTTTTTTCGTTTGCACTATAGGACACGAATGGTTCAGTCTAACTACATCCTCTTCTTTTTGTCCTTTCGCATATCCTTACCTTTCACGTTGTAATTTCAGTGCTTGTTCTTTAGCTCGCCATACTGGAAATCCCGGGTACAAAATGGCAAAAAGACGCAGTGCGATTGGGTATTGGTTTAATTTGGTCACCGCGACTCGTCTCTTTTCCAACCCGCGATCCAGGAGAAACTGGTGGATTAGTCCCAATTTAACTTTGTTTAGTTGGAACATGTTGGCCGGATTCTACAACATATATAACCCGCTTAGCAAGTTTTCAAGAAAAGAATATTCACTTGTTTGGTTCACGTCTTTTACCATGAATAGATCTATAGATCGTTGAAGCGTCTTGAGCCCTAGGAGTTTGCCCAGCTCGTGCATTTGATTCGTAGTGAGAATGGGTCGATTGGATCGCCATTTACGAGTTTTGTAAATCGAGGATTTAGGGTCATGCCGTTTTCGTTTTGAAAGGGTTTGTTCGTGGGCATGGACTAGTGACCTGTTGAATATAGAAGAGCTTTGCATGTCAATTTGACAGTTGCTTGCTGCTGCCAAAATTTTTTTTTATGGTTGATATATTTTTTTTTGGATCCGACTTGATCCAATGCAAACACGCTGATGTTTCAACAACAGTATGATGTAAACCTTTGCTCTTTTTTCCAGGGGAGGAGGGGGAAGAAAGGGATTGAGGGCATTACTTTCAAATCTTTCGTTCTGCAGTAGTATATATCTTCTATTAATAAGGAAACCAAGACTGTAGTTATCTGGTATTATCCACTAATCCACAACGCTATGGCAACGATTTGTTGCAAGACTTGTGTTGTTATGACCACAGGCTTCCGCTAGTTACATAGATAATGGGACATGAATTGGTGAAGACCGTGAATTAACCGTGTGGAGTAAAAAAGCATATCTATGACTAGTGGTATTTTCTAACCCACAGAGTCATCATTACGCCTCAGGTGTACGGAACCGTCTACAGAATGTATTGACGGAACAATTTGTAGCATTTCCGCAGTCGGATTAATCGAAAATCAGTCAACCACCGTAATATACATGTACACTTATTCAATCGTATCAACTTTACAGAGATTGGTTTTATGGATTTCCTGAGATACATAAAGAAAATGAGAAACACGAAATTGTTTGCAATGATCTCACTCCCATTAAATAATAGCAAGCTCAATGCTTGAAATATACGGGGTCTTCTCGGCTGAGAAATAATATGTAGTTTTAACAAAGGCTACCAACGGCTGTACAGAGTGATAACTGGCCTTGCGTGCGCACACTCATAGGGTTACAGTTGCTCTCTCAAAATCAGAACATTCGAATGTAAAACTTTGGCTTTACGGTGTTTTGGAAGCATTGGGAGTGGCGATCGAAATGACGCTACAAGCAGTTGCTGAATTGGAAGGCCTCAAACTATGTGGTGCATTTGTCAGCGTTGTACCAAATCTAAAGAGATGAAGGGTGGGAATAAGGCGATATGTAGGTGTATGCAAGAAGGCGCTGTCTCGCGCAAATGTACAGCGTATAGAGGAAGGTTGATTTCGACATTTATAGTACAGTAAGCAGGTCATATACTAAAAGGACACCGTAGTTCTTGATTTGAGCCAATTACGCATAAATGGGCAACATGGCTATAGCTTCATTGATTGAAATATGCTACTACTCCCTAGCAATGAAAATGGCCGTGCAAAAAAGCACTTGCTACTATATATTCCAAGGAAAAATGTATATTTAAACCTTCCTTAGATTTGAAAGCAATTCATTCCTATACTCTAGTTGGATTAAGAGAGTTCCGTTTGCCAAACAACGCGTGTGAGCTCGGATGCCTATCCTAGACTAAGGACAACATTGATGCTAGCTTGAATAGCATTATTTGGAGACGTAAATTTGAAGGACAGCGACGGAAACGTGTCATCCACATCCTAAAAGCCATTTACTTTAGATCAGAGTATCTGAAAGGTGCTTTTGTTGATATTGAAAACTGAATAACAAGTGGTTTTGAACCAAAAACAACAGTTCTGCAAAAAATTTATTATAAAAATGTATTTTTAAGAATACTCTAACTAAATCTTACCGATAAATATAAAAATAAACTGTCTCATCCCGAAACTTGGTGCAGCCGCTAGACGTTTCTCAGTGCCCAGGTAACATACCCATGGGGAAACATCGAGGACTAAGACCTGCATCTTTATATAGTGCGCTTTAAGTTCCAGTAGATAGAGCCAATACTCCCTGGCCACTAAACAAGGATAAGGTTGCGGGTGAACATCGAACGCTGGAGACTTTGATTGTAAACTCTACGTAGCAAGTGACAAAAATAAAGAAAGACTTAAGTATGATTTCAAGAAACGAAAAAGTACCAAGAGGAACCATGCAAAAAAAAAAGCAAAAGATGATCTTTTGATTTGTACATAGTAAAGATAAAGCATTGGGACGGCACAACCAATTTCGCTCTGGGTGCGTTAGTGACAACTAATTTTGATGTTACCGGGGACCTGAACTTCCTCCATGACTTTCGTTTGTATGTATTTCCAATTTCGGGAAATGCAACAAGGATGTATCCTCTCTAGAAATCCAGCTCGAAAGACTTATGTTGCGACCTGTGATATCCTCCTTATTATATGTGCGGTTAATGGACCACAGACGTAGGATAGGTAGTATTATATAAGCTTTACTGCAACTGTTATCTTCTTTTTGTGCAAATCCATTGTGCAGCAGTATCATATATTTTTGCACATATGGCAAATACGACTGTCGGCAAACACATTTTTATCTACTGATATTCAAAGAAGAGATCCATTCTTATACTCTTGCACCACTGTCCTTGATATGTACCTGTATGCCGATGCTCTAAAGTCCCTCGAGCATGAGATCTCAGAAGATCCACTGGTTCACAGTTACCTGTACGCACCGTTGCATGTATTGCTCGTAGAAGAATTAAAGCTGGGACATGGATGGTAAATAACAATTCGATATAAGTTATGCTATCTCACTAATATTTTTAAAATTTTAAAAGGACTTCTTGCCTCCATCAAACCAACTTTCTCCCTCCAGCCAGTAACACAAGCCCAATGGCGCCTGTCATTTAGTCTATCATTGTGCAATTTCGGTGGATTCGTTGTCAAACAGCGCACATAAACCTGGATGCTTTTCGACAATGATGGAAACGTTACAGCAAGTCAAGGTGCTTATCTAGGCTTACATTACTATTGGTGCTCTCCCTCATACAAGAAGCAAACTAAATTGCAGAATGCGTGACACAGAAAGTTGAAGCGCGTGTGGACGGACGAAAGAACGAAAGTGCGTCTTCAAATCGAGCGCTAAAGCGTGTGACCTGTGCACTCCGTCACGCCGCTTATTACGACTATGAAGAGCAAAAACATCCACATGCACAGTGCAACCAAATCAAGGAGCAGTTACTACAAAGAAATGTGGCTACGAAAAGCAAATCGAAATGAGAGAGTTAAGAAGAGAAAATAATTGCATGCACTGTAATAATTAGGCATGGGTAGCTTGGGTGGGATCTTTCTTAATCCAACGGGAGTGCTGGTTAAAATTCATCTTTAGTTGTTAAAAGTTATAATAGGCAATACGGTGTAAAATTCATGTGGCACATTATGTGTATATCAAAGTTCTGCTGCTGATAGGATGTGTGTGAGCTTTGTTGTTTCAGGGAGGGGTTATAGAAAGATGATTATCACAGGTCACAAATGATGACAGATGCTTAAATAAGCCTAAATGTTATATTCAACAGAACCCTCAAACGTTAAACCCTGAAAGCAAAAAGGGTTCAAATACACCCGTTGTTTGAGACGCCATTTAAGCCCGCTACAGGTCCCTGAACAATTTTAAGCGTAAGCCAAACCCTGTATGAAACGATAAGACTAGCGATGATCACAACATAGCCACTCTATAAGTGAGGTTAGTTGTTTGCAGATCTAAATCACAAGTTAAACCGGGAAATGTTTCTGCATTCGAATGCTTGGTTTCCTCGCTTTCTCTCTTTACTTCCCAAGCCCCAATCCACGCCAAGCGTGTGAGAGCGGGGTAACTCGGAACTTACATAATCAGGCGTCATCCGCGGCTCGGTGAAATAAAAAATGCTGTAATTTTTTCCTTCTTTAATAATGGTACCAAGATTGTGAACAAAATATATAATGAGAGGAAAGCGAAGGAATTAAAAAGAAGAGGATGAAATAAATAACATATATATTTTTTGTTAACCAAAAGTACTAACGACATGAGCGAGTTGAAGCAAACCGCCGCCACTGTTTCCATCTGCGGACGAGGAGGATGAGGATGATGCTGATCCACCTCCGCCATTACCACCACGGCCGCCACCGCCTTCGGCTTGTCGGTCGTTCTCACGAACCGCGGAAGCACGATGATTGGGTACCTGATCACAGCTGTCCTTGATTGGCGGATGTAGTAATGTAAAAGGGAACGGCGGACCCTGACCAGCAGGATTCTCCGCATTCGCCAACAGGGTCAACGGACGATGCTGATAAAACACGGCGGTCGCTTGTGCTGCTGCTGTTCCAGCGGATGGTGGTGATGATAATGACAATCCTGAGGGATGATGATGATGTACATCCATTCTCTGTGTAACCGTCGCCAAACTATTTTCTCCTGCTGCTGCTGTTGCATTCGTTGTCGAACCTGTTGCTGCAGAACTATTTGCAGTTATGTTGTTGTTGTGCTGATGATGGCGGTGGACCGGAGTTGTAGTTGAGGTGGTGGTGGTATTGTTGTGGGTGTTGTTGATTGTAATCGGATGTTGACTCAGTGGACTTGGTGAAGAAGTAATAGCGGTAGCAGAGGAAATAGGGATAGCGGTGGTTGTAGTAGTAGAAGTAGTATTAGCAGTAGGGGCGGTATTAGAGGGCGAAATGGATGATGATGCTGGACGACCAAGTTGCTGTTGTGAATCTTCTTGTCGTGGTTGCGTATATCGAGTAGGTGAAAACCGTTCTGTTCGAGCAGATGGCGACAAGAGCGACTGGTGATAGTTGCTCAAGTGCTGATCGATCGTCAACGGTGGTTCTACGCCGAACGGATCAGATCGAATTCGATGATGTGCATGTAGTCGTGGCCGTGGTCGAGCTTCTTCGGCAGCTTGTACAGCAGCTGCTTTATTGCGCTGCGAACGCCTTGATTTGGGTGACATATGGGTTCGATAATGCTGCATCATGTTGTCTTGTCGCGAGAACCGTGATTGACAACCTGGGAATAGACAGGGAAAGTTTTTCTCACCTGTGTGTATGCGATTGTGTCTTGCAAGGTGCCCGCTGTAGAATAGAAAAGTTTTTTTTAGAAAGGGCTATTTTTGTGTTAGGTATACAAAACAAGGGAGCCCTATATGTATATACGTACCTTGTAGTGAAGCTCTTGTTACAACCTGGTTCTGTGCAGTGGTATTTACGACGACCATTCGTTGGCTTTTGTTGCTGTTGTTGCTGCGCTTGTGTTTGAGGTGGAGGTGGCTGCGAAGAGGAAGTAAAAGAAGGTGGCTGTTGGGTAAATGGTGGCTGTTGTTGAT
This sequence comes from Zychaea mexicana, assembly GCF_025766255.1. Lineage (NCBI taxonomy): Eukaryota > Fungi > Mucoromycota > Mucoromycetes > Mucorales > Lichtheimiaceae > Zychaea > Zychaea mexicana. The sequence continues at coordinate 81,802 of NW_026516696.1, read as the reverse complement.
GGTGATGGTGATGGTGATGTGGAGAGTTATTCCACGATGGCGAAGGGTCGGGGCCATTGTTGCTACCATCGCGAACACTGTTTTCGTCCATAGACGAAGAGCTGGAGGAGGAAGGGGAGTAGGACGTAGAGGGTGATGCTGTGTTGTATGTATAAGGTGGGTGATCCCTGGAGGGTGCAGGAGAGGGTTCATAATCCATCGATTGCGGGGTGTACAACGATGGCCTTGAAGCACTACCTGTGGGTGGTTGTCGTTGTGGTGGTGCTGCCGTATCCGTTGGTGGTGAGGCAATTGTCGCTACCGCTGCAGCTGCCGCTGCCGCTGCTGCTCCGTCGTTTAACAAACTTATTTGACGTCCGGATGAGTCGATAACAGACAGGGGAGAATCTTTGGAATATCGTTGAGGGTCATCATGCTGCATTTTTCGTTGTTTTTAGAAAAAAATATTCGAGAGAGAGAGAGAGAGGGAGCGAGAGAGAAGGGAGAGAAAGGGGGTTTTTTCCAGCAGCTCTGAAAAAAAAGAGGGTGAGTATTATGAACTGGCTGCCCAGATGATTCGGAGACCAATAGAATTGGAGCGGATAAACTTGGCTCTATTTATCGTGACGTATTTGCAGTCATTTGTTTGAAGTTTCACTGCACATACACACATACTTCTCCAGAACAGAAAACATGCTGCGAACAGTATTGGGTAATAACAAAGATTAATGTTGCGAAATCCAAAACCATTTTGTCTCACTCCTGCAAATACTTTGATTTTGGGAACACCATTTTTACGAACAACAACAAAATTGAAGGACGACGGTCATTCCACAGCACATTCCTTAATCGAGCCGAGAAAACAGCATCGCCAGATTTCAATGTCGAAACAGCAAGCCAACACCTTGGCGTATCATTCACAACGCCCAACCTTTTACAACGAGCCTTAACGCACAAATCATTCAAGCATGGCACTGTACCTACAAACGAACGTCTCGAATTCTTGGGCAGTCGCGTGGTGAGCTTATTGGCCACAGAGCAAGCTGTTAAGAACAACGCTGTTGACCTGAAAGAGCAAGTCGTTACACAGACAAGTGCAACAAACTTAGCCCATCTTTTTGATACACTGAACCTTGAGAGTGGATTGCAGTATCACCTGGTAAAGTCATCATAATCAACTTTTTGTATTGGCAACGGTTGTTAAGCAACCAGTTGGGGTTGCTATGGCGAATAATGCTCTTTTTGGTTGTCAAGGTGATTTATTCTGATATTTATGTGCAATCGTCGTTGTTAGCCAGACGGCGTAACGCCCAAGGTCAAGGCAAATGTCTACAAGGCTGTAGTTGGCGCAGTATATCATGACAAGGTAAATACGAATTTCCTACTTCCGCCTCCCTGACATGACAACAACAATGAAAGTTTGATTCATTATTCTCCTCTGTTGTTTCCAGGGATTCTCGGCCGCACGTGAATTTGTACAGAAGCATCTGTCATAAAAATCAAAACATTTCATCATCCAAAAAGAAAAAGAACTCTTTAATATACACGAAACAAGCAAAATTCAAGATGCACAAACGCAAAAAAAAATATATAGAAATTCTGTAATATATGTAAAAATTTTTAATGGATCGATGTTTCGATTTTTCGAGAATCTACAGTAGCAGAAGAAGGAGGTGGAGAGGTGGATGATGAGGATGAAGGTGACTGGGCTTCAAGATGAACGGGAATGGGTGGACGATGTCGCGAACGAAGAATACTGATCAAATCATCGAGAACGCGTCCTTGTTCTGCACCAGGTACCTGTGGTTGCTGCTGTTGTGATGCGGATGAAGATGATTGTGATTGCTCATGATGCATATACGACTTGGGTGAAGGTCGTTCCTGCGACAACCGTAAGGGTAACGATGTCCTGATACTTGACGATGGAGGTGGCAGCGTGGGCGGCGAGTACGGATGATGACGATACGGCTGTGGTCGTGATGGTGCATGATGATGATGCTGATGATGTGATGAAAGAGATGACGCTCTGGTAGTACTTGAGGGAGTTGTAACAGTAGAGGATGCAGACGATGATGATGCTGTTGTTGTTGTTGCTGCTAATGGTTGCTGTGGTTGTGGATGTGCTAATGGTGGAGGTGATGACGACTCGTGTCGGTGATGACCAGTAGGTCTCGTCCATGGACTGTTTGTAGTCGAAGACGGTGGTGGTGGTGCTGTGATTGCTGTTGCATTTGGGGCAACAGCGGCACTAGCATTTGAAGTTCCAGTAGTAGTAGTAGTAGCAGGCGCAGAAGTTAAAGATGCTCCTGCTGTTGGCGTCGCTGGCCGATGTTCTAATTCCCAGATCCGTTGTCGTAGACGCTCGTTTTCTTCCTCAAGCTTTTCCACACGTTCCTGCAGCCCTTGCATGTCCCGCACTTTAGTTTCCAACTCCTTGACATAACGTTCTTTACGTTGACGGAAAGCGCGCTGTGCTGCACGGTTTTGCTCTGCTCGTCGACTATCAATGACACCCCCTTTACGACGTTGGCTGGACCCGGCATCGGAAGCATCAGCTGCTTCAGTAGACGCATTTGAATCATACGGTGGTGATTTCAGATCTGATCCGTTTGAATTGTTGCTCATTTTTTTCCGTTATATATAGAGAAAAGCTAAAAGAGCCAAAAAAAAGGGGATGTTGCAGATTGGGAGGAAGAATTTATGGAATAGAAAAGAAAGAAGGAATGGGTTTGATTTTGGAGGTTTTGTAAATTTAGGGTAATATAACACGAAATTTTATATTATAACTGTTTTATAAGCTAGGGTATCAATGCTTATTAATAGAAGTGAGTTGTATGAGTGAGAGAAGTATACAAAAGAAGTATACTTGTTAAAAGAAAAGAGTAAGAATGGAAGGAAGAAAATACGTTTCATGAAAGGGTCCAGCATGTTACGCTGAGTCAGCCAATTATCGCTCGTCTTGCCGGCTTTGGAAAGCTTACCGAGGTTATAGGAGTGAATTGAGCAATTGTCTTGATGATAGGTTCATATTGTCTTCATTGCCCAATTCACACACACACAACCTTTCAGCCCTTTCTCCATGAGGTCCCATCTTTCTTTCTCTATCCCCCCAACCTCTTATCCCCTGTCTTCGTTTTTCTATGTGCACGCACACACCAAAATGTCTTAAAAAGATGGCAGGCTCGACACGAGGGAACGTCTATTTCCAACCGTTCGGGAAAGTTTACATAAGATAACCGGCCGGAGTCGTGCCGATTACGTAATCGCCTATACGACAAAACGCTGATGGTCGGGGTAATCATATGAAAAATGCTCTTTTTCGTATTAGGCTTCTGAAATCCACATTACATGACTAAACGACCTTGAACAGCGCTTTTTATTTTTATCATCTGTTTGGTCTAGTGGTAAAGTCTGTTCTCTTGTTTCCCTTTACTAGTAGAAACTTGTATATATCTGGAAACTCATTTTCAATACAGATATGATAAAGTAATCAGAAGAATAAAGACGTAGTACATAGGTGACAAGGCAAGAAATACCATTGTAGGACATGTGCTCATATTATTATTTTAGCCGGTCCCATGGTTGCTTAAACGGGGGGACATAATACATTTATTACGTTCGTATTTTGGGGTTTCCATAAAAAACCCAATATATTCTCGGTACTGCATAAAAGATAGCACAGCATTATGTCGAGTTACTGAACAGCAGCAGAGCTCGTAAAGAAAGCTTATTAAGCAGAAAGTGCTATATGTATATAAAACTGAGCCACATAGTATGTAGTATAATAATTTTGACGAGTGACCACAATGCCCGTTTTGTGTTGCATGGCTTATTGGTAATCCTACCATCACTAAGCCCCTATTATTTATTGCTAATTTTCTCGAAGCAGACTGATAGGTTTTACCTGTTTAGAGCGAAAAAGAGTAGAGACATCAATTTCCTCTGTAAACTGTACTCCTGTTAGCAAGAACCAGCCTGAGCATGTGCCATATGTGTTGCTTCCCTCTCACAGTTCCTTTCAATACCAGCCGAATTTGCTAGAAATGATATAATGCATGTGGCTGGAAAATCAATAGATCAACAATTATATAATACTGCCATAACGATATTTGGCAAGATCCAGTATTGTTTGAGATCACAGAATAATGTTGGTACATACAAAAAATTCTCGTTCTTATCTAATTGCACGGCCTCGATTAACCATTACAAAATAGCCACTTTGTTTGAGGAGGTGTAGTAGTAACAGTATGTGGTAGTGGAGAAAGGGAAGAGAAAAAGTTTGATACAACTTTTCGTCCCTTATAATTCGGATTGAACAATGAAAAAAGAAGGGAATAATGATCCTGTTCATCCTTTGCTACTGTTGACTTTGATGTACCCATGTTTCCGAAACGGGCATGTGGTTATGAAATAGGAGACATACAAAGTGTCTTTAGAGCTTCATCATTAGCGACACTAAAATCCTTTAAGCATACCGCCAGTAGCACTTGGTATTTATCTCTCTATTGTACTACGCTTGGATGCAACGTTTTCTCTCGCTTCATCTTCTCCTTATTGATTCATCATGCGAGAAACCAAACTAAATCCAGAAACAATGCCGAAATATGGAGTGAAATGATGATGGTATCTGATGCAAAATACAGAACGAAGAGACTTGTATCATAGGCTGGGATAAACGCGGGTAAGATACTTCGATGATTATTATGCATTTAAGTATATTTTGTTGCCGCCGGTCGTACTACCATCAATATGTAGAGGTATCAATCATCCGATAAACTAATATAACATAATGGCTTACAGATAAGCCGCATTTGGGAACTGTACATGTCTACTTGAAAAAAGCGAGACATTTTTTTCACTGTCGTCATCTTCCTTCGCTCGTTGGACTCTTTCATCGTCAGATCAATCTCTTTTCCATAAATCACAAAGAAGAATAGCCAACTTAGAAAAACTGCTTGTGCTACCATTTAAGCACGAGCGGCATGTGGTTTAGATAATCATCAGTGGAACACGGGGGCTGCAGTACATCGCTCACCTGTGATGGTAATCGATTCATCTTTACAACAGGCGTCCGAAAGTAATACACAATTCAGATTTCTCACCAGATTTTCCGTTGTACACCGTCCTATTGTACAGAGCCAGCAACAGTGACTTCCCTTCTGCTGTTTGCAATAAAGTTAAGCGATTTATATATAGGTCCCATAGCTGTCTGTGTGGCAACAGTTTTGTATTTAGCTGATCTTCGAACATGCCAACAGAATCGATGGACCTCTTGTTATTAGGTCATCTGAACTCGAAGTCCAATTTTAAATGGAACTACAGTAGCCGTGGTCATTACCAACATCACTGATTAGTTTACATGTGCAGCACTTGAATGTTTTATATGGTCACCGAAACATCAAAGCATCAAGTACGACGAAAATGAACTGATTTTTTATTATGCAGGGTTATCAAAAACTAAGCTGCATCATATTAGAGAATCTGCTCAAATGGTGTTAAAATAACTGGAGCTATTTGATACAAAGTCGAATACGCCATCCCATGAGAACTTCCAATATCATATTCACATACACGCGACAAAGCAAGACAAGAGACGGATTCCAGTCATTTCATCGACTGATATACAGCGGGAACAGGTGATACAAAATAATGGGAAAGTAAAGAAAACATTATTGTCAACTTTGCATGTTTGTTTGCAATCGTCAGAAAGGAGATTTGCTGTATGGCCTTACACACGCACGTACAAATCTATGCTGCCTTCAAATATTTGACACTAATTTAATTCTTCTCTCCTTTATCTCTACTATTATTAAGTTTGTATGGCTGGCCGAGAAAGAGGGGAGAAACAACCACTACTAAAAACGCAGCAACAACAAGCTCCCGGTGAAGATAATGGTGGTGTAGATGCAGCAAAACAAGATTTGGCTTGCTCTATAAGCAAGACACTGTCAACCTATGATAGTGTATCTAGAACGAATTCCAAAGCGGTTGATCTGGAAGATCTACGTGACGAGGATACACAGCAACAACCATCACTACTAGATACCTACTCTCCAAGCTCAAATATAAACTTTACGCTGATCACTATCTGGCAAGATTAGCAGTTTTAAGACAGTCTAAAAGGGACCCATGTGAAAAAAAGGAAGCTCATATAATCAAATATGCCTCTATTTAATTTCTGTAGCTTGTGTATCGGCGCTTGCCTTCCTTCGTTAGATGTCTCGATCGTTTTTACCATCATGAACGAAATTGGCACCGAATTCCATAGGTTGGTATATCTTCGGAAAAGGAAGAAAAAAGGGCCCAAAAGGGTACAACGAGGGTAGGGGGGAAATAGGAAAGCGAACTTGCTTGGCTGACCAATGTGCGTGCATCTTGGCTTGAGAATTCACTTGCACATGTATAAATCTTTTATAGGGCAAATTTAGCTACATGGCTTCACACATCGTATGCAATGAGCTGCCTCGCGACTCTTCCAATAGGTAATTGCATCAAACGTATCACTGCTAAAGATAAAAAATCTACTTAGTAACCTGAGATTAATGCATAGCTGGCAAGTTATCCGATGTCTTTGGCCGCAAGTATATCATGTTGTTGCTGGTGGCACTATTCTTCATTGGCTCGGTGGGATGTGGGATAGCAACATCAATGAATCAAATTATTTTCAGTCGCGTAATTGCTGGATTTGGCGGCGGTGGATTGCAGCTTATGAGCAATGTGGTCATTCAAGATTTGGTTGCTCCACAAAAACGCGGCCAATACCAATCTTATGTCAGCAGCGTGCAAACGGTATTTATTGCAGTATTAACACAATGCCATGTAACGGGAGGACTTACTACTAAAAATTAGCCATGTTCAATTGTTGTGCCATTATGCACTAGCTGGGTATTGCACTCGGATCGCCTTTGGGTGGATTTATTACAGATACATTTGGATGGCGCTATTGCTTTAAATTAAACATCCTTCCACTCATTGGTATTGGCTACTTTTATGTTTTCCACTTTACCAATTACAATGTTGTTACGGAAAAGAAGACAGACGATGGCGATCATGAAGTGAATAATAGGAAGAACAACAACAACGCAACGGTAGAACATCTCCTCCTCTGGGAAAAACTTGGATCAATTGATTTTCTTGGTGCATTTATTCTTGCAGTTGGCAATCTCGCATTTGCTATCACTGTTTTGCTCGGTGGTAATACCCGTGAATGGACTGATCCACTTATCACCGCAACTATGGTGACGACTATCCTTTCATTCATACTGTTTGGATTATACCAGACCTATTGGGCAAGATCCCCACTGATATCTCGGACCTGTATTGCCAATCGAAACGTTGTGTTCTCGTCGCTAGCATACTTTTTCATTTGTATGAGCAATGGTTCCGTAGATTCCACTGTTCCGCAATTTTTCATGGTACGAGCAATTATCTGATAAAAAGAAATTGGTTGGCGAGAGTTCTTTCATAATCTTTGTTTGGATTATAGGGTGTACTTGGTTTTTCCACTTCACAATCGGGTTTATGGACCATGATGAATGCTTTGGCTGTACCTATTGGATGCTATTGTGCTGGGAACTATATTCGCTACCAGGGCCGGTTCCGTAAATGGCTGTTGCTTTCTGTCGCCGCATATATGGGGGCATTACTGACCATGAGCTGTTGGATGGTATCTATGATACCGTTTGCCATGGGGATAGTGTCCATGGTGATCCTTGGATTTGGTTTTGGATCGAGCTTAGTTTCTTTATTAGTTGCAGTAACCAGCGATGTCTCATCAAAAGGTATAACAAGTGTATTCTACAGCATCATGATGTTGCTTGGTTATTTCTCACTCCTTGTTTTATAGATGTAGCATCGGCCATGTCAATTATGATGCTCTTCCGATCCATGGGGCTGCTTTATGGAACAGCCATAGCATCTTCGATAATACAATGTAATCTAAAAGTTCTTTTAGAGTCTCGAATCAATGGTCCTTCTGCTGAACAGGTAACATTTTCCCAAACTCTGGCAAAAGGTTTCCCCGTGCTCGAAAAATACTTAAAAGAAATTCGCGGTAGTTGATTCGCTTTATCCGGACTTCAATCCGAGAAGTTCACACGCTTTCTCCTCGATTGCAACAGTTGGTGGCAAACGTTCTTGGGCAATCGTTGCAAAAGGCATACTTGTTTATGGCGCTTTCATGTATGGTAGCGATCTTACCAATATTGTATCTGAGGGATACGAATCTGAAGAACGAGCAGCCAACGGCTCCAAACAACAAACGGATAACAGTTGCTGCCGTTGTTGCCGTTACAAGCGATTCATCTTGACCATTTTGACGACGAGTTGTATGTTGTTCGTATGTTATAAAGTTATCTTCCATTTGAACTCGTAGCATAGAGCCAGACTCGCCAATTATGCGCTGCAGTGTAGCAGTCTGTGTATATATTACTGAATAGAAGCAATTCTAAGCATTATTTTCGTCATCAAACTGTGGCGGATGTTGCTGTTGTGTGTGGATGTGTCCAGACAGAAACGCCGACCGATGTGAAGTTGAACGGTTTTTTTCCTTCTCTTTCCTTTTTTTTAAACTTGCCCTTTTTCCTTTTTTTTCCCTTTTTATTTGCACAAACACGTCGACCGAATAACCTCTGTAGCATCAAACGACAAAGTAAACGACATGGGTGAAAGCGACGACGATGTATCTTCGACCTCAACACGAAACTCCTTGCTACAGCAAGAGCGCCCATTAAAAACGTACAACACACTCGATGTTCCCGGTAAACAGCTAAACACAGAACCTCTTCAATCGTCTTCAAGGACGACCAGCGGCTATACACAGGAGGATCATACCAACGAGATTGGAAAACTCAGCTTAAATGTGCTGACGATGTGGTAAGTAGCACATTGAACATAATACAGCTGACATAACATGAATAACAACATACTCTTGTTTAAGAATAGTCTTTGTATTGGTGCAGCACTGCCAAGTCTTGATATTTCAATTGTGTACACAACAATGACGCAGATTGGAAGCGAGTTTCAGAGGTATTACGCGGCTTTTGTCAGTTTGATTGATGTTTTGAGGCTGAGGTGGTACAAGAAAAATCTGACTTTTCTTTTCATCACGTTATAGTGCACATCTGTCAAATTGGATCCACAGTGCATACACACTCTGCACACTGGTCACAATGGCCTCAGGTAAGACAGGAAAGTATATCTTATATGTATCAGCAAACTAACTGTCACTCTGTCTTTTTACTTTCTCAGCTGGAGGACTTTCGAATGTGATTGGCCGCAAACCAGTGCTGGTTGGACTCAATGTCTTGTTCTTCATTGGTAGTGTAGGCTGTGCATACGCCAGAAGTTTCCCCCAACTTGTTGCTTCAAGAATAATTGCTGGAATTGGAGGAGGCGGCATCGCGCTTTTTGGAAATATTATCTTACACGATCTTGTTCCAAGCGAGAAAGTAGGATCCTATCTGTCGTATCTCAGTACAGTACAAACGGTATGCAGAAAATTAACTTGTCACATGACGCCGAGGCTCGTCAAGTTGCTTTTTAGTTTACATGGCAGATTATTTTGCTCAATCAACTAATAATTGATTCTATGGCGGGAATATAGCTCGGTTTTGGACTAGGCGCGCCAATTGGAGGTTTTATTACTGATTATTTTGGCTGGCGATATTGCTTCAGGATCAACATTCTGCCTTTAATCCTTATCCTTTACGTCTATATTTTCCATCTTAACAACTACAGCATCGACGAGAGCCAGAAAGCCGAATTGACCACCAAGGAGAAGCTTCAAAAGGTCGATTTTGGTGGTATTTTTCTGGTTTCTATTGGAAACGTATCCTTCACATGCGCACTTTTGCTCGGTGGAAGTTATGGATGGGCAAGTCCTCAAATTATTTCAGCATTGATCGTTGCACCAATTGCATATGCTTCATTTTTTCTCTACGAGCGGCAATGGGCCAAGTATCCATTGCTATCTCGCGCAGCAGCTAATGATCGTAATTTTACCACCTCGTGCGTAAGCGTCTTTTTGGTCGGCTTATGTGAATCCGGTGCTCTTGTGTTAATACCTCAATTCCTCATGGTAAGTGAAAAAATAAACAGGATGTGTAACGCGTTGTATGCTTGTATGCAGGAGGATGCCGTATTCTAAGGGTAAAATTGTTGGTTATAATAGGGCGTACTTCATTTCAGCACTTCCGATGCTGGCGCATGGATCATGATTGAAGCAATGGCGTGCCCAGTTGGATGCTTTGTAGCAGGACGGTACATGGAGCGCACTGGTCGATTTGCTCGATTTACGAGTGTGAATATCCTGCTATACACATTATCTATGGTGATGTTGTACTTCTGGATAGGCGATCGTATTCCTCTTAGTGTGGGTACATTTGGCATTATTGTAGAGGGTACTACGTACGGATGCTTTATTGTTCCCATGATTGTTGCTTGCACCAGCACATTGCCTAAAGAATGTAAGTCTTCCACTTGTTAACCGATAATCATACATGCAAACGATGATAACATTCAAACTCTAATTGTTTGCAATTTCAACTGTTTTTTATCTAGCCGCTGCTACAGCAATGTCCATGTGCTTATTGGCACGCAGTGTTGGCTATTTGACAGGCGCAGCCGCTGTTTCAGCAATCATTCAATACACTTTGAAAACGCTGCTACCACAAAGGATCAATGGTGACGACGCAGAACAGGTAAGACTCAAGAAGTAATATAACAGAATAGATGATCTCTAGTATTGGACAATCAAGTTTATTAATTGCAATTTTTTTTTTAAAAATTAGCTGATTGAGTTTATCATCACATCTATCCGCAAAGTCAGCACCTTGGCCCCGGAGATCCAGCAAATTGTGTCGGATATAATGATTGAAGCAACTCAACGTGCTACATTAATCGTAGTTGCCTTCGCTTTTTTGGCGTTTTTGGCAAGCTTGCAATATCAAAACATCAATTTATTAAAGAAAAATGACAATACTGAAGAAACTCATGGTTAACAGTCCGGTTTTCATAGCACACTACGTGACAGCTTTCTAGCAATACACTAGAACATGTATACTTTGTAATTTTTTCTATTATATTTGTATCTTTTAAAAGTATCTATCTTCTGCAGAATAAAATATACTGAAGTGCACTTTATAACTTTAACTCACTGCTCATGCATGAAGATCCTTTTATATGCAATATACAACGACCGGTCCAACTCACAATGCTCACGGGACCCTCTTCCCGGATGCCGAGAGTGATCATCTCAGTTATATCTAGACTAAAACTGCTACTATCACACAACGCCGGATGTGTTGCGCTCGGACATCAATTTAATTTTGAAAAGCGTACTGTACATTGAATCTTCAACGCTCCTTCATGTTGCTACAGTACAGTAGAATCATAATTTTGATTGCTTGTTCATTGGACTACGCTTTCCTGCAGAAATTATAGTTATTAGCGGGCTAATATTGATATACGTTACGCTAGGCACAATATAGACATTGTAAAAGGAGACATTAGTAAGTACCACATACTATTACCTGTAGGTATCAACATAAAGTAGAAATATCAAAGGCCAGTCCAATTGGATCCTAGTGTATGCTGTGATGATCTATCCTGTGCCGCATTAATTAGCTCTTCTTCTCCGGCTTGCTCTTCTTCCTTTTTCTTTATATGACTACAGTACTACTTGTACAAATTGTGTTTGGTGAACGTAGTCGTACTGGTCAAACAGACGGAGTGGATGTTGGACCGTCCACCCCTTCTTCGTCTCCAAGCTCCCGGTTTTTACCAGGTTTACGAAAGCACGATTACGAAACGATCGAAATAGTGGGTGGCGACATTGATAGCTACCATAGCGGTAGGCAAACTGGCAATATGTAATAGAGGAGATGATCCCAAAAGTCGATCAGCACACTTGATGGTTCTGCAAATGGAGAAGATACGAGCAACAAACTAGGTAATCTCAGCTTGACTGTACTGACCTTGTGGTAAGTGTTGTATAAATACGAATGCCAAAATTTTCGGATATAATACAGCGATGAAAAAAATATCATACTAATCTTAAATCCTGTAACTCTTTTATGTACTTTAACTTTTAATTGGTATATTTCAGTCTTTGCATCTGTGTTGCTTTGCCTTCTCTTGACATTTCTATTGTAAATACAAGTATGACGAAAATTGGCAGTGAACTTCAAAGGTACATAATGGCATGTGATAGTCCTGGATGATACAAAATGATACTCCATTTAAACGTGTACTGCGTTGTATATGTAAAATTTTATGTAAGAGATGCAATTAATAATGTATGTATTGATCACAAATTATGAGTAAGTCACCCTTGTTGATCGCTATCATCTGTCTCATTGGTTGTTGCCGAGTGTTTCTCCTTTTTAAATCCGACGTTCTGATAGCGCAATGCTGCTACCAAAACCAAGAATGATCCAAGAGTGATCATGTAGAGTGCCACACCCTGTACTCCCAGAGACAGTACGTCCGCCACAATTTGCTGAATCTCCGGAGCTAACGTATTGACGTTTTGGATCGACATGGTGATCAATTCAATCAGCTATAGAACAAAGGTAAGAATAACACGGTCAATTATTCTATTATCATTCCAAAAGTCCACTCCAGAGGAAACATCACCCGTATTATTTTTACCTTTTCTGCATTTTCGCCATCGATTTTAGTCGGTAGTACTGTTTTCAAAGTATAATGTACAATCGAGGATACGACTGCAGTACCAGCCAAATAACCCATAAAACGAGCCAATGTGTAAATCGACAATGCTGTAGCGGCCACTATTGTGGAAGTCACGATTTTAGCAGATAAATCCAGGAGAATAAAGTCATTATCCACCTATTATATTCCTATTGTGACATTAAAGCACTAGAGAATATAAAAACGGTAATTTCATAACAGTATATCCAGTACTTACATTCTTTGGATAGAGTGCTGGTGCAGGCCACAATGATACATACTTGGATACCACCATAACAGACACCTTCCAGAACGATTCCCATTGTACCCACGCTAATCGGGACTATGCCCGACACCCAGTTGTAAAAGACGATAACCATCAAAAGGTATGATGCCATATCTGCAAGTAAAAAGCGTTTAAAGCGACCACTCCATTGCATATAGCATCCAGCTAGAATAGTTCCAACAGGTGTTGCTGCTGCATTTGCCATGACCCACAACCCAGCTTTCGAAGTGTCGAAGTAAAGCACGCCCTAAGAACAAATATCGATATCAACAATCCACAGAATATTGAGTTTTTGAAATTTAGAAATTAGTTCGCTCTATACCATAAGAAATTGCGGTATAACAGTAACGGCTGCTCCTTCACATGCGGCTGCTGAAAAGCTGCATATGCACGACGTCGTAAAATTACGGTCGCGCAATGCTGCGCGTGATATCAACGGGTTGGCTGCCCATCGACGCTCGTGAATGAAAAAGAGAAGGTATCCGACAGCCATTGAAGCCAAAATCACAATCATCTGAGGACTGGACCAGTTGTAAGCATTTCCTCCTAGAAAGAGGGCACATGCTAAGGATATGTTGGCAATAGAAAGAAGTAAAATTCCACCGAAATCGACGATCCGAAGTCTTTCCTTTATCGTCAAACCGGCTTTTTGGTTTTTCTGAGGTCCCGTGTAGTTTTGGAAATATAAGGTGTAGATAGCTATGATGATCATCATGGGTATAATGTTGATCTTGAAGCAATATCGCCATCCGAAATAGTCTGTAATAAATCCACCTATCGGTCCACCAAGGCCAAATCCAAGCTTTCAAATCATAATTATGTATACATATTAGGACAGCGCAGAATAAGAGAACGATGAGTATATTACAGAAAACAGAAGCCTTGTTCAGCTTACCATTCCGGCTGTATTGTAGTATCCTAAGTATAACCCAAGATGTTCTCGAGATACTATATCATGAAGAATTATATTACCAATCAATACTATCCCGCCACCTCCAAGACCCGAAATTGCTCGTGCAATAACCACTTGTTCAAACGAATTTGCATATCTATTAAGGATGTTTCAAGCTTTTTAGCGATAGTCTACGTTTTTTAATTGGTGCTGTGTCTTACCCACACCAAAAGGATCCAATCAAGAATAACATGTTGAGTGTAATCAATACCGGTTTTCGTCCAAATGCATTTGATATCCCGCCCGCTACAGATGATTGAAAGTCGTTAGTTCGGTGTAGTACGTCACTACAATATTGTGCCTCGTTTTATACAAAGTCTTCGGTACCTGCTGGCATTGTGATGAGAGTGCAGAGTGTATAGGAGCCGTGTAACCAACTTGCCGATTGCGCACTAATTAAAAACTTAAAAGATCAATCACCTTATTTCCGAATAGCCAGATATTGGAATGCTAAGCCAAACAAAAAACACTGTTGTGAGAGGACAATTCGCGTTTATCATACCTTTGAAATTCACTTCCAATTTTGGTCATTGTCGTGATTATGATGGAAGTATCCATGCTTGTGAATGCTGCACCGATGCAAAGGCTTAAAAAGATGAGAGAGCCATTTGTAATCGTATTAACAAGTAAGTGGGCTTTTTTTAATATAATTTACATGACAATTTGATGCAGCTTATATACTATCCGTGGAACCCGCCATTACCACTACTATAAGTTACTGCTACTCACCATATTGTTAATACCGTCAAATCGAGATTTGTTGATTGTTTTTGGAAGTCTTCTCGATCTGTGTCGCTTTTCTTTAATCTGGACGGTTCAGCAGCATCATCACAATCATCATTGTCATAATGATATATATCAATCGTGTCGTATCCTTTTTGAAAATCTGACAGTAATAGAGATTTTTGCGAGGAAGAAATCGAAGGTTCGTCGTCCTCGATATCAATGGTTTCTAGGTGACTACTTGTTTGACCGGTACGATTATGCGTATTAGATGCCATATAAAACCAGCTTAAGTTTGATTATTAAAAAAGTTTTGGAAAACGGAAGAAGATGAAGGGAGAGGGAGGAGGCTGCCAAAGTCGTTGCAGGACCAGTATTCTGATTTCCTGCAGGTCGATGTTTGCCGTTCATCGCGTTAGAGCATCAGCGCATGACGCTAGACCAAATTTAGCTCATTACTTTTCTTCATGTGCCTTTTTTTAACGCCTAACACCGTCTTCCAGGATTGAAGCGCACAAGGTACTGTTCGCTTTCCCGTAGGTCGGTATAACCTTTTACATTACCAAAACGCAGTATAGCAACTCTTACCTTTGCCTTTTAACATAAGGTTGATTCAGATTGATTGTGTAATGTACCCATTGCCCCTTTTCTGTACTAGATTGCTACATACCTACATTATGCAGCTTACGTCGTGCAAATATGATACAGCAAGTCACCAGAAATTACCAGCATTCTTATGACGACGCACAATCACCGATATGATAGCCAATCCAATTACAGAAAATCCTTAGCAAAAGACTGATAATGTATAACATATTTAAAGGCTTCTGTGTTAGATATTGCTACCATGTACAACCGCTGTCATAGAAATGACAGACCTATCTAACCGTAATAGAATCTTTGCCACGGCTACTCCACTCACTAAAAGAAGAAAATGCTATAATGTACTCGCCTTTTCCACAGATAAGATTGGCGTGGTACAGTAATAAATGTACTTGAAACAGAATTTGTAATGAGTACTCAATCCTGTAAAACACCATTTTTTAACTTCTTCTCAACGCATCGAATGCGTTTTCAAGTCGATTCGTTGGCGTCCCACCTTTGAAAATGGCCTACGATGATAAACAGTGGTGGTCGACCCTCTTGGGCATCACTATCCGCCCATTGTGATAGCAATTTTGGATGGGAATCCAGGCAGGCACGATCCACATTGCGTTAACGCAGAAGCTCATGTCCGTTGACAGAGTACTGTTTCCATCTGTGTGGTGCTCCTACAATGATGCTATATCTGATACATGTTTAAAACCAATTGCACTTCAAAGATACAAGCACACATCGGGATTCATGATGCCAGTATATTGACATGGGACTCGTTTTGGTATACGACAGTTTGCGTCCGTCTATAAATATTAAATACTTATGCACCTTTCAATCACAGCTGCCACAATGTCCTTAACGCTTTCCCGTAGATCCAAAATGCGCTTGTTCAATTGAAGGAAGTCGTAGAATCCAGTAGGCAAAAAACTTTTGGTATATCATATAGCTTATTATTGTAGAACTCACTTCCATTTTCGTAGAGAGTGCTGCCTGACGAAAGGAATCGTCACCAAAGAAGTCCGTTCCTTGTAGCTTTCGGGCCTCTGTTTTCAAAACTCCTTCCGGTCATAAGGGATTTGCAGATCCAACAGATAGTACTGTATAGCTGTTTTAGCTCGACCAATCTCGTTTTGCCAAGCTGCAAGTTGCATACTCTGCTGCGTTCCCTTTGTTATTTATTTTTCTGGACCTTGGCATTCCTGGCAAGTTTTCGTTAGCCTACATACGGGTCTTCTTTGTTTGCGATACTTCGTAAGCACGCTACAAAGCTTCTTGAATATGCAGTTCCTTTGAGTTTAACTCCACCTAGAGAATGTCATCAAAAGCGGGTTTTTTTTATTTAGATTTCAATACAAAGTGCACAGCATTTGCGCTTGCACCGAGCGTAGTTTGACCGAGAAAAGAACTCATAATATCGAATGCCTCCTCAAGACCACAACTTCGTAAGCCTTGGCATCCGCAAGAAAACCTGCGTTGTTGTTAATGCCAAAGTCAAGCATGCAGTAGTACTTGCAATGGAAAGCACGGAGAAGAAAGGGCAAAAAGCTACTCAAACGAGCTGTGTTTTATGACAGTGTCCCCAACATAATTCTCGTAGGCCCATTCGCATGCCTGGTTACTTTTAAGGTACTCAAACACACACCCAACACCTAAAACACACCCACACACGCGTGCGTAAAAGCAGAAAAGACGATGACGTATATCATACATTGTTCATGATTGGGGTTTCTTTCATCGCATTTTTGGCAAGTTTATATTATCTAAATATTAGCCTAAAGAAAGACTAAACAAATGTAAAGAATCTGACAATTAGGTTAAATCCTACGGTGCATTAATAGAGCTTTCTAGTATACTGTAACTTACATAGCATCTATGCTATAACTCTATACGTCTTTGCTACAGCAGCTGTTTGTACAGTACTTGATAAAGAATGTAATGCGAATCATCTAGAAAACCCTTTGCCACTGAGTAGTCGATGATGGGTGCGGCGTTGCATGTACTTATAAGTGATAAATAATAATACCTGGTCTAGCTCAGAACATGCTCACGAGACTTTTTATTTACATAGTGTAAGCGAGCCAATTTTGGTATAGTGAGTATGTGGCGTTGTTGTTGTAACGCGATTAACTAATTTGTCGTACCGAAGATGGTCTCCTTTTTTAATTTCGCACTCTTTTTGAAACCATCCTCGGTCGACTATCTTTATTGCTATTTTACTATGGTTTATAGCGGGTATAAGCATATCGATGATCGGACGACCAATAATGTAAAGACTGCAATTATCGAAGACGACAACGTATCTTTGAGCTCTTCGTCTCAAAATTCGCTATTGCTAGCTGGGTCTCCCAAGAGAAAATATGAGTCCATTGATATATACGCAGATGACGACGATGTAAATGATTATGAAGATTGCAAGCGACGAGAAACCGGAGATGACAAGCACGCCAAAATAGGCGAGTCATCTACGACACTCAAAAGCCTTGGACAGGAGCAAAAAAGGCATGATGACAGTGACCGACTTGGAAATCTCAGTTTGACGGTGCTGACAGCATGGTGAGCTCCGTAGTAGTAATACAAATACGATAGCTGGATTATTGTACTTATATATCGTAAACTTGTTTCTCTCAAGTTTGGGCATAGGAGCAGCCCTACCCGGTTTGGATACTTCTATTATATTTACAACAATGACAAAAATCGGAAGCGAATTTCAAAGGTAAGTAGCATCAACTATATACCTGATTATGTTTCGAAAAAAGATGGTGACCAGTAGACTGGCCTTTGTTTACAGTGCACAAATGTCAACATGGTTGCACAGCGCATACGCACTCTGTACTCTTATCACGATGCCGGCAGGTATGATATTAATGATTACTATGCACATGCAATTTCAAATCACCAAGACGTATAAAAAGCTCTAAACAACAAGCAACCAAATTATAATATATATGTAGCGAGTGCGCTGTCAAACGCGTTTGGACGAAAGCCAGTATTGATTACACTCAACATGTTGTTTCTGATTGGGTCATTGGGATGTGGGTAAGTTGTGACAGGTTCATTTCACTGTGTATAGGAAACTTTGCCATAGCAATTAAAATTTCACTACTGGTAGCTTTGCACGATCGTTTGAGCACGTTGTTGTAGCCCGAGCAATCGCAGGCTTCGGAGGAGGTGGGATCGCCCTGATGGGTAACATCATTCTCCATGATATTGTATCTCGAGATCAACTGGGATCCTATCTAGCCTACCTCAGCATGTGTTCAATGGTAAGTTGTGTTTTCTCTGTATATATCAAGCACCTCTGAAGTACGATTATCATTGGTTTATCGTGACAAAAAAATCTATATACTATATTGTTTTAGCTCGGGTTCGGCCTTGGTGCACCCATCGGCGGATTTATTACCGACTACTTTGGATGGCGTTATTGCTTTAAGATCAACATTCTACCAATGACGCTCATCCTTTGCATATACACTTTTCGATTGAGAAACTACAGCGTATCTCAAAATCAAAAGGCTGTTTTGACGACAAGGGAAAAGCTGAAAACTGTTGATTTCGGTGGAATATTATTGCTTTCCGGAGCGAACACATCCTTGACCTGCGCACTTTGGTTTGGTGGAACCTCTTACAGTTGGTGTAGCCCTCAAATTATCCTGGCACTAGTTTCAACACTGATTGGGTATATACTGTTCTTGATCCATGAGCGGCGATGGGCAGTGTATCCTTTGTTGTCACGCGTGGCATCACGCGACCGCAATTTCACAACATCGTGCGTCTGTATCTTCTTACCGGCAGCATGCGAAGGAGCAGCCCTTACTGTTCTACCGCAATTTCTCATGGCAAGTATACCTGTATATTTCATTTGCTTTTATTAAAAGAGGTTAATATGCGCCTTTAATACATAGATGTACTGCTACTCTTTAAAAATTATAGGGTGTGCTACATTTCAAAACCTCCAAAGCTGGTTTGTGGGTTATGATGAACGCAGCATCTGTTCCCGTTGGGACATTTATAGCCGGACGCTACATGCACTATACTGGCAGGTTCAAGCGCTTTGTAAGTGTGGCCATGACATCTTATATTATAGCGGTTGCCATATTCTATAATTGGGCCGGCGGTAATGTTTCCAAAAACCTGGGTACCATGGGGATCGTTTTGGAAGGCGCTTCGTATGGATGTATCAGTGTTTGCATTATCGTCGCCTGTACGAGCACTTTATCCAAAGAGTGTAAGTACGCATGAGCTATCATTCAAATGTTTACATCGATATTATATTTACAAACCAGATATATGAATCGATAACTGAACTTTCGTCATCGTTTACGTTTTTCAACAATTTTTGATGATAGTGGCTGCTACATCTTTGTCAATTTGCACACTAGTACGTTTCGTGGGGTATCTAATAGGCGCGGCGGTCGTATCTTCAATTGTTCAATATACTTTAATAACAGAGCTGCCAACCCGAATTGAAGGTGAAGATGCAGAGAAGGTATACCTACAGATGACGACGGATCTTAACGTAGAAAGCTAAATGCCAAGCACTTTCATCCAAGGCTTGGAAAGAGAACGTTAACTAATGCACTACGCTCTTTCGAATTTTATAGCTGATTGAATTTATCATTACATCGATCCAAAATGTTGATACACTGGCTCCAGAGATCCAACAAATCGTGACAGAAGTATTGGCTCTTGGAGTGCAGCGTGTAGCGCTATTCCTAATTACGGGGGGCTCACTTACATTTTTGGTAGGAACAACAAGGTTCCAAAATGTAAGCCTGAAAAAAGAGAATCGGCCGTCTGCAACTGCCACTGAGAACGACCGACAATAATGACAAAGTCATTTACTTTCTTTGTACGAGATTGTTCTAGTTAAGCACGACTATTTACTTGTTTAGCTTCATATATCCCCTATCTCATATAACGACCATGTGTTACTGAGTACGAAATAGAAGGCTGCATAGGTGTAATATGTATACCGTATCAAGACGAAAAAAAAAACGTAACAAGAACAACTTTAAGACTGAAGTGTATGAAAGAATAGGGCTCAGCTGTGAGGCTTATTTGTTTTAATGTGCGTAATGGAGTACGCAGATACACAAATACGTCGCGCAGATCTTTATTGATGCCGACCACTGCAATAACTCGTTCTTGTTTCTTCATTACCAAACTTTCTTTTTTCCTATATGATATAGAATACGGTGGGATGATTTTAAGCCATATTGACCATAGTACTGGTGGAAAAACTCTTAGCTGTGAAGTGAATGACACTATTGCCAATGGCGATGGTCGATTTTCGACAGTCTCATCACAAAGCTCCTCGCTATTGCTGGCGCATGAACAAAATCAATCATATCAAACAGTGATGACCAAGAGAGGAAAAGCAGGTAGCAATTGTTGTATTATAGACGAATTGACGAGTCCTCGGCGACGACAATCAACGCTCCCACTCCGACAGTGCTGAAGACAAGCTTGGAAACTTAAATCTATCTTTATTGCCCTTGTGGTGAGCGGTGAGCGTAGCTGTCATCAGAGAAAGAAAAACAGAAGAGTGGTGCGGGATTTTCATTGCTAAATAAGGGTAGCTCTCCTAACTCTTGATGTCTCAATTGTATTTAACATCATGCTGAAGATTCGAAGCGATTTGAAGAGGTAAGCGTTATATGCTAGATACGATACGTCTTTGTGTGTCCTCATTCAAATTGTACTATAATTATTTCTCTATTGCTGCGTACTTACTATCTATAGCCGGCAAAATGCCAAATGCATCTGGACGTAAGTCGGTATGGTTGCCTTCAACGCACTTTTCTTGGTCGGCTTTAGAGGGTGCTCAAGGAGTCAAAGTTTATACAATATTTAATAACTCACGGGAAGTTCAAGGTTTTGGAGGTGATGGGATTATCTTGAGAGGAAACGTCATAATCCACGATACATGGCCTACGAAGAACCAGCATCTTAGCTCTCGTAAACAAATACAGCAAAGACAGCAAGTTGTATTAGTTACTCTGATAGTTTCCAAACCAAAGTACTATACCTCACAATAAAAGAAGTCTATAGCTTTACTCTTGGTGCGCCTGTGAGTGGTTTCATTACAGTAGGGACATTTTCGGATGGCGCTGTTGATTCAAAAGCAACATTCTCCGTATATGTTTCATCTTATAAGCTACAGTGTTGCTATTAAGGGCCTGCTAGCAGCATCTATAAAAATTGGATTTGTCCATAATAAATAACCTTAGTACTGGTTTTTTTTTTATGGCCTGGAGGCAAAATTCATTTCCAATATAGTGTCCAGAGGAGTGACTGACTATTGGGTGTGAATACATGTATGAGAAAATGAGGAACAGAGAAGTGACGGAAAAGAGAAAACTATTTATATGTGCGATGATAGATGGCAGTGGCATGAGCAGCTACTGCCTGCGGAATGAAAGGATGGTCGTCGAATTTGAAAGACCAATGTGCTGACCAGATCGCTTGAACAACCTTAGTACTGTTGATTTTGCAGGATCAGTGTTGCTCTCTACTCGAAATCGGTCTTTTGCATGATTGCTTAATCAGACCTCAAAATATTAGTGCGCTTGTCACAATGCTAGTTGCTTGCATATTATTTTTCTTCTACGAGAAACAGTGGACAGGTTATACGCTTCGTTCAGAAGCACTATCAAGCGATATTCATGACTTTACCACATCGTGCACCATCTCCCTGCCAGGCTGCAGATGTGTAACTGGTGTGAGCTCATTTTCACTACAATTTTTTAAGGTAATCTACTGTATGATTGAGAAATGACAAGCTTAGATGTGCTGTATAACCTGAAAATCGTATGACTGACGTGCGCTTCTATTCTATTGATAGGGGCATCTGAGACTCATGTTTGTAACTTAATGCTTTTTGAATCTTCAGATGCTCTGGAAAAGCCTTAAGGCTTTTGAAGGCTTCAATTCAGCACATCGAAAGCTGGTTTATGGCTCATGATCGAAGCGCTCCCAGTTGCTTTTGAATACTTCGTAGTAGGTCGCTATAATCATTATACTAGCCAATCTCGACGATTCTTACTCATCGCCATTGCCCTGTATAGCAAATCAAAGTATAAATGTTATCCTTTTGGCAGAAGGTTATGTATCATTTGTTATTGGAATTACATATAAACCCTGTCCTATTGCGCACCAACTATGGAAGTTATCCAAAAGTTTATAGTAGCTTAAAGCTCGAAAGAATGACAATGGCCTTCACATTATAGGGACTGCCACGGCGTAATCAATGCATGTTTTACCCCGTTTCGTGAAATATCTAACCAGCGCGGCAGCTTGCTCCGCAATAGTTATATAAACGCTGAAGATAACGCTGAAGATAACGCTGAAAAAATGTTTTGAAGGTGGACGAATGCTGCCAAGATAAATTCTATCCTTCCTGATAACGTTAAGTTGAGTGACTTCTTGTACTTTTTTACCATCTTCATTGACTATGTCTTTTGCTTATGTAGTTGACCCGATGCATCATCACAGCTATACACAAAATCAATACATTGTCTCCGGACATGCAGCAAATCGTAGCCAAAATTTGAAGCTCGGCTGTACAAAGAGTTGCTTGCGGCTTCATTGATTATGGCTGTTGTAGTGCTGAGCTGCAGAAATGTCAGAATGAAAAGGGTATGTCGAGTTAGGATGACGAGTCAGCGTTGATTAAAGAAGGATATCTACATTCTTTGCCTTCTATTATATCTCGTACCCTGTTGCTGTCATGTATTGCCATTATATGCGTAAGAGATGACCAATATTTGTTCCGCGAGTTCTGCCGATTTCAAAACAAACTCAGTGTCAAACCAAGTATCACTGAATTCATACCACATGAGTGGCTATCTTGTTGCAATAATTCTCACGATCTCCACAATTAGATAAAGTGTGTATATAGCATTGATGCTTATTGATAACGACCTTTTGTTATGTAGCAAAGCATTTGATATAGCATACTAATCACGTCGGCTTAATTCAATAATGACACATATGTTCAAATTAATGTCCTTACGTATAGAACGATGAAGCTTCTTGCGTGAAAATGGAAAGGGAACATGGACGAGTACTGAACGTGAATCACTCGGTATATGAGCTAAACACTATAACTGTAAGAGCCAAGAGACATCTTTTTTCGGCATTTTAAGAACAGTATTGCATGTACGGAAGTCAAGGGCCAAGATAAAAGCATTTTTTCCTGTCTATGTTATTGCCGCTCCCGAAGATGACGATTGTGCCTACCTGTCAATATGACCTCCGCTATTTCCCACCTTATCCAACCAAAGATTTCCCAGGAACTCCCGAGAAATTCTTAGACGCCAGTTTTATGGATTTGCAATGCGCCAAAAGGATGAAATGTATCACTGTTACTGATTGCTAATGGCTGTTGATCACATAAATCTGATTTGATATGCGTTTATTTGATTGGCACACAAACAGTGGTGGGAAATAATGACTGGTGCTATGGGAAGAAGGGACTCTTTTTGCTATATATCTAGACACGATTCCCACTGATACATGTTCAGGAGATGAATTGCTGTATGGTGGGAATAATCTTAATAAGGGTATTTTATATAATAATTTTATGATGGTTAGAGCAGTATACATAAAATATGCAGTCATGGTAGCCTTTCTAGTGTTGCAGGTACTGTAAAATAAGTCTACTGAACGATCAATACAGAGGGTAGGTTTTTCAAGAGTTGTAAAGCTCATCCTGTCTCTCATTTCATCAGTCCGATTACTTCGCAGCTAAGACGCATAGGCACTGTATTTTTCCCCGCATTTTTTTATACAGCTTCAGCGTGTGACAAAGATTACGCAGGGTAATGCCTTTGAGAATCTATCCCCATTTTGGGAAAGAGCGGTTGTACGAGTTTTGACCGCATAGATTATATAAAGCTTGTTGTTCACATCATCCCCACACAAATCGCAAATTTGTTTTTCAAGAAAGCTCCGGAAAAACAGCACTCCGTAGCCAACTTTAACAGCTTAAAAGAACATACAACAGTGTATACAACTCTATAGCAACAACAAAAGCTCTTTTAAAATGGCCCTGCATGATAGACGTTACAAATTCACGAATGTGGTGGATATGATGCTCAGCAACCCCATGGGTCGTCCGGAATCAAAGCCGTTGCAAATCGACGCCCGAACGGGAGAAACCATAACCCTGAACCATCTGCGGCATTTGGTGGGCGCCATCCATGCAGGTCTGCGTCGCTTCGGTTTGAATAAGGGCGACACTGTTTGTCTTTACTCTCCAAACAATGTAAGCATATTATCTAGGGGGCGAAGAGGCAATACTGCAGGAATGTGGTGATAAATAATACTAATTGCAAACCGCGTAATAGATTAACATGGCTCCAATTTATATGGGAACTATGGCTGCTGGTAACTTAAATTTTGTTTTCATGAAGAATGATAGATAGCCGAGTCATGATATTAACAGTATATCTTACTCTATTATAGGCATGACGATCAGCCCAGCAAATACATCGTACGTGTCGGCCGAGCTACAAAGACAACTGACCGTGGGTGAAGCAAAGATTCTTATTGCTCATCCTGTTAACTTGGAAACCGCGCTGGACGCTGCAGCTGCCGTTGGCATGCCTCGATCACATGTTTTCTCCATCGTCCCTGATCCTAAACAACGTGTCCGATACTACCGAGATGTACTTGTGGATCATTTACAACCTGAGCTCCCGCCCATTAAGATGACGCACGAGGAGAGTATAAACACTGTTGCGTACCTGTGTTTCTCCAGTGGTACCACTGGAAGAAGCAAGGGCGTTATGACAAGGTACGAGAAACTTATCTTTTAAAATACAAAAGCGCTGTGAAATAGCAGCTATGGCAGAGCCAGTAGAAAGAATTAGTGGCTCTAAACACCGTCAAATTATATATAACAAATGTATAGCCATTACAATGTCATTGCCATGGTGTTGGAAACCAACAATTATGCGGGTATTTTTGCGGATCCGACAGTCAGCTCTACATCGCTTGCAGTTATTCCGTTGTATCACTTCAGTGGCATTAGCTCCTTCTTCAATATGGGCATCCCAGCTGGCAGCACCACTGTAATTCTCGAGAAATACAGCGTCAGAGCCATGTGTGAAGCAATCCAGACGTTCAAGGTTACTAGTTTGCCCGTCGCTCCACCCATTGTGATTCATCTTGTCAACCGTCCCGAAGTGAAGGAGTATGATTTGTCCAGTTTGGAGCGTGTTGGTACCGGATCAGCACCTATTGCAGCAAGCGTAGTTACGCGATGCCAGGAAAAGTTCAAGGTCTACGTCGGACAGGGTTATGGGTATGTCGAAAGAAAGGCAGCTACTGGCCTTGTAATAGATGTCGCTGGCAAACATCTAATGAGTATCTTAACAATATCTGTTTCACTACATTGCTGCTTTAGTATGACCGAGGTCTCACCTGTCATCACATACCAAATGCCAGAGTGGGCCAAACCCGATTCGATTGGTCGTGTTATTCCCATCATGAACAGTAAGATTATAGATTCCGAAGGCCGAGGTATGATCTAATCATAGTCAATTATATATGAAAAATACTGGCGCTAACGATACTATCACAATTTATAACAGAGGTGGGTCTCGGTGAGCCAGGTGAGCTGTGCGTCCAAGGGCCAAACGTTATGCTTGGATACAAGGGCGATCCTGAAGCCACAGCCAATGCTATTGATAAAGACAACTGGCTGCACACCGGTGATATTGTGAAGAAGGATGCCGATGGCAACCTGTATATCGTGGATCGTATCAAGGAATTAATCAAGTACAAGGGTTTCCAAGTGGCTCCCGTCGAGTTAGAATCCGTTTTGCTACAATGCCCCTATGTCTCAGACGCAGGCGTTATTGGTATCGACGATGAGTCCCAAGGCACTGAAGTTCCAATGGCATTCGTGACGCTTCCAGAGAAACTAAAGGGACAGGGCAACAGTGGTGTGTTGGCAAAGAAGATCGAAGAGTGGGTGGATGAGCGCGTAGCAAACCACAAGCGACTTCGAGGAGGTGTCCGTATTATTGACGAAATTCCCAAGAGCGAAGCTGGAAAGATCTTGAGAAAGGATATGAAGGATATTTATAAAAAGCAGCAGCAACAGCTCGGAGAGCGCGCATCCAGATTGTAATTTAAGAAAACACTCCGTGTAAATCCCCCTCTACACTTGGTAGTATATGTACTGTAATAGTGTGTAAACACTGTATTATATTAAAATATAAGATGGTATTCAATACCAATAAAATATAATAAGTTTGTTATGTATTAGATGCTATGAGCTGAAATCCTTTTATGAAACACCATCAGCATTCAGTAGTAACCTAAGAAAGATTTGTTTAAAAGATGATTTTCGATGAATTGTGTCACATACACATAGAATCGATGGTTTCATTCACTGTGATAACACAAAAACTCCCTGCAATATGTATTTAGAAATGAGATAAGAAAACCGTCTTTCACACACGAGACATAACCAAAAACCTCAGTTTCTCCACGTTATGTAAAAAGTTGATGAATCTTTCCCATGCCTGCGTTGTCCACCTGGAGTCTAAATATTTACGCCTTAAACGGTAAAAGCTTGAACCGCCATTGAAGGATTTATTAATCTTTACAGCAGTTGTGAAAAAGAAATATTGCGTACAGAGCACAGTCGCTGTGGGGGGAATTTATGAGTACACATATCACTTACTATTGACCAAGTTTGTTGCGCTGGTCATTCGATCCTATGTGGAAGACGATGATGCTCGGATTAAAAGAAACCTCCCCCAGGGAGGAAATAAATGATCGTATTGACATGTTATGAAAACCTTGTTCTTTTTTCATTACAGCCAACAGACACAAGAAAAGGCTGCTCTACAAGTGCGCCTCCACCTTTCATAGCAAATAAATGTTGGTGGGAATTTATTAATAATACGAGCGATAGTACGAAGGCGTAAAAGTTATCAGGATGGTAACGATTTTTTTTACATGCTACTTTATTACAGCACATTTAATTTAACTATGAATAAAAGCTAGATCGTATTTGATTAGGAGAGTGTTGAATGTACGGGTGGTGACATGATGGCTTCAGAATATTAATTAACATAGACTTGTGCAGTATGGGGAAGCAGAGCCACGCTATGGAATTTCTTTTTCCAGGAAGGGTAGAAATTGACAAGCACCCGCTTGTTACGCACTACTAAGAAGGTCCTTGCCTGGGAAATTTGCTACCTAGTTTGGTAAGTGTGACCAAACCAAAATTCTCCAGGAATACATAGCAAGTGTGTACACATAATGTGTGGGAGAGAAAAAAAGCAAATCAATCAAGAAAAGTGTCATCGCGTTCATCTCTTTTCTCTTCTTCTCTTTTTATTCTGCACACACGTTCATCTATTCTGATCGATTTTTCTCTCAATATCCACACACGTATACGAACAAAATGAGCATGTATTCAAAGCAATATCCATTTACCAACATCGCTGATATGATGCTTAGTAACCCAATGGGTCGATCTGAGTATCATCCACTGTTCATTGACGCACGTTCGGGCGAATCGATCACGTTATATCATCTCCGTCGGTTGGTGGGCTGTCTTCATGCAGGTCTGAAGCGATTTGGCTTGAAGAAGGGTGATACCGTCTGCTTTTACTCTCCCAATAATGTAATGAATCATCATACTATATTTTATGGTCTGTGGTTTGTATTCTTTCCTAGAGCATATGCTAACAAGTAAATGCTCTTTTTTTTGGGTACCAAAATAGATCAACATGGCACCTATCTATACCGGAGTGATGTCTGCAGGTAAAAGAAGAATTAATTGTCCTCACTATATATTTGTTTAATGAAGGGAGATATCATATTCTTTTAAAGAGTTATTTTGGTTATTAAACTTTCAAATCTAGGCATGACAATCAGCCCTGCCAACACATCATATGTTGCAGGCGAATTGCAGCGGCAGTTGGAGATTGGCGAAGCCAAGATGCTCATTGCCCATCCAAGTAACTTGGATATTGCCCTTGAAGCTGCCGCTGCGGCAGGATTGCCACAATCCAATATCTTTTCTGTCATGCCTGATCCGCAAGGAAGAGTTCCCCTGTGGTCTGACGTTCTCATTGACTTGAATCAGCCTCCGCTTCCTCCGGTCAAAATATCACATGAAGAAAGTGTTAACACGGTCGCATACTTGTGCTTTTCAAGCGGTACTACAGGCAAGAGCAAAGGTGTCATGACAAGGTATGCGTGCTTCTATTGACTGTATACATGTGTGAGAAATCAAAAAGTACTAAAATCCTGATATAACACGACGCTGTAAAATTATACAGCCACTACAACTGCATTGCTATGGTGCAGGAATCCAATAGCTATGCGGGTATTTTTGCCGACCCATCGGTTCAAAAGGTCATTCTCGGTCTTATCCCGTAAGTTCTTCGCTTTCCCTTCTTCTCTCTTTACTCCAAAATAAGAAAATGCCAACGCCACGTCGCTAAATATCAACACAAATGCGAATTTATAGCTTGTACCACTTTAGTGGCATCCATCGCGTGTTCAATGTCGGTATTCCCCAAGGAGCAACTGTCGTTATTGTTGAAAAATATTCGATCCCAGTCATGTGTGAGGCCATTCAACGATTCAAGGTCACTGATTTCCCGACTGCACCTCCCATCATTATCCACTTGGTGAACAATCCTCAAGTTGACAAGTACGATTTGTCCAGTCTCAAGTCATTGACGGTAGGCTCGGCACCCATTGCTCCAAGCGTCGTGGCTCGGTTCCAGGAAAAATTTGGGGCACCATTAATGCAGGGATACGGTATGGAATAAAAGTGTAACATCAGACAAGGAACCGTATTCTCACTATTCTACTTGCTGTATATTTTAGGTATGACCGAGGTATCTCCTGTCATCACGTATCAATTGCCCTCCTTTGCTAAACCTGAATCTATTGGTCGCCTAGCACCCATGATGAAGGCCAAAATTGTCGATCTGGACGGCAACGGTAACTATAGAAATGCTATTATTATATAGAAGTGAAAAGGGAACTCGAATTGTATGGGAGAAGTGTATCGATATAATACTTAATGATATGTCGTTTTCTGTAATAGCTCTTGGCATCAATGAACCTGGTGAATTATGCGTCAAGGGTCCCAATGTCATGCTTGGATACAAGGGAAATGCTGAAGCAACAGCCAACGCTATCGATGAAGACGGATGGCTACACACCGGCGACGTGGTTCGCGTGGATGAACAAGGCGATTATTATATTGTGGACCGCATCAAGGAATTGATCAAATACAAAGGTTTTCAGGTGGCCCCCGTTGAATTGGAATCTGTTCTTATGCAATGCCCATACGTTGTAGATGCAGGTGTGGTGGGTATCTACGACGAAACACAAGGTACTGAAATCCCTTTGGCCTATGTGAAATTACCCGACAATCTCAAGAGTCAAGCCAATGTTTTGGCATCAAAGATACGAGATTGGGTCAATGAACGCGTAGCAAATCATAAACGACTTCGTGGCGGTGTTCGCGTCATTGATGAAATCCCAAAAAACCCATCCGGAAAAAT
This sequence comes from Zychaea mexicana, assembly GCF_025766255.1. Lineage (NCBI taxonomy): Eukaryota > Fungi > Mucoromycota > Mucoromycetes > Mucorales > Lichtheimiaceae > Zychaea > Zychaea mexicana. The sequence goes on along the minus strand of NW_026516696.1, from coordinate 52,023 downwards.
CCTACGCCGGGAGATGAAGGCAATCTACAACAAGCAACAAGCAGCTGCTGCTGCTGCTTCTGCTGCTAATGTGGAACGCTCTGCCAAGCTGTAAGAGATCATAGGGTATTAAATGTAGTAGACTGTTTTTGTTTCGATATGCATTATCATCTTTAAAGAAAAAGAATTTTACACCTATAAACATGAACAAATAAAGCATTGTTATGTGTACCTTAACTGTACATAGTATACGTATTTTTGTATGATATTTTAGACGGGTATACTTGTAGTTTATTGATATAGAAAAATCAAAAAGAAAGAAACTGCAATATAATGTACATTGGTTTTGTCAAAAATAAAAGAGGGAGATTATATGGATTCTGAGCTAGATAAAACTTGTCTGTGTAAGATAGAAGAAATATGAGAAAGAGAAAGAGAGAGAGAGAGAGTGTGTGTGTGTGTGTGTGTGTTTTTTGGGAAGATATTAATGCTAATACAGCTACTATTCAGTAGTAATGCGTAGGATGATGATTAACGAGGGAAAAGAAGAGTAAAAATTTTAAAATTGCGGAGAGCTCCATGCTTTCGGCCAATCGACCGAAATTTCAGGAACGCCTGTGGGACTTGTTTGAGCAGATGTCTTCTTCAATATCGAAGCTGAGCTCAAGGACATCCTACGAGTTGCTGCGGAGGATGCTGCTGCAGTTGCTGATGAGGATGGTAAACTGCTGTTCATAATCAAATCCATTTCTGCAACTGCCTTGGCTGCATACGTGTGTGCAGTAGGAGCATATCGCCAGCCATTTGCTGCTGATACGTTCTCAGGTATAGAGGCCATCATAGCTGCCGCTGACATCATCATCCACGACGACGAAGAGGACGACTTTCTACCACTGTAAAAGATGGATGGCAATCCAGTGGGTGTTGTTCGGCCACTTGCGTATGCAGAATCCTCGCATGTGCTACTGTCGGTGCTGCTACTGCTACCGCTAGTGCTACCACCACTTTCTTGATGATCCAAAGTATTGAAATAACCTTGATTATTGCTACTAGCAGTGTTGACGTTCTCGTCTCCAATCGTAGTTTGCGGCTGGTGGTGATTAATTGAAGAGGCTGTCTTGCTTTGACGCCGACACATGTAAGTAGAAGGAACAGTATAGTATTGTTTTGGGGAGGATGACTTATTGGTGTTCACCCTCACTTCGGATAAGGTAGGTGCGCTAGCAAATGCAGTTGTGGTACTATGACGACGTGGTGGCGTGGAAGAGCAGGATTCGCTGCTGTCGTCGTCGTCATCATCATATATGTTGATATCTGTTTTAAGGAATGTACGAGACAATCGACGTGTTGCTACCTTTAAGTTGTTACTAAAAACTCGTGAGCGGCGTCTATGTTCTTGTTGCTGTTGTGAGGATGGTGATTGCAAATATGGTGTACCGTGTGGTGGAGGTGTTGGTGGTAATGTTGTGTAAGGACTAGTGGTGGCGGTGCTGGTAGTGGTGATGGAAGCGATGCTTCTCTTTTTCGGTGGAGGCGGCGGTGACGGCAAAGTGAGCTGTGATGTGAATGAAGGAAGGAAAAGGATCGGAGTTACTGTATTGGTCTGTAGTCTAGATATGGCGGCATGGCGATCTCGACGGTCGCCTATATCTTTTAACAGCAAGTCAAGTCGGGTATATTGCTGCAAGAATGATGCTAACAGTGTTTCAAGTGTTATATGTATCTCACTAAATAAAAAAGGATAAAAATAACACAATTAGCTATTTTGCAACTAAAAATAAAACAGCAACAACATAATGGAATAAACACAAACAAAAAATATTGCTTACAGAGTACACTTTCTATGTTCAGTGATTGAATCACTGCCAGTTGTTGTTGTTTGACGGTATTGGTAACCTGACATGGATGAGTCTAATGATGCATACCATAATAAGGTTATTGAGGGATTTATATTTTAGATGAGATCTCTGAGTTAGCGTGTAGTATCATACACTTGCCAGTACATGATTTTCATGCAGCAGAACAAGAGAAGAAAGAAAAAAAGCTACTTACCATCTTCATCAATAGAATTCATATTGTGTTCCTCGTGCCATGCGCTCCAACACCGCGATCCATCACAAGCACTGGTCTTGAGCGCAGTGTCCCTAAAGCCCCATTGAACTGTGGAGGATGACCAAAGCGGGCGGATCCTCCAAAACAGGCATTGCAAGAAGAATATGCGCACACCACTATTCCAGTGCACGATAAACCGTTCAAAAAGATAGGGGTGAAGCAAAATTCGGTTACACAACATATCGAGTAACTCTGCGCGTTGTGTCAAGAATCCAAAGTTTGTAAAAACAAAGGCCAGTGTGCGCATATGGACGATCGTATTGTCGGCTTGTGCTAATAGGAGGTGGATTGTATGAAGAATAAAGGGGATATCGACGAGTAGGGATCCGCTATCATGAGTGTGATGTTTCCTATACTCGTGGTAAGACAAGAATCGGAAAATAAAATTGTTAGTTCGGCTGTATCAGTCTTTTTTTCGTCAAAGGAGATGGTATTCGGAAAACGCAGAACAAGTAGCAAGTCCTGGCTTCTTTTTTTAAACATACTTTTTCAGTTCGGTGATCACACTTTCCAGGAAATCGATGAGACCTTGTAGGAGGTAGATAAAGGTTTTTAAATAGCATGAGTATCGTATACACACATAAGAATGTTATGCTGATTCGATAAGTTCACTACTACTTACAAAAAACACTTTCGGGTGAAGTCCAACTAATGCTTTTAGTGATTGCTCTAAGCCAAACATTGATCATATCATGATAAACAGTGATATCAGATCTACTGCTGTTTTGGTGTTGATGATGACTTGCACTACGGCTATCGTTCGAAGGGCTGGTTCCCGCAGGGTCAATTGCACAAGATGTTAAACAGTATGCATATCGGCGCGTCGCCGATTCAAGCGTTCTGGGTTTTCCTGCATATCCTGGATCTGTAGCCATGGTGCTAACAGCGACAACATTGATCGCAGGCACAGCTGTTGAGACGGATGAAGTGGGGCGTGATTCAGTAAGCGATGATGATGGAGGCGATTTGTTACTGGAAACATCGGAAGGTGCCACTACTTTTGCTGCTGTCGGGGCTGGTGTTACCATCGGAGCAACAGCTGGAGAATCCGGTCGAGGAAGCGCAGCAATGGTCTTGGCAGATGAAGGCGTTTGTTGTTGCGTTGATGTTGCACTGGTGGCTGCAGTTGCAGTATACTCGTTACACCATGACATTTCTTCCATTACAGACGATCGTAAAAGAGAACTGACTTTCTCCGTCATATAAGCTGCAAAATGCACATAACCTGGCGATACGGCCAAGTACGCGTTTCTTGTCTGCACAGATGGCAAGTGGTGGTGGCTTTTTGCCTGCGTACCACTATCTCCTTGCATTGCAGCATGGATATATGCGCTCAAATGTATATGATATCGTTGATAAAACATAATGAACAGGGACCGGTCGCTTGTCTTCCATCTGTATTAGTGCATTACCCAATTTATTTTTAGCGTATATCCACAACATTGTTATTAGGCAGTGTGTATAATGTAATATGTATATATTAAGAGAAAGAGAGGAAAATAAATAAAGAGCTAAAATGAATTGTATAAATCAAAACGCACCTTGAGATCCAATGCCCTTTGGATTTGAGTGGAACACGTAGTAAATGGCGATCGTCGCTGCGGCTTGTCAGGTGGGCAGGCATGGTTTTGCATAACTGAGCTCGACTGATATAAAGGAAAGATACGATTGTGTAACAATCAACGCCGCCACCATTACATTGCCAAACAACAACATACAAAAAAGTTTAGTACATGCGTATCTTCTTTTAAGTTCTTGTTTCACAATAAAAAGAGAATATCTTAATATGTGATATATAAATATAGAAAACAGAAATGTCTCAATACGAACTAGGAAGTTTCTTTGGGGAAAACGTCATCGTCTTCGTGGCCTACAAGTTCTCTCCTTATGCTCGAAATAGTATCTTGTTGCACAGGTAATGTTTGCAGCAAAGCAGATGCGAGGCCTGGTACTTTAAAGAAACATTGTGCTATATATTATATGCATGTATAGAAATAGTGTAAAATAAACGTTAATGCTGTTGTAAATGGTATCAAATGTTTTCAAGTTCCTTTGCAAGTACTTACCAAGAATATGGGCGCAAAAGATGATGGTACCGGGATGAACAGCAGAGACATCTGCAGTGTCGATAGCATAGCTTAATGTTTTGTTCAACAATTCGTGATATTCGGACAAATACGCCCATTCAGAGCCAGATTTGACATCATGATGTCTCCCTAGTATTGCTACTACGGGTGCTTGATCTGTTTTTTTTTTAAAAAAAAAGAGAAATTGGGGGATAGGGATGCGCCAAAAAAAAGGCAGGGATGAGCGGAAATCCCGTAGTGTATATAGGCGTAGATATACACACACACACACACGCATCCAGAGGTGGTCCCGCATGGTTAGTTTCCAGCTTATCAATTGGCTTAAAATCCTTCACCCTTACCATAGTAAAGAAACTCGTTCCTGTTATTTTCGAATACATAAAAAGAAACAAAGTAGACAGTCAGTTAAAATAGGAATAGCTTATTACGGATGTGGCTTAATCGAGTAGGCGGATTTGCTGCTGTGCAATGATCACAAATGCTACTATTCTCTATTTTGACATTACCGAGATACGATTTCAACAAGAGATTCAAAGTAAGATGTTCTTTCGGTATGTTGAAGGAATTGTACACTCTCGACCAGTGCTTTCCACCTGTGATTGAGATATCAGTACGACCATGAGTGTATCGAACAAAAATAAGAGTGCCAAGACTATTTTACCATTGAAGCAATATCAGGATCATTGGAGATGCTGCCGCTGCTGCTGCTGAAGCTGATGTATTATCTCCTGTCTGATGTTGAAGCTGCTGCTGCTGCTGCTGTTGCTGTTGAGGATGGTGTGACACAGACTTCTTGGAGCCGCTGCGTAGACCCAGGATCCCCTTAAGGGTTTTCTTCTTTTTAAACGACTCGGCGGCAGTGCTTCTATCATGACTATTCTGTTTGACAGGGTGCCGAGCTGTTGTGATGCTCCGGATACTCTCGCTTTTGCTCGTTTTCGGTGTTTGTCGTTTGGTGTCATCTTGATGATGATTGGAGCTGTTGTCACGAAGCCAGGGCAGTAAAGTTTGCTCGACTATTTGGGATCGTCGTCGCTGGTTTTTCCTGAATCTATTACGGTTGTTATGTACGCATGAATTTTCGACTCTTGCTTTTTATTTATTTCGTGGAAATACGGCGTGTTTTTATGTGATGGGATAGGTTCGTCATTTACTTTTCTAGCGTTTTCGTCAGGAACCGAATATCCTCTTCTGTGCTGCTCATCACTTGGTTATTAGAGGGCAATGGAAGAAAAAGTGTCAAAGGAAGATGAGGATAGAGTGAGGAAGAAAAGTAGCTATTAGAAAAGAGAAAAAAGAACACACGATTTCACGATATGCAGGAAACAAAAAAAGAAGAGAAAAAAAAAAGAGACCAGGCACAGGCTCACAAGAGGACACATCTAGCCTCAGCTAATAAATAACAAAATTTATATTTACCGCCGCTTTTGGGACAGCTCCATCCCAAATGCCCCGAATGCATGTTTGCGATCGACGGGATAGATAACGAAACCATGAGCAGCCGGAGTTGATGATCATACAAGGCGATTGGCACAGGCACAGGGACATTTATTTTCCCTTGTTACATACGTTAGCTCTCTTTTGGGGGTGTGTGGGAGGGGGGTGGAGGAGCATCTCTTTCACTTTCACTACTACTCACTGCTATACTTCTTGTGCCTCGAAACGCGTTGTTTTTTTCTGTTCTGTGCAACGTAACAACCACATGGTGCGTGCGATAGTAATATTCTTTTAGCGCCGTATTGTTCTCTCTCTCTCTCTCTCTTCACTCTGTCCAATCGTGTTCTTTTTTACCGATCCAATTTTCTCTTCTCTCTCGGACCTTGACGTCGTACCTTGTTTTCTATTTCTTTTGTAGGAAATAGTGTGGATGCTTGAACGTGGCCGCGGGGGAGAGCATACTGTCTTTAGTTTCTTTTAAGAAGGACCAGAAGTAAGCACGACTTTATGCATTTTGTCGTCATGACATTGCCATGACGACTGACCATGTCCACCATGGCAATGAAGAAATGGGACTTTCGTACGTGCTCTTTCTTTATTTGACAACAGATCCTTCTTCGATGCCTCATTTTAAACATGTGGTCACGGGTGCGTACGGAATTGATAACGCAAAAGTGGATATGTGCCTTATATTGATTGAATTATTTATGATGACGCCAAATCACCGATTAGGCTTGTTTCTCTGTGTCTAGATGTGTGCTAAGGTTACCTATTATTATGGCGAGTAAAGTATAATAAAAATCGCACAGCGCCCCAAAACTAGTAGGAAAGCGACGGAGCGATTTCGGCCTAAGACCAGCAACATGTATTGATACTTTTAAATCCTTCTCAAAACACTGCGCCACGACGTTTGAGATGGCGAATGGATAGGCTTTGCTTTGGTCGTTCTCGGGAACCTTAACAGTACTCTATTACCTTTCTGTTACGCAAAAGTCGTACTTTTAGAGGTAAAAAGTTATTTTATTCCTTCATTTTTTTTACTGGTCATATCGGTACTAGTTTTTGCTTGTGTTCCTGTTCCTGTGTATACACGATACGCATAAACAAACAGCGATAAGGAAGCAAACAATGTCTATGTATCATCATCCAGCCGCGATACTCGCATTTATCTTAGTTCGACCTGTTATTAACGCATGCTGGTAATTAATTTGGATTTTTTACTGCATTACCGTAGATGAGAATGGATTCTATGACAACGTTAACAAAATGCCTACCTTATTTGTAATGAGATACTTAGCTTGGCTTTGTTACGTCACGGTAAACAAAACACAAGCCTATCACTATCCAAATATCATTCTGCGCTACCCGCATATATTTAAGGAGGGAGGATTAGTATTTCGCCTCTTCTATATATTTTTTTCTTGTGCTGATAGGGGCAAGTAGGGTGATAAACAACCTTCTCGATCCCGATGTCGTACTTTTTTGTCCTGGAAAATCGATTTTGATATGCTCGTATATGCTGAAAACCGACTGAAAGACTTCTTTGGCAGCAAGACAAATAAAAATGAAACCGTCAAGCTAGTCCACAAATGATATGGGGATCAGCGGCTTTGTATATGTCATTTTATTTCGGAATCAAGCCGAGTTTATAAATAAGAAGCCAAAATTATTATGTGTCCTACATGAGTAGGAATGGATAACACAAGGAGATCGTCGCTTCCGCGCTCTGCTTGGACTGACTGTGTATACCATGCGTATGCGGCGCTTTTTATTTTCATGTTTTCCTGAGCTTCAGCGGTTCACTTGATCGCGAAATCATCACAACGCCTTCCTTGTCGCTGTTTTAGTAGCATCTGCTGACGATAAAAGAGGCGAAGCATCTAATTTTTCTTTTATCGCCCTCTTTAATAACAGCTACCAAATCTGACATTCTTCCTACCAAGTTGCCAATTCTAGAGTACTGTGCAAAAATGGGTCTAATGCCAGCTTTCTTATCAAGATTTACACAGAAGAACATTGCACTGCAACATATATTCTAATCGTTCTTTATCGTAAACATTCTGTTAAGGATGATGGCTATCTTAATTTTCATATTACACATCAGTTGACACACAAGCAAGAAGAAAATAATGCTACATCATCCTCATTCTGCGGCACCAACAGTAGCATTTACGGTTCCGATTGCATCATTTCGTTAATAGCTAGTAGGAAAGAAAGCTGCTGCCAGCTTTAGCGAAATGGTGCCACAAAGTATTTTGGCTAGCTGATATATGTCATGGTGGCGACGGCGGCGATAAGCTTAGAAGCAGGGGAAGGTTGCTCATGGAAAAGCAGGGATTTGCCACCATATACAGCACCAATGCACAGCACCACTCGACCTTTGTCCCGTTGTTCCTTTAGCACTGTCCGGATTAATGGATTAATAATTACCGAAGCAGAGGATGGTTGTAACAAGTACCACCTAACAATGAGCTAGTTAGTACGGCTATGAATTGCACCCATGACTAAGCTATATGTATTATTAATGTAAAGTACCCATCGAAATGGAATTGAATGAATTTATCTTTATAATAAATGCTCACACTAGGGCCGCCACATGATGCTGTGATAGATCAGTGTGACTAATAGGCATATGTCAATAACAACAGTATCTATTATGCAGTAAGCCCCTATTACATACACAGAGAGAGTATTTGATGCCAACGATGATGCGATGATTTGATAAATTGATACCTTGATAAATCACTGTATGCTCACTTTTGCTTCGAGTAAAAAAATGCCAGGGTAGTATAGCTGAATCGCAATTTTCTGGTTAGACAGAGAGATATGAAAACGAAGCTTGTGCTAAGCTATTTCTGCAGTGAGACTTCCACTGATGAGCTTTTTGTTTTTACTGGACCCTTTGTTTTCTCAACCTAATGTAAACGTTGATTGTTTTAAATATTAATCAAAATGGAAGATATATACTAAATCGAAATCCAGCATAATTGCGTCCCTCGAGGCCTAAGTACAGGTGCCTTTTTTAACCAGTATGATACCTTTTTGACAGTATCTATCGACCCATTTTTTTTTGGGGGGGGGGGGAATGTAGATATGAACCGTAAATCGAAAAGAAGCAAAGATTTAGAAAAGAGCATACAAATAAAGTGTTGTATAATGTATATAATGATCATCGACTGATCAGTAGCGTATATGCATTTGCATATAGAAAGCTCTCAAAGAAGATGACGCGCATGATACTAAAACAATATATGTGCTTTCGCTTTTCTTTTCGTAATGATGCATTCGTTGCCGGCAGCTATACGAGTTTTCTTTTTTTTTTCTATCCAGTAGCAGCAACGAGAGCAGATATATCTACTCAAGCCAAAAAGATTAGTTTATAGACAAGGCTTATATCTTGAGATGTTTAGTTTCCCCATAAAAAAGCAAAAACAAGGGGTTTGGAATTTAGCGGGCATTTTGTATTTGACGACATTGCAATTTACGCGTTTTCTGTTCGACTCACTTTGCGAAACCAAGAATAACGAACATGCCACTTTCCGAATACGAAAAGAAACGATTAGAAAACATTGAGTAATTGAGTACCTTTTGGTCTCCTCTATCTAGGGCTTTGCTTGAAAATTTGTCATTTTCCTCTCCGTTACCTCTTGTTAACACACGAAAAAACCACAACATATAACGTTAATATATATAGACGCAACAATGAACTGTTGAGACAACTTGATCTTCCTCGATTAAGCTCTGATCGCAAACGATCAGCCTCACCGTCGACCACCGCCATCAAAAAACACGTACCGAAAAAACAACACAAGGAACCACAAGTGCCTACGCGTGTCTCTGCACGACTTCGTGGCATTGCTGCGGAAAATGCACCCCATCGCACCGATTCAGAGCCTCTGAGCGAAGCCGATGCAAAGAAAAAGGAAGAATCCAAACGCGTCGATAAACTCGAGGATGCAAAGCAAAAAGAATTCATGCAAATACTCGACGACATGCGTCGGTTTCCCAACTTGGAGCCTCAAGATAAAAAGCCGGTCAAGAAAGAGGATCAGGATGCACAAGAACGGTTGCGTGACCAGGTTGGAAAGTTGGAGGTTAAGCATACATGGGCTACCGTCAAGGTCACGCCTGAACGGATCAATGGTTGTTTGTAAGTCTATAAAAACAAACTCCCCTTTCTCTCTCTCTCTCTCTCTTTATGTGAATATGTTGCGGGATGTTTAAATTGAAAAAAAATGATCTCACGCTCAATTTTATAGATTTCATCCATCCAGTGGCAAGATTTTGGCGTGTGCAGCAGACGTTTCTGGTTCGCTTGGTTTCTGGGATGTGAACAGTAGCAAAAAGGATGAGGATGATGAAGACGAGGAACCGGTTGTGTATACGTATCGTCCCCACACGCGTGGTATCACCAATATGTTATTCAATCCAACGGATAGCAACAAGCTGTACACATCCTCGTATGACGGTACATTGCGGTATTTTGATATGAAAAGCGCTAGTTTTGGACTTGTGAATATGGGTGGCGAGAAAATCCCTTTCACAAGTTTCGATATGACTCAAGATGGCCACAATGTAAGGAAACCGAGAGAGGGAGTGGTGGCTATCACTCAAAACTGATACTCATTTTGTTATTACATTAGGTCTGGTATTCTACATCTGAAGGTCAAGTTGCATTCCGCGATCTCAGAGCCAAGGATGGCCCAACAGACTTGGATTTTCATCAATTACGCGACAAAAAGGTTGGCTGCGTTCACCTGAACCCTGAAATCCAGAACCTGTTGGCTGTTGCAAGCAATGATCGCACCATGACCGTGTGGGACATCCGGTCGCTCTCCGAACCCATGCATGAATTTGGACACGGTTATTCAGTAACAAGCGCATTCTGGTCTCCACGTGGTGATAAACTGGTCACTGCATCCTACGATGACTATATCCGAGTGTTCGACTTTGATACTAAAAAGAGTGACATGAAGTTACAATCGGCTATACGGCACAACAACCATACTGGAAGGTACAACTTTTTTTTGTCGTCACTGAAACCACAACAAACAAACGAATGGACAACGACAGACTTATTCTTGGCACACGCACACTTTAGATGGGTGACCAACTTTCGAGCCCGATGGAATCAAGGAGCAAAGGAACATCAACATTTCTTGATCGGCAACATGAAGCATCCGGTCGATATCTTTTCGGGCGAGACCGGTGGTGAAATTGGCGAACTGTATGACGCTGATCGAATTACGGCTATCCAGGCTGTAGCTCAATTCCATCCCACAGCCGAGAATATGACTGTTGTGACAGGAAATGGTAGTGGAAGAATGGTGTGCTACTCTTGATTGCTATTCAAACGAGAGCGAACAAACCAAATCTAGAGCTATTCCATATCTATGTGCATACAAACAACCTTCATTTGCCTTAACTGTTGTTGGGTTGCATAATAATAACAATAATACCGCCACCCTCGACTACCGGTATCCAGCAACAACAACAAGGAGTATCATGACAATTTAATTTAATATACTGCATTACAACATTATATCATTCAATACCTGCTTTAACACACGAATTGGTGTGCATACAACAATGGTCTTGAATGTGGGTCAAAGCAAAAAGAATGTCAAAAGTGAGGGATATGTACATATGCTTAATGCCCGTGTATGGCACAGAAAGCTTGTTTTCCCTTGCTGATCTGTGTATGTAATCCATTAACGACTATGTAGTGGTCACACCAACACTGCATACATACAGGCCCTGCCATCATCGAGACATCCAGCAACGACGGATACTTGGTAGCATGGACTGATGACGCCATGCACGACCTATTCCAATATCATGGTTGCTGGCTCATCCACGAATAAGAGAGGCTGATTCTTATATAAGACCTTCATGTCATGTTGGTGCATTTGCTCTGAGCTAGAATAGGACTTTCTTACTGCACTAGACAGGACAGTTTTGGCTTCAAAAAGCGCAAAGGCATGTCTGATGGGGAAGAACAAAGTAGGCAGGTACCATCGTCACTCCCCCTCCCCCCAACAACCCGAACAGTCATTGTATGGTGGCATTGATTACATAATGTCCGTCCAAGAAGGACCTTGGGGGAATAGGGAATCCCTGGGGGTGGGTGTTTTGCCACAACAGAGTTACAGAAAGCCAAAAAGTGAAGAGGTTGAAGAACCCCAAAGAGCAAGCTTATGTTTTGTGGAACCACAGGGCTACGTCATCGAAACGAGACTTGACCAATCACGTTGCATGAGGTAAAGTTTTTTTTTCACTCTGGTCGCTTCAGGCAGAACCGTTGGTAGCCCGCACCCCCAAGTTTTTTTTTTTTTTTTTTACTTTCATACCGCTCTCTACTTTCTCTACTCCTTTCGAGATCTTGCAATAGGGGCAAAGCAAAAGTGATAATAATATCGATTTCCTCTTTCTTTCTATCACCCTCCCCATCCCACAGAATCCATCGTTCTTCCAATGTCTCATGGCGGTCGTGCGTTTCAGACGCATGGGTACTCGGCCATTTCGCCCGATGCTATGCGGGCCCATCGCCAATCCATGCTTAATCAACAACATCAGCAGTTTGTTCAACAGCAGCAACAAGCCGTCATGACAAGTGTGTCCACCCCCAGCAGCACGTACGCATATAGCAGCAACCATCCTCATGCTGCCGCTGCCGCTGTGGCTGCTGCTGCCGCCGCCAGTGGAGGTCCTAGTGGTCCTGGTGGTCCTCCCAGTCACCATCACTCTACCAGCACATCAAGCAACCATCACCACCATATCACAAGTCCTGCGAACTCTCACCAGCAGTTGCAGCAGCAACAACATCAACAAGCACAACAACAACAGCAGCAACAGCAACAGCAACAACGGCAACGACAGGTACCACCGCCGCCTCCGTTGGAGTCAATGTATTGCGATTCTTGCCAAGTGTTTCGCCACGCAACGTATTTCACAGACGAACGTGGTATAAAGTACAACGTGTGTATCCTGTGTCGAGCGCCAACGCAACAGCTGCAGAAACGCAAGCAAATGAACGAAGAGCAAGAGCGGGCATTTAAACACGCACGCTATTCGCATCAACAACAACAACAACAATATCAGCAACACCAACAGCAGCAACAGTCCCAGCAGCAACAGTCCCAACAACAACAACAACAACAACAACAACAGCAGCAGCTGTCGTCCAGGTTCTTGCACACACCACCCACTGCTGGCTCACCGTCGATACAAGTCAAGTCTTCCCCGCCCAACTTCTCGGCATCGCCCCTGCGTACCCAGTCTCAATTGCAATCTCACGTGCAAGCTCAAGTAATGCAGCCTTCGTTGCCGTCGTTGCCGATGCCTTCACACCATCAACAACAGCAGCAGCAACAACAACAACAACCTCAGCATCTTCATTTACCGCCTTATCAATCCACACCCCCGCAACAACATCAACAGCCTCCGCCGCCACAACAGCCACAGCAGCAGCAGGCGCCACCATTACCACCTCCGCAGTCTGTAACCCATCGTCCGTCGCAATCACCCATACCACCGCCGTCCATACCTCCAGGTGCAACGACCATTGCTCCTGTCTCTTCCAGCGTGGCATCAAGTATGGCAGCAGCCGCCGCCGCCGCTGCTGCTGCTGCTGCAGTTTCGCAAAGTCTTCCTGCCCTACCGCCAACATTGGCACAATCACCCCACACTACGGCGGCCACGGCCATGTTGAATGGAAACGGCATCCCTACTACTAGCTCGGCTCATAGTTCGGCTCCTACAAGTGTGACAGCTACAAGTCAGGCTACGACCACGCCTCCTGTTGCTGCTGTTGCTGGTAGTACAACTACGACGACGACGACGACAACCACTGCTCCCAACGGACGGGTATCTCCAAAACAACAGCAACAAGCCAAACAAGAGGTGCTGACATTGGAAGAATTTGTGCATGCGTTGCAGCAAGAGACAGAATTCGACCGGAAACATTACAATGTGGAGATCACGCCGTTGATATTACGGATGGGTGAAGGCGCTGGGTTCTCGCAATTGGGCCGTGGGGTGTGCGAACGTGTGCTGTCAGGAACCAAGTTCAACTTTAGGTAATGTGTGTCCTTGTTATTCTCTCGTTTCTGCTGCTTTTTTTTTGGCTAGTGCTTATGAAAATACCAACCTGTCGCGTGATTTTCCAGCTTAAAAGATCAACGACGGTCCATCAAGACCCCTGATACCTTATCGACCCTACGATACTATTGCTCCCAGCGAGCAGATACAGCCAAACCAAGAAAAGCCAGTGATCATCCCAAAGCTACGAACCGATACGACTGCGCAGGCGCATTGACGATTATCATCGACTTGACGAAAAAGACAGCACATGTGACGTTAATACACAAGCATTCCCATCCACCGTTTGTTCCACATCATCACCATCATTATCACAACAACAACAACAACAACAACTCTTCATCATCTCAACAAGCATCCTCATCACAAACTGCTCAGCAACAGCAAGCACAGGCTGCCGCTGCAGCCGCTCAGCAAGCGGCTCAACAGCAACACCAGAAACGATTAGCGCAACAACGGAAGGCTGCCAAACAAATTGACCAACAATTCGAGACACTCAAACAGAAGGTGGCAGGGTTTGGCAGGTTACTGGAATCGCAGCAGCCATTCAAGAACAAGGATTTTGTCCAAACGGCTGGTGAGGCTTTTGCGGGTGCAGAAGAAATGCTGGCGGCTTGTCTAGCGGCAGATCAGGCTGCTGCGGCTGGCATCATGGTGCCGCAACAACAGCACACGAATGCCACCACCGCCGAATCCAAGTATACCATGCATTACAATAAGAAAGGAAACGTGTAATCAATCCCCTCTATTCTTTTTCTCTAGGTTGTGTGTATATATTAAAAAAACAATGGGAAACTCTTTTTTTTCTCTCTCTCTCTCTTTTAAAAACATTCATCCAACAAACATTGCTGAAAGGAGATACTTTGTTGCTGTGGGTTGTCAATGCGTGATACACTGTTACAAGTGCCATCCCAAACACATTTACTGGGTGTAGCACCAAATCAAATGATTGCATAAGCTAATCAATTTTACTATTTTGGGCAAATTATAAGTTGGGTCCGCACGGTCATTGATAATGATCCTTCCCCACCCCCCATTGTTGTTAATGATCTGAAACAATGGCTACGCATGGTCCGAATATCGCGATGACGAACGACGATGCTTTCCATGACAACTGTACACAACGTGCTCGTCACTACATATAATTCTGTAACATAGAAAGTCTTCTCCGGTCTATTAGTGAGATATTTTTCACGCTATCGATAGTTGGGTTAGTTGTAAATTTGGGGAACTTGTGCACCTGATAAGTAAGTAATTTCTAAAGTTGGGCGTAATGCAAACGAAAAACATGAGTACTCCTCGATATGTCTTGGTCGCAACGATTTGTTCAGCATCGTTACCCACTCTCGTTTTTTTTTTTTGTTCTGTGTACGTATATGTGCCCGCCCAAGAGAAAGGACTCTGCCAGTAGCCTGGGTTAGAGTGCTGCTGAATATGTATATGCACTCTGTACTGCTTAGAACCTAATACTCGTCAAGTTGTGTCGACTATCACCATGTCATGCAGCTGTGAAGCTGAAATTATCCATCGACGCAACCGAATGCTTCCCAAATCGGTGCATTTCATTGATCGTGTTTGTTTGCGAGGACATGGTCTCCCTACAGCTAGTCCAATCAATGTCGAGGTGAGGTATGTAACTGGTTCGTTAGCTGTAAATTTCTGTGACACGTTCCCTCTAACTGGATCATGCTTCCCATTTTCCAATTGAACGGCCAAGCCGCCGTTACACCCTGTTGTTACATGTCTATTATTATGAGAGCAGATGTAATGTGAATTTGAGGGACTACATTTTATTGCTAGAGTAGCTCTAATTCAGTGATAGCTGGTGCTCACTCTACTTTGATAGCAAACTTACCAAGATGTTTTCAAGTGTCAGAGGCTTATCTCTAGCTAAATAAGGGTTTGCATGATCTACTGTCATATAGTATCACTGAGCAGGTTGTTGACGCTATACACCGTGCCAAGAACGTTTCCCTTGCCTTGAGCACGGGGTGGTCCTATTTAAGGACCTCTTGATGGAAAGCAAACATGCCTCTGTCACCTCCATTTGATCTGTATATAATTCTGTCGATGATCGATGAAAGGTTGCCGATAGTGTCGGTATAGTAAATGTCGCATCATTAATCCAGTTGCAAAAAAGCTCGAATAGAACCCTCAATGGGGCTCTGGCGAGAGTTTTGATATTGTAGAATTGCGTCGTTGAGAGGGAGCATCGGCAATATTGTTGAGGGGCATAAAGTTGGAGCTGAAAAAAACCCCCCTTACCCTTGCCGGACGGTCCTGTCAAGGAATAGCTTGGGAAACAAGACACCAAGCGATGATGAAAGTATCATCTGAACGTATGTGTAGCAGTAAGTGCGACTTTTGCCGTTGACGGTGACACCAGTTCCAAAGTAAATTCCTGCTTTGCGCAGTTTCTCTGTGACACTGTGTTTTGCAAATATAAAGCTATAACGATGCTGGCGTCGCCAACTGTACCTGCTTTCACAATCATGATGAGTGATCAACTGTTATTCTATTAACATAGCCAACAATAATAATGAATGCGTGTTGGCTCTATTCTGATAGGCAGCAATAGATCAAGATGTAAGATGTACATTGCATCAGTTTTTCAAGAGCTCGAGCGCTTGTTCGAGCAACGGTAATAGTAGCCACTTTAGATATTATGCCATCAGCAAAACGAGTTGAATTTTGATTGTATCAACCATGCATGCAGAATGCGTGATTTGGAAGGGCACCGCAAGAAAAAACGCGTGCACGAACGGGAAATCAACTTCCGCAGAAAGTGAAACTGCTTGCTGGTCCGCGTTTTCTTTTTCCTTTCTTTGTCTGTCTCTTTATATATGGAAGAATGAGCGAATATAACTATGTGTCAACTACGCAGCCACCAACCGCGATCCATGGTACAGCAAGAGGCAATTTCCTCGTTCCCAATGAAGAATGTTTGATTGTCAGGTACGCTTACCTTGCTTTGATCGGAACATTTTGCGTTTTATATTTTCACTCTCACTGACACGGTCCAAAAAACAAGCAAGAGCACACGAATAGAATTCTATAAAATTACCAGTACTGGATTATCACTCGAACTTGAATTTGGAGTCTTTGGTCGCGTTGAATCCCTTGCTGTTTGCAATGCCTCTGTAAATGAACGCCTATTCAACATGAAAAAAAAGGAGGAGGTGGGGAAACCAAGTTTTATGCGTCTCCTTCTTTCCCGCTAACTCCTTCTGTCATACATTTTTATAGTCTCGAGAACGTTGCTCATTATTCATTCTTACGGATCAAGATCAATATTGTGTCTTGAGCTATGACCCAGTGAATTCGTCTGTGGTCACTGACAGTTCCGGAAAACTCGAACCCGAGATCACACGGCCGGTGGAAGACCCTATCATCATTACAGCGAGACCAAGGAAAGATGTGGTGATTGCCAGTATTCACGGTGGATTCCTTCATGTGTTTCCTATCCAATCACCCAAATCGTCAAAAGGAAAAGGCAAGGCTGTGGGGAATAGCCAGCCGTTCTCAGTGAGGTAATTCAGATCAAAAGTGTAAATCTTATAGGTAGTGTGCTGTTGGATAAGGGGGGGGGGGCGGTCATGTTGTCTAAACTAAAAAAGAACGGCCGTATGATACACAGGGTAACGGAAAGCCATATTTTGTCAATGGTGGTGTTGGAGAATCCAGAGCGGCCTGTGGTTGCGGTACTCTATGTGGATGAAAGGGAAGTGCGACGCATAAAGACATACGAAATCAACCTGCAAGGGCGAGATCTGTTTGATCGACGAAGCAATGGTATTGTAGCAGAAATCGAGGTGGATTCGAGTGATCACTTTTTGGCCGCTGTTCCTGCACCTCATGGTGGATTGCTCGTCATTGGAGAGCTCATGATTACTTATCATAATATGCGTGAGGATACACGCAACACAAGCAAATCAACCAGTATCAACTCAATGGTACCCACAGCGTATGTATACTATGAGATATGTATACTATGAAAAGGAAAAAAATGAGCGATATCTAATACATCATTCTTGTAATTCGATTCAGGTACGAGTTCCTTGGGCCGAATACTACAGAATGCTTAATAGGCGATTCTTTTGGCAATCTGCTTCATTTGAACCTTACCATGAATTACAGCAACAATATATCTGACTTGACAGTAAACTTATTGGGAAAGGTAAATAAGAGAAATTAGGGGGAGCGTGCTATGTAGGATGGTTTTTGGCTTTCTAAAACCCGCATCTCTCATTAGACTTCTGTCGCCTCTTCCATCACCTATCTCGGCGACGACATGGTATTCATCGGATCTGCGTTGGGTGATTCATCCATGATCCAACTAAAAGAGAGGGTGGGCGATACTACTTTATTGGATGTGATATACGAAATGCCAAGTTTATCCCCAATTGTGGATTTTTGTGTCTTTGACCTTGACAAGCGTGGACGCGTAAGTGTTATCCCATTCAGTGAAGCCAAATTGGATCTAGCACATCTAACAACACCATCATTTCCCGCTGGTTTTTTTTTGGCTCCTCGTACTATTAGCAAACCTTGGTATGCTGTTCAGGAGGACCGAATAATGGATCACTACGTGTTGTACAAGAAGGCGTCGGGTTTATCGAACAAGCTGCACTTCCAATCCCGGGGATCAAGAAATTATGGTCACTGAAGTCAAAGTAAGCTTTTCTCTCGATCATTTTTTTTTCTCTCTCATTGTAAATGATGTGTGTGTTTTTTTAACTGAAAAATATATGTAGGGATGTGGACGACGTTTTGATTATATCAACTGTTCACGAAACACGTGTGCTGTACATACCGCCTGGCGAAAAGATGATGGAAGAGATGGAGCTATTTTCGGCAATGCGAATGAACGAGACGACCTTAGCAGTTGGATCGGTTTCGGAAGGAAAGTTTCTCCAGATAACGCCATCCAGTGTCCGTTTGATCAAAAGCAATGTTGCTGGCGAGCTAGTGAGCGAATGGCAGCCACCGTCCGGCGAAGTTATCACTGTTGCAGCAGCCAACGCAACCCAGTGTGTCGTATCGCACGGAAATGGTACCCTGGTATACATCCAAGTTGCTGGCGATGGTTTATCAGAAAAAAGGTATAGCCATATGGATTAATTAGGAGAGCGATGACACATTCTGTTTCAGAAAAAAAAACTAATCAAATCGTACGTGTGTGTTTACAATCTATAGCTCAAAGAAATTCGAGAGCGAAATTTCGTGTCTGGATATAAGCCCAGTGGATGATGGCTCACTTCCGGCTGCTTACGTCGCCATTGGTCTATGGGGTGGCGAAAATTTGCAATTGGCACGGCTACCGGAATTACAAGTAGTTGCAAAAGATGTGCTTCCTGACAAGTTGGTGCCACGGTCCGTGTTACTCGTGGGCTTAGAAAAGATTGATTATCTTATGGTGACATTAGGTAATTTTCCTCTCTTTTCTTTTTCCTCTCTTTTCTTTTTCCCGTTTGCCGATGCATGTGCCAGAATTCTGTATTCACATAGTGTGACTGATCTGTATATAGGCGATGGTCAAATGATTTCATATACACTTGATGAGGGGTCGTTCACGAATCGACAGGAAATTACACTTGGCACGCATTCTGTCAGTCTTCACGTCATATCCCAAGATGCCAAGAAGAGCGTGTTTGCTGCATCAGATCATCCCACTATGATCACAAGTGAGCATGGACAATTGATATATTCTGCTGTCGATCTCAAGGTATGTACATACAGATAGATTTACGAGGATTTTAGACTATCTTTTTCTTGTATGCAAGAGTTTCGATGGCAGGCAAAGGAGTCAAGATGAGATTAATTTACCAATTCCTCAACTTGTACAAATAAGGATGCCCGAGCATGTACGACATTCAATAGTACAATTATGCGAAAATGTCTCTTGCTTAGCACGGGTGATAAGCTTGTGTTTGGAACGGTAGACCCTATGAGAAAGTTACATTACACCAAAGTTCCATTGGATGATCAGATGGGCCAACGTCTGGCATACCACGATCATTCGAAAACAATTGCAGTGGGTACTTCACGAACCGTTCGAAATCAAGACAATGGCTCAGAATACTCAAAAGGATGGTTACGTATATTTGATGCAAGAACTTTTCAAGGTAAAATGAAATGATGCAAACGCACTCTCATTTATTGCTGTTACAATATGCTCCCGAAGAAGGAAAAATTTGCTATTGTGAATATAGATGACGACATTTAACAATATATATATATAGTGCTGGACTCCCATGCTCTTCTCGAGCAAGAGCTGGTCGAAAGCATAACTACCGCATACATTGACGATCTTGAACAGGAATTTGTGTTTGTGGGAACGGCTATTACACACAACGAGGAAGAAACACAACTTACGGGTAGAATCCTTGCTTACCAAGTCGCACCTACGGGCGAATACAAGCTAGTGGATGCATTTAATGTACCTGGCGTAGTATACTGTATAAAACCATTCATGGGCTCCATAATTGCTGCAGTAGAAGGCTCCGTGAGTTTTTCTTCTTTTCTTTGGCTTTCATCAGTATCACCTTACATGCTAACATAATATATGTATATGCAGCTATATTACCTTGAAAAACTCAAACTTGACGAAGAATCCGGCAGCAGATTGAGCCTCGATATGAAGCTGCATGCCAATGTCGAAGCATTGAGCATTGACACTCGAGGCGAATTTATTCTTGTGGGTGATATGATCCGCTCCATGTCATTAGTCAAACTACAAGACCCCTCCAATGCTACTTTCCAAAAGGTCGCTGCTGATTATAGTCCATGTTGGATGACGTGCGTCAAAATATTACAAGATGATATCTTCCTTGGTGCAGAGACATATTACAACCTCTTCACGGCAAAGCGAACAGCGGAAATTGACAGTGAAGATGATTCTGCGCATTCGATGCATTTAGATATAGTAGGCGAATATCATCTTGGTGATCAAGTCAACTGCTTCCGTGAAGGTAAATCTATGTCTTTACCAAACCGAAAAGATTTTTAATTTATCAAAAGAGAGAGAAAAAGTGTGATTGATTTCATTCTGGGCCATGTAGGATCATTATCACAATGGGCGACAAAAGCAGGGGCTGAGCGTCGGCCGCCTGTAACCAACGTGCTATACGCGACTGCCAATGGTGCCATTGGTGCAATTCGATCACTTACCGAGGAGGAGTACAAGTTCTTGTCTCTGGTGCAAACAAACCTCTTATCAGTGGTGCAGAGTATTGGCAACTTTGATCATCACAGCTGGCGCATGTTCAAAAATTCAACAAAGACAAGTGAGATGCGCAACTTTATTGACGGTGATCTGATTGAAAACTATCTCAAGCTGACGCCAGAGGAAAAGCAAAAAGTTATTCAAGGAGAAGGTCGCGGAGAACCTCTTTCATGTACTGCCCGAGAGCTTGACGTGACGATAAGCAATATGAATCGTGGCGTCTAACTAGGATCAAGTTATGTGTTTCTCCCTTTCGCTTCTCCTCCTTCATCTCTTGATATTATTATGACGGTTGTTTTCACCGTCTCAGTTCCTCATCGTGTCGTGGTGTGTTCCTCCAATGTAAATACTCTTTATACCGTCATTCTTTAAACCAAAAAAAAGTGTCTCTGGAATAAAAAGAAATTCCCATTCTTACCAGATATACAATGCTGTTGCGCAGGCAGTTCCGCTCCCTTCCGCGAACAATCAATCACATTTATACCTGTCACCACGATGATTTTGATGTTGTTGTTTTTTGTCGATTTTGGCAAGTTTGGATTATATGCTTATGATTGACAACGATCACGCTTGAATTTATGTTACATAGCGGCCAGCAATAAGATGTCTATCGTTGCTTTTCTGGGAAAACCAGTCAATAATATATACAAATGATCGACACCTCAGTTAATAATGCATATATTCTAAGGTGTCACACTTACCGAAACTATAAAGTGTGCTACGTCGATGGCATAATAGATATCCACTTTTGTGACAACGAATATCACAAGTAATTTATCATCATGAATAGTTTTACTACTTTAATTTAAATGGCTTTTATGAGCATGAATGACCGTCGTTGAATAGCGACAAGAATTGGTCGATCAGGTGGGTTAAATGAAGATTGGGAGACCTCAAATGTATGCTGTTATTTCCTTAACAAATCATTGTTGTTCAATTTCCGGATTTGTTAAATTGTTACTGCTCCAACAAGTGAATTTGTAACCAGGGCAACTGCCCACTTTTTGTTTTAACTAGGTGACCGATAAGTAGGCAACATGAAATGATAAAATTCAAGTTGGGGGAGGGGCAGCAGAACAGCAGTGGGGGTGCAATCAATCGCGTGGTGACCATACACAGAGAGAGAGAGAGGGTGTGTGTGTGTGTGACAGAATAGCATTGGATGTCAAATGGTAATAATAAAATTACATCCGCATGGTTCAAAGTCTGTGTCACACTATTGAGCACTTGGACCTATCCCTAAAAAGTCACAGCAAATGAAATGAATTTTAGATACACACAGTGCAGGTGCAGCCAGCAGTAATATAATAATATTTGTCCGCAGGCACCAAATCAGTCCCACACAGCATCTTAAACACGCAGCTTTCTCTCTTGCTCTTTTTTTTTTCTTACTCTTTCCGTTTTTTTTCTTCCAACAACCACCTTGTTTTATTTTTGCGAGGAGACTCATTAACAACCACCTTCAGCAACAACGACTGCAGCTTATTCAAACCTCCTTCGCTCGTCGTCGTTCTTCTCGCCGTCGTCGTCTTACTCCTCCTCCTCCTCCGGAAACGAATTCAATGGAGTGCCTTCATGCCAAAATTGACAAACTTAATTACCTTTGGACATCCCTCGGATCCCCTCTTGATTCCACGACAGTGTCTCTAAAGCTACAGGTAAGCAAGTCTATACACACAGACGCTCTCCTTTTTCTTTTTTACGCCTTTGAGACTACTGCCCAGCAACGGAAACAACAACACTGATTTGTAACATATTTTCAGTACGTCTATTATGAGCTGGATCGATTGATTGAATATGAAGAACTTCAACGACGGCTACTTGGTGCAGATATTGAGGACATAATGGTAATAATTTATCTATTACTGTCTAGGAAGGGGAATTGTGCTATAGTACTAGGTAGTGAGATACACACACAGAGAGAGAGAAAGAGAGTAGAGGGGCTGTGTATACCCTCACGGTTGGGATGCATAACAAAGATACCATAGTTCCAAGCCTCCACTATATTAGACTATGCTAACGATAAATATCTCTGTATCTACGATATTAACACGAACTTTATCATATCATGTACTACTACTACTACTACAACAACATTAACCATTAGGCAAACATCGAATACTCTTGCAGCATTTTAGGAGTGTCCATTGAAAATATCTTGACATCCGACTTGTGCAAAGAGGGATTATTCGACGATGTCATGATACCAATGTCCTCTTTGTCACACCCGACGTTTGCCCGGCAAAAAACATTACTCGAATTAGACTCCAGACTGACTCATGTATGCATAAGAGATGATAATCTTTCCGTTTGGAATGTTCACAAAGAAAAACAAAAAGCACTTGTTTCTTCTCTCTTACAGTACACGCAACTTCATATAGGAGATTTACAGACGACGTTCACATGTAAAAGGCTGGCTGGAACGAATTGTTGTGTTATCAGCCCAACTGGAAGCACATAATCCTTTCAAACCATATCAGGTAACCCATTCGTTCCAGCTTCTTCACTTTATGCTTTTGCATAAAAATAAGAAAGAAGCCCACTGACTTTTGATGTTTGTGCCATCTTTTATATTTTGCAGGAATACGAAGAAGAACTAAGTTGGGGAACAGTGCAATCGGTATGTTAGCAGATAGCAACAGCAACAAAAAAGAGCTTGGTGTTCTAGTGGGGTATGACGATAGATGTGTGAGTGTGTGTATGTGTACAAAGTCCTAATCCTTACATCTTATGCTCCCTCAACTCCTTGTCTTTCCCCTTATTTTTTTTTAAACCTGAAACTCCTAAAATATTCGGGGGAAAAACGATATTGCAGATCAGTTGCGCCTTGCGTGATTTACTTCAAAAACAAGTAACGTGCTATTTACGATTTCTCAGTACACGTACACAAAACAAAAACAAAAACTCAAACTACTTCTTTCTATCAGGCCACGCGTCGATACGATTTCGAAGAATCCGCACGAAAAATTCATTATTATTGGACTGTGCTAGACATCACTCCAGATACAAACGATCTTATCGATCATGGTTTAGAACATCTGTTTTCAACTGTTCCTGTGGACACAGATATCTTTCAAATCGACGAGGTACCCATCCTCGCCGACCTCATTAACTCCCACAAGAAGACATCCGGCCAAAGAGGAGAAGGGGATCGACAAATAGTAGAAGCAGTAGATGATGGCAATGACGATGGTTATTGCTGGATCTACTACAATCATGTCAAAGATGACAATAATCATTTACGGTCGGCAGAATCAATTGAGGTGCTCAAAGCGAAAGTCATCGAACTTCATGACATTTATAAGCTTCGACTAGAACGATACAACAGATATGTAAAAAGTATCAATACGATTTATGACGAAATCAAAACGCCAACCAACAAACGATTGATCCTACGCCCATCCCTGAGCGGCGCGTATTTGCAAGAGGTAAACAATAACAATGATAATTATAGTAACAAACAAAACACTCTTCGACATCTTTACGTCTTCATACTGTACACATGTATGCAATTGGTACTAACTGTTGTGACTAGTTACGTGGTGAATTCGATGAGCTCAAAGATGTAGTACGCAAAATGGCAGAAGAATATATTGACAAGGTAAAACTCCATTACTTGCCCAATTTTTCTTTTTCACTCTCCTTTACTATTCGAGCTACTGATGATGTACTAAAACCTGCCCCCTTTCTATCTTCCTGTTCCGATTTTCAGTTCAGGGAGAAGCTCGAGGATCTGTGGGATAAAGCGCTATTAACGCAAAAAGAACGTGTTGAATTTATCGCCAAGTTGCATGAAAAAGGTAAAGCTCGTGGGGCACATTTTACGATGAAAGAAAGTGACATATTGTCTGCGGTCTTCTAACAATGTTTCGTACATGTACATGATGTTAGCCGACACGATGGATGAGGTTCACTTACTGGTTGACGAACACATCAAATATCTACAACGTGTACAGCCCAAAGCAATAACCGTAGCACGGTTAATGAAGCAACGAAGAGAACTTATACAGGTAAAAAGGAATAGCTGCGACACAATTAGCATATCTGCTTACACAAACACATGCTGGGGGTGTTCCATTCCCCCTGGTTTCTTTTCTTAGAAAATGATCGATTTTGAAAAGACAGCCTCAGACCCAAAAAGATTGTTCCAATCATCGTTCCAGCTCGTTGAAGAGGAGCGATGGAGGAAAACATGTTTCCCTACACTTCTGATGCTCGATGATGCCCTCCTAAAAGCCGTACAAGAGTTTGAGCGTGTCTCTGGAAAGCCATTTATTTACGATCACTGTAGATACTTGGATACTCTCGTAAGTAATAGCAATCATAGAAACGAGTTTGAAAAAAACAAATCAAAAGAAGCGAGTCTTCTGTAGATATTTTCACGGTTAATTTTCTCACCATCCTTTATATCTAACCCATACAAATTAGCGTGACGAAATTGCCGATCGTACTGCCAACCAAACCTTCTTTGGCTTTTTAAATACGGATCCAAAACCATCTTCATCCGCTATCACGCGAAAAGATTCTCGATCAAAACTACGCGCTGCAACTCTCAACGTAGCACCAAACTCACCCATAAAAAATAACATGAGTAGCAATGCATCCAGTAGAACTAATAGCACCGGAAACTACAGCAACAACAAATGTCCTCCTTCGCCCACGTCAATACCTCCTCCTCCCGCTAAACGTAGATCACTTATTCGCCACTCGAGCAAAAGCGAACTGGCAACACCCCGTAGCTCTAAATCAACGTTTACTCAGTTACTATCTAATGCAAAATATATGCCACCCACGCCACCCGCTGAGCCAGCTTCAAAGCACGAGTATGTGAACAACAACAAAAGAAGTCGTATACCGTGTCCAGTAAAAGCAAACAACATGGAACATGGTACCACTGCTTCTACTACTACTACTACTACTACTACTACTACTACTACAGCTGGCCTTAACAATGTAGCTAGCAATCAACAACAGCATTCATCACCAAGCAACAGTCAATGGAGTAATATTGGTAGTTCGGATCAAGGCAACAGTGATGGCGAAGAATTGGAATCATCCATGGCATCTCACATAGAAGCATCATCCATATCTGCCGTATCAACGTGCTGAAAACAAAAAACATTCTCCCTTTTTATTCTTTTTCTTTATACCCTAGCGCACATACTCGCACTTGCACTCACACTTACTCACGCACCTACAATTTCTCACTCACCTATCAAAACCTTCCAACAACTTGTCTTTTTTTTTTTGCATCTGTCATACTCATGTATAAAATAAAGCGCAGCAAATTCAA
Organism: Zychaea mexicana; assembly: GCF_025766255.1. NCBI lineage: Eukaryota > Fungi > Mucoromycota > Mucoromycetes > Mucorales > Lichtheimiaceae > Zychaea > Zychaea mexicana. The sequence goes on along the minus strand of NW_026516696.1, from coordinate 25,790 downwards.
ATGTAAAATTGATATGGGCACGTGGCAACCTAGCTGAATTCTGAGAGATATGAAGCTCAGCGAATGAATGCAAGGTACCATCACCTCGAACACTTTCTGTCGTCTTTATTTAAACAATTAATATAGAATGGATTTAGTGAAGGCTGTCCAGCATTATGTGGACAAAATGGTCAATGAAGTCCCCGGCATGAAGGCATTATTACTTGATACAGACACGGTAAATATATTTCCTCTCCTTTCTTCCCTTGCGAGTACGATTATGCAAAAATAAAAAAAAAGCTCAATGATTACACGCTTACTCTGTTTCGCTACAAATAGACGCCAGTTGTATCACTCGCTACAACACAATCTACATTGCTTACAAAAGAATGTTATCTTATTGATCGCATCGACAACCGTAATCGCGACAAGATGCGACATCTCAAGTGTATATGCTTTTTACGTCCAACACCCGAATCGTTACGATATTTGATTGACGAACTACGCGAACCAGCTTATGGCGACTATTATATCTGTATGCTTTTTAAACATCACATACGTTTTATGTGTATCTAACGAAGAAGGGTACATAGATTTTAGCAATACTTTAAATAAATCGGATATCGAACGGCTGGCCGAGATTGATGAGCATGAAGTAGTACGAGAAGTTCAGGTAAAAGGACAGGGTTTTGATTATGCGCGTGTGTAGAAGCGCGTATTTTGTAAATGATGGATGTATACTTTACTACGGATATTAACTTTTGGTTGTGCAGGAATACTTTGGCGACTACCTCGCCATTAATTCCGACCTATTTTCTTTGGGCATGGACGGACGTAACCTTTTTGGCGAATCTATAACTACTTGGAGCACAGACGCATTCCAGCAATCCGTACGCGGCATATGCTCTGTATTATTGAGCTTGAAAAAGAAACCAGTTATCCGCTACGAAACTGCTAGCCCGATGGCCAGACAGCTTGCGCAGGAAGTCCAGAAAAACATTCAGCGCGAGGGCCAGTTATTCGATTTTAGAAGACCCGATACCCCACCTGTTTTACTTATCCTCGACCGTCGCAATGATCCTGTTACTCCCCTCTTGTCTCAATGGACCTACCAAGCCATGGTACACGACTTGATTGGCATTCACCATGGTCGAGTGGATCTTTCGGACGTTCCTGATGTCCGAAACGAGCTAAAGGTACTTGATCAGGATATTTCTGGTAGAAAAAAAAAAGTCATTCAAGAAAGTTGAGATGAATACACTTACACATGTTGGATATCAGGAAATTGTTTTGTCCGCCGATCAAGATCCATTCTTTAAGAAATCCATGTACCTCAACCTCGGCGACTTGGGTGCCAACATCAAGCAATACGTAGATGAATACCAATCCAAGACGAAATCCAATATGAACATTGAATCGATTGCGGATATGAAACGATTCGTCGAAGAATATCCAGAGTTTCGTAAGCTATCCGGCAATGTATCCAAGCACGTTGCTCTCGTCAGTGAGTTGAGTAGACGAGTCTCTCAAGAACATCTGCTGGAGATTAGTGAACTGGAACAAGGCTTGGCATGTAACGAGAATCATAATAGCGATCTCAAGGTAAAAGAAAAAAATATTGGGGGAACGTCTGCTTTGCTTTATTTCCAACAGAGAATAGCTACTGATCATGTTCATTACAAACAGAACGTACAAAAGATGTTGGAGAGTGATCAGATAGCGGAGGATGCAAAGGTGCGGTTGGTGTTACTTTATGCTTTACGCTACGAACGGACGCCAAACAATGCGATCAAATCGCTAATCGATTTGCTGGATCGAGTTGGCGTGAGCGAAAAGAAGAGTGCAGTAAGTTGTTGTTGTTACCTCTGGATATCAAAATAACGACGCAAGAAGGGAGATAGAGAGAGGCTTAAGAACTGTTTATAGCTGGTCGCATCTGTACTGATGTACGCCGGTTCAGAGCAACGTCAAGATGATCTGTTTTCGAATCAAACTTTCCTATCTCGTGGACGAAACGTGTTGAAAGGATTAAAGGGTGTTGAAAATGTGTACACGCAGCATACTCCATTGTTAGGAGAGACATTGGATATGTTGATTAATGCACGTTTGAAGGAAACCAGCTATCCGTTTGTGAGTGGGCAATCACAGGCAATTCGTGAAAGGTATAAACTATACTGTTTTTTTTCAAATGTGGTACAAACACCAGGTAATCCAAACAATAATATTCTAATTTCTTTTCCTTCTAGAGCACAAGACATCTTTGTGTTCATTGTTGGAGGTGCGACATTTGAAGAAGCGCGCTATGTGGCACAATTAAATGCAGCAACGCCAGGTGTTCGAGTTGTGCTAGGAGGAACGTGCATTCATAATTCATCAAGGTAAGGTTGGATGCTATTTAAAAGCTTGCGATAAGGTAACAGCACAACTAACTAAAAACATCTCTTTCCAAATCAGTTTTATGCAACAGTTAGATGCTGTTGGTCAAAAGGGCATGAGTTTATCTTCAGCTGCACGGCGACTAGGCCATTCTTGAGATAAAAAAAAATGTATTTGCTTGACAAAAAAAATCATTGTGAAATGATCTAGTGTATGATACAGAGGAGAAGAAAAAGACAAAGAGAGTAAAACACAGAAGACAAATTACGAAATGCGTGTGGGTTTGTTTTTTTGTAGTTGGAGTGTGGGTAGTGTTCGTATGTATGGTGTGTGCGTGTGCGTTGTTGAGTTCGAGGTGGTTTGCGTGTGAAAAAGCTAGGATGGCGATAAATGTGTAATAACAATTATTAAATCAAAGAGGCAAGTATAAAACATTTATGAGTACGTATCGACCAAGGTATCGCGGAGTTCGTTCACAATAGCAGTAGGCTGAGCGTCCTGCAACTTGAAGATGCTTTCCATGACGCTGAGCTCGGTCGAGGTTGTATCCATGCCAGTAAAGGCAGACCAATCGTTGACGACACAGCCAGCACCAATCACATCCGAACCACGGTTGACGGTACCAGCGACCAAGGGGATCTGGAGCAAAGAAGACAATTCGTCTTGATCCTGGATAGAAGTGCGAGGATGCACCAAACCGCCCTGGTTGCTCAAGGCACAGTAAGATCCGACCAAAACGTTGTCGGCAACGGTCTGGCGGAACACTTCGACTTGCAGGGTGTCTGCAATAATTTCTTCTGTTTCTCGATCAATGTCTGGGTGGCAGAGAGCGACATAGTCGTTGCAGGCAATCACGTTGCCAAGGGCCGAAAGACGTTCTTCCACGCGCTGTACGGCGACCTTTTCGGGCAGCGAGTTGCGCAAGTGTTGCAGTTCCTGGTCAGTGGTCGTGCTGGGCACCAACAAGCCGTTCTTGTTACCAGCGGTAAGACGTCCGACAATTCGTGTACCAGCAATCGATGTATGAACAACAGGAATAACATCACCCAACTCTCCTTCAAATACACTATATAGAGAGAGGAGGAAAGATCGTCGTAGATTAGTACGTTATTCCACGATAGATTGTTATTTTTACCACAATTATTATCACAATTTATACCTGTAAAAATTTTCTGATCCTCCTAAAGCGACAAGGCAGTAAGAGTTGGTAAGGCGAGAGAATACGCCAATTTCGTTGCTGTTTTCGAATTGTGCACCTGAAAAGCAATCATGCTGTTAAAATCACAATACAAAATGTAGGATATACGTGTGTGTGGTTTATTATGGGTGAGATTACTTACGGACTGCCATTGAGATAAAAGTAGCTTTGAAGTGAGGAAAAAAATGTCGCTGAGACTTTTCGCCGAGTTTATAAATGATTTTTTTTTTTCCAATGTTCCGCAGCCACAGCCGGCCTTAATAAGTGCTGCGGTCAAGCGGAGGTTGTGGGAACCCACATTGCTTGTTAGTGTAAATTGATACGTTTCTGTTGCTGCGAAACAAATTTCGGGCGGGCTTGTTGCCCCAAATTCAATCATATCAGCTGCTGCGACACATCTTTAGGGGGCACTTATTGCTAACTCACTTGCGACATGCTACATACTAAAAAAAACAATAATCGGAAGATCAACATCTTCCCACTTTTCTGTATGGATTCTCGGTGCTGCATACCCTGTGTAGCTCGGTGGACTTTTATTTTATGGATAAAATGGTATCAGGAAACAACGAATATATACGAAGCTTCTTGGAATCTTTCACACTAAAGTGACTAAAAGGTAGAGAGGTGAAATGATGCAATTATTGAACATTTTAATAATAATAAGAATGAAAGGACCAGCGCGTAATGTAATATATTTCGCAAGGGAAAAGAGAGATAGAGAGCAAAAAGTTGTAGTTGAGAGAAAGGTGTTGTTGTGTAGGGAGAGGTGGAGTATGATAGTAGCGATAGTAAAGACACTCTTCAATGGTCGACTAAATGCATAAAAAAGTATATAAAGAAAGGAAGGAAAGTGATATCGTGTGTGAGTGTGTGGAAGGGGTGTTTGAAGATGGCAAAATGATGTGTGGGGGGGCAATTTCCATTTCACGTATTTTACAAGCCAGATTCCTTTAATCGTCGTGCGATTGTGTCTTCTCCACGTTCACTATTCGAGTGGTCCAACGTAAGTTAAAAAAAGCATCGTTGATAGCAGAGTTACAACAGAGATATGGTTAACAACTGAAAGAGAGTGACGTCTTCCATAATACTTACCGAGGTTCTAATGTTAAGCTCAGGTTGTACAGCGTTTCTTCATCTCTACTTGATTGTAAATGCGTCTTGATGAATTCTTGTATGTCAGGAACAGCCTGTAAAAGATACGGTGTCGACTGATATTGCTGTAGTTCACGAATGACTTCAGCCGTCTTCATTCGTTTTCCAAAATTGATCAAATGATTGGACTTTTTCAAATAGTTGCTGTTGCCGTCTTCAATAAATGTAAGATCTTGGAGGTAAATGCCGAGGAAAGGGATACAAGGTGGATTAACCTTGTGGATTATATCTCGATATTCGTTAAAGTTTTTGTTGGCACCCATCAATCGTCGGATACCGGTGAGTGTTTGTGTAGTACGTGCATTCATGAGCTAAATTATAGGGATTTGTGAGTTACAGGTTTCTGGAATGACTAGCTAGTTTTCTTGTCACAAAAGAACTCTTAATTACCTCCCAAGTCCGCTTCATTCGACCGATGGAGCTGTTGTCAAATGCAGAAAGGATGGCCATGCAAGTATTGTAGTTGTTGAGTAACCGACATTTCTAGGTTATGTCCATGTACCAATGAAAACGAGTTAGGAGGACTGATCTCTCAAGGATAAAACTCATAAATGCTTTGAAGTGATCTGAAAGGCATAAAATGCTAGTCTTTACCTCAGCAACGGTAATCCAATGCTTCACCACAGCAGCTCTCTTTTTCACTTCATCTTTGCTTAAAATTGAGTCGGTAACCCAAGCAGTCACTTGATTTGAATATTCAATGGATGCCTTGACATTGGCAGCAACATTATCAGCGTCGCCTTTACCCCAATTCTTGTCCAAACATTCGACGGGCTTGATACGACTGTAGAGCTTGGAGTCCATGATCGTCAGTTGTCGCGCTAATTCAAGCGGATCGATATCCAAGAACCGTAATCGCTTCATGTTTTTTGGAAGGATGGGTTGTGGCATATCCGAAGCACGCACGTTCAATGTCATTTTCTTGATTTGGCCCGCATCATCTGTATCCATACGCTTTCGGATAAGTTTGATGAGCTGTTCGGCGCCGAATTGCATTGATTCGCGAACAATGTTGTCGTTGAATTCGTATAGCAATGGTAGCATGGGTCTATCTTCCTCTTCGTTGTAATAGTGTTCTAGCCATGATTTAAGCACGTTGAACACCCTAGTGAAATTCCAGCAATAACAAGAAGATAATATGTTTTAGTTGAGTCCGATAACTCTGCTTTAATCGAAAAGATTTTTTCCTGCTGATAACAAAGAACTTACCGGAGTCGAACAAGCTTAAGCTTTTTCTCTTGCCAATTTTCAAGTTCTTCTTGTGTCAAATCCATCGGTGGTGGTAGAGTATATCGTTTAAAAAGCGCATCAAATAGTTCTGGGGTGGTACAAAACGAGCGGTAGGTGAGAAGGAAAGTAGTAATAAATTTAGAATCTATATAGTAGATGCAATGGCGAAAAAGCGTTAGTCATATTGCTGTTACGGAATTACCGAGTAAAGAAGAAAGTTCTTTACCAAGCTGGTCGTGTTGAGTAAGTCTTTGGACAAGTGCAGTAACTGTGCCACCTTTGACATTGCCTTCCATGTTAAATATGATTTCATTTGGATTATATTCCGAGCCGAGATAATCCGATCGCTCAGAAGGCGGCATGTAGGCGCTCGTTGATGTGGATGGCAAACTCCCAGGACTGGATATGCCTGGTGTGCTGATGATTGTATCTCGGCGACGTGATGCGGCAAGGGTATCTTCCCCAAAAAATTTGGCGAGTTTGTCCTTTGGTTGTTGGCGTGATTCTACAAAATCGTCGATTGCTGAATCATTGCGATCAAATGTGGTTTCTGCAGTCGTTGGGTTTCCACCAGCCGTGTTGGCCAATCGTCGTTCTTCATCAATACCGTCCAAGCGACTGATCCTGCTGGGAGGACCAGCAGCAATGTTATTACCGGTAATAAAATTGGGGCGTGTTGCATAGTCATGGGATGGCCGACGGCCAGCGCCGGGTTGTTCCATGGTAAGTGATGTTGGGGGTGATGGCACTGGTCCTGTTGCTTTGGTTGAAGCTTCCATAGCAGCTTGATGACTGACACTGCAAATATCTTGAACGCTCGCTTCAATCGTTTTGACGCTCGTTTCTATTCGATCAAAAATGACCAGAATTTTTTCAGCAGCAATGTCTTGATTAGTGATGCTTTGAGATGCAATAAATAAGGACCCCATGGCATTATGAATGGACTGTTTGGAGGCGTTGAATCGTGACGTGCGGCCTGCCAGATGGCCATTGCTGATATCTTCGACCGAATTTAAGAACTGGCTCGTTGTATTGCTGAGGTTACGGAATTGTGCGACTAACAGCGGTGTGGATGACTGGATTTTGGCCAAAACAGTAGCGTCATCTGCGACCGTGAATGCTTCTCGAGCACTGTCCATAAATGACGCTATCGCACCGTGAACATTGTCGGCAAGTACAAGGAGCGTCGTCATGGCATCGGGTTTGTTGCCATTCATACCAGACGTCGTTCGCCATCGCGAGGTTGACGTTCCTTCTCGTAAAAGCTTAGGTTTGCTGTCATGTACTTCAATCCGCATTTCCTGTGCTATCGTCAAAAAGTTGCGCACGGCCATCAGTACTTCGTCGGCATCTAGCTGCAGTTTTCCAATCGCTTCAGACGGTGGCCAAGCACCTGAGGCTACTCTGGCGGACAGAACAAGTTTGGCGAGTGCTGCGAGTAGTGCTCGGTGGTAGGTTTTCAATTGCTTGTTAATTTTGAGATACGGTGAGCTTTCCTTATCCACCGAGTTGGAGACATAGAGGAGGAGTCGGATATGTTGGACTACGAGTAATGCGTCTTCGCGGAAAAGGCCGATCTGGCCTTGTTTGACTGAGCCTTTTAAATTACGGATAGCGTGAGCGATCAATGCAGACAGCTGACCCCATGACTGGGGTAACTCGGCCCTATTGCCATGACCGCCCATTGTTGCTAAACTAAGTCGCATATCGTCTGCGCTCCGTGTTTGAGGTGAAGCAGGCGTAAGCTAGCGATGTATGTCATGCCTAATGAGTCTTTTGTTTGGATTGCTAAAGTGTTGCCCTTCTCCACTTTTCAGCCCAGTCGATAATACTTACCAGGGTACCGGATTGAGGATCAACATGATCTAGAGTCCAGGTTGTTTCATCGGTAATTAGGTTACAATAGTATTCTCGACCCTTGGGAGTTGATTTTCGTACCCAATTCGGTGGGAGCTGTAGTTATACGAGTTTCCAATTATTAATTACTGAGGAAAAAGGGGTGGGTGATAGGCCAAAGTTCTTTTCTTTCGTCGAGGATATAATAATATTAATAACCAATAAGAGAAATTTGGGTAAATGCTTGCCTGGTCATCATTGCCCGACCGGTTAGTACGGACACTTGGCAATGAATTAGAGCTCGATGTTGTTGTGCCCGCACTAATAAAGCTCTGACTATCAAAGGTCGTATTGGTAATACCACGCAAAGATCGCATCGGCCGCGTCTCGTCAAACTCGTCGTGATCACTGTTGAAGTCCCCACCAATACCACTGCCATAGTCGATCGATCGATAATTCTCGGATGCTGGAGGAGACATGGTAGGATCGTAACCATTAGTCGCTGTTGTCGGTGGTAGTTTGTACGTGGGATCATCTGTAGGAACAGAGTACCGCATTTCCTTGGTCACTACATTGTAGTAGTAGACTTCGGAGCCATCTTCTGTCGTTTGCAATATCCAATCGGATCGTTCCACTGGAAGTGGTTGCGGTATTTGCTGACTCTGATCAGTAGCGGGTGTCAGGACATCAGATGTTGCCAGGCTTAGCCTTAGATGGCGTTGTTGTTGTTGTTGTTGTTCGGTTTCAAGTGGTTGCTGTCTGCTTTGACGATGCGCACGTTTCTGTGTCCATTGGTCTTGTGTATGTGTTTGATGATGATGCTGATGATGATGTTGTGGTGGTGGTGCTTGTTGAAGGTTATTGTTGTTCCAAAATTGTGCGTCCTAGGATGACAATAGTTGGGAGACGAGGAGTAATAATGTGAATATTGCATTCAAGGAGTCAATGTTGTTGTTAATTGATTTGTTACTGTTGCCCGGGTCCATGTTATCAACTCAAAACAAGATCTTCCTTTACCTTGATATTTGATGCGTCGTCAGTTATGTCGTTGTTACTGTGGAGCGACTCGATGTTGCTGGTGTCTTCTGGGATAACTTGAACATAATTGCTTGGAAACCAGCCACGCTTCCCGTTGCACCTAATAAAACAGTTGTCTCCAAAATTAAATTGCACAACTCCAGCTAAAATAAACCCGAACAAAGCATATTCCACACACGAAAAGAAGGCTTCTTTCCTTCTATGGCTTCTGTGCTGTACTCGGGGCAGTAGTTACAGAGACAAAATATTATATTTACCAGCCGTCCCACCAGCCAGAGTCGAGTTGTGCCAGAACATCAATGACTGCTCCTTGTTCAAATGACAAAGACGAAGCGTCGGTCGAAACATATGGGTACAGTGCGCATACTCGGCAAATCACGTCGTTTGAACTCATGTTGCGTTTTCATATATTGGCAAATATTTAAAAAAAAGGACGACGTCTTTCTCTTGTTTCTTTTCAAAAAGTATCTTTTGTTCTTTGCCTCACGCAAAAAACAAAAAGAAGAAAAAGAAAAAGAAGCTGTACGTGTGTATGTATGTTTTGTGTGGTAGCTAGTGTAATGAAGAAAAGAAATGGCGGAAAAGAGGTTTTAGAAAACGAGAAGGGCCGTCTCTCTCTCGTTCAATTGCAAATGTCGGTAAACACGTTAGAATGGAAAGGTCGATCGGAGTAAACGAGGGGTGGGTGTGAGGTTTTGTTGGGAAGGTAAGTCCTTGTATTCCACGGTTGGAAAACAGAGAGAAGAGGGAGTAGAGGTTTTGCACAGAGAGAGAGAGAGAGAGAAAGGCGAGCGGTCAGGAGAAAAAAAGGCACAGGAGGTCGAGAAAGAAAGAAGAGGAAAAAGAGAGCAGCCCGGCTCAAGAGAAGAGCGCGATTACCCAACATGACGAGAGAAGTGCACACACATTGGGAACATATGGAGCCTCACGTAAAATGGCGATGGTTGCACAATGCAATTGTGTTCTTTCCTTTTTTGACATTTTTGTGCAAAGAATTCGATTAAACTGTGTGCAGATAAATATATATAGTGGGAAGCGCTCCAATGCTAATGGTATGCGGGGATGGTGAGGGGGGAAGAGATATATGTCGTGTGGATGTAGACAATGTGTGTGTTTGGAGACGGAAGAGAAAGAGGGAAAACACAAGCAATAACCAATGAAATAGGAACTACTAACTACTACTGCTAATAAATATGATCAATAAGTAAACTACCGAGAGAGCCACTAACGCGACCGGCGTGTCAGTTTTTTGTCAAAGGAAAAAAAAGCTTAATTTGCTGCTGTGAGAATTGCACTTGCTCCGCACTTTTCGAGAACCGTCGAATCCAGTACGCCCTGATTGACAAAGAACGTCAACAGCCTCTCCAGCAGTTCGAGTTGGTCGTTCAAGGAGAGGTTCCCAACGACCAAGGCCAGAATCTGCCCCACGGATTGATTGTACGTCTATCGTGAAACATTAAGTACATCTTGTTCCACAAACTGCTACATTACGCTATCCCTCCTGTTCATCGCCCATCTTTTCATACCTTGATAAAGCTCTGATAGTAGATCGATGCAAATAAGCCCATAAGGAACTGACAATCCATGCGATCCGTCATGCCTCCGTGTCCAGGGATGCTCTGACCAAAGTCCTTGATATGGAATGCTCGCTTAAGACCACTTGCAAAAAAGCCACCGAATGGAGCAATCAATGAAGCAAAGCAAGCCATGATCAAAGCGTGGATTTGTATAGGTGCAATCCAAATTTCTGACAAATGCTATTGAGGAAAAAGAGTCAGTTGCCTCCCCATATTGTAAATTTTGTACAAGGATCCTCTACCCCAAGTAAGTATCCCGCTCCCCTTCCTCTTCCGTACCGCATATTCCGTAATTGGGACCAGCGCTTCTGGAATTGCCCAAGGCTTAGCTGTGAACACTGGGTTCTTTGGGTTGCATTGTTCTGCCGCCCAAGCAGATGTTGCCAGATCCTGCAAGTCAACGAAACAGAATTAAGAGTGTGAGATATTCAGGGCGGGGAGGGGCAAATGATTCCCATGTTAATTTTTGTAGAGGAAGGCACACTACCTTGGCTGGACAAACCATGTAGTCAAACTGCATAAGCAAGGTGGCCCACTGCATTTATAACTTTACAATTAGCTTATCTTTTCAAATTCATCCCAGATCATGCCACATATAAGCCTTACCAAAAATCCAAAGACCAATGTACAGAGCCATGCGCCCAAGAATCCTTCAACGGTCTTCTTAGGACTGAGCTTAATAAGCTGTGTTCGGCCCCAAAAGAATCCGCAAACATATGCAAAAATATCGTTGCAGATCACCAAAGAGACTGGCAGCACAAACCTTCCAAATTTGTCTCTCTTTTGTTAGCATATACGCACTTGGACATTCACTAAATTATAGCTCTCTATCCAGCCCATCATCATATACACAACTTACCAGATTAATCCTTCAAGGATATTGTTCACGATAAAATGACTTTGGACAACAATCAGAATGAGTGCCATATGGGTCCAGCCAAACTGTGCAAATTGGCGCTTGTAAAGCCCTTTGCGTAAGTTGGCTACAAAGAATACGAAACCTAATGACAACACAGCCAATTTATCCCTTAACAACCCGTTGCATCCATAGTAATTGTTGCCTAGCAAGTACGACCTTTTTTATTTCCAATAGCAACCCAACAAACAACCGTAACTTACCAATAACGTAAAGTACAAAGCTAATGAATCTGTGATGGGTGGCGAATGGCAACAGAAAAGCGTCGACGAGAATTATTTCTTGGAAATAGTAGATGATCGACTCTCCATAAAAGAAATACATTGCTGTCACGAAAAAGTACCTGTACAGACAAAAAGCATTAGTGACCTTATTCTTCCTCCCACCTATTTGTTTACTCTAATGCCTTCTCCTTCAACTGTTTTTGTGGTTGTATAAACTACCAACCAAGAGCTGTTACGTTACCATGAAAGCGTCTTGTACCAACGCACTTGGCTTTCCTTAGCTGGGGCTTGTGCAATCTGGACAACTTCACCATATACTATAGTTTGAATGGCTGTAACCATCAAGACGATCCACATGTGGCCCGAGGCCAGAATGGTAAAGAAGGAACCAATCATCATGAACGTGGTAATAGTTCGTAGCCACCAGTTTTTCCATTTCTTTGCAGAAGATTCGGCAGCCAACATTACGGGTTCCTTTTCCTGTTCAAGATCGCCACCATGGTGCAAAGCGGCATCGTTATTCTTTTTACTGTTGCTGTTGCTGTTGCTGCTACTACCACCTAAAAAGACAGCTCGTCGTTTACCGCCACGCATAATAAATATTAATAATTAAAAAAGGAAGAAAACAAAAAAAGGTGTGTTGTTGTCTGTTCGCATTTTTTTTTTAACTTCTACTTTTTTTTCTTTGGGGGAGACGGTACGTTACACAGCTTTGCACGTGAAACGCTGTTTTTTAGTATTTCAGTTTTGGCACTCATGCGATGTTTGGGGGATGGGGGGAAGCGTGCAACAGAGATGTCCAGCGGAAGCCATAGAAGCAACAGCGCTCATGTCTAAAGATAATATTATGGATGTTGCGGAAAGTCAGGTAAAGATGTAAAATGCGATGGTGTTTGGCTGGTAGCGTTGAAGTGGGGAAGAGGTGACTTGGTATAGGAGAGAATTATTGGGTAACAGCAACGCGTACCGCAGGGCAATCGGAGAGTACTTTAGCTGTCTTGGTTTTACCGTCACGTGTAGCTCTGGTGGCCGTCGGCATAACCGATGGGCAAAAACAGCAAAACCATCCTGCAATACCATTGGATTAGAGAAGCTATATTCATTGCGCTTCTCGCAGACGTTGAGTCGAGATCGTTTATAGATTATAGCCTCCTCCTGTACCGGCTAGACCAACAGGCATAACAGTGCGCAGGTATTCGGATTCGATTTGTAGATTTTTGTATGTAATGCTTTTGACGTATTGGTAGTCCTTTCCCGCAAGCTCCGTATAGAGACGACTTGTTGCAACTTTACGGTCACGGCGTTCATTGAGGGCAGCGCTCGAATAATAAAACTTGCGTAGGCCGTCCGAATGTCGTTGCCTGACTTTTGCCTCTTCATAGTTTCTACAGGATCACAGATGCTAACGAAGCTGTTTTGCTGTAGGTCGTGGAGGGTATTCCGTACTTCTTCATCCTCAGGCTGTATATTCATGTAGTTCATAAACATTGTAGTAAGTACAGTTGTATACGTAAAGTGTCAAATGTGTATAGAATAATTTTGCATGAGCATACCTTTTCAACCTGTTTTCCTGTAATATTTGGATTTGATCTTTACGATTTATCGCGATGGATCATGTTGTCAACTAGACCCAGTGCAGTGTAGTGCTCCGTTTTTAGAGATCTCCTGTCGCTGATATCATGGAGAAGTTGTTACATCGCTGATCAACCACTGCCGTTTCAAAAGTGGTTGCTTCCACATGTAAAACCCTGTCGCTTGGGGTTGCTGTGCGCTGGTGGGTTTAATATACCACTTCCGGTCAACGTCGACGGTTCCTGGCGCTTCGCTGGAGTGGGTTGTTCTAATCCCACGCCCCCTCTCGCGTCGTATCTGATGGTGTGACATCCTTACGCGTGATTCGAAGCAGGTGAAGAGACGCTGAATCTCAGATCGGCTATTCATGGCTGTTGGCGATTGATTTGCTGTGTGTTGTAGAGTGTATCATCATCGATAATTGTGACTGTAACATCGTATCATAGATTTAATGATACGTCATAAGTGTTGTTGTCATCGCCGTCTCTTCATCTTCAGTGGTGCTGGCTGACCAGCAGCTTGATGCTATAATCGCCAAATGCTATAGAACACGAACTTTCTCTTTGTATTTGTAGTAACATTGTGCAGCAATACCTGCTCATTCGTGTTTGCTCGTCCTCGGAGCCTAAGATCTGAGAGCTTTTGCTGATACTACGGAAGTCGATGCTGCAGCAGCAACCTTTGCTGATCATGGATCCGTTCGTTGTTTGGCTTCTTCAGCATGTTTGGCGCTCGATCCAGCTAACACCTTGGAAAATGACAGCATTGCTGTAAATTAACTTTTCTATTAGCCAATATCTGTTACTTTCGAGAAATATTATCCAGCTTTCATTGACCTTGGCTCGTAGATAAAAGCTAAAGAAGGAAGAGAAAGAAAAAAGAGTAAAATGTAAAAGGAACGGGCATGTGAACACATAAAAAGAGATGGCGCTTTATTGTACAACACACAAACCAGCCCAGCAAGCTGGTGTAATTAGATAAATTCAGGTACTCCATTGGCTAATTACTAATTTTGATTCGCTAAAATACGACCCCAAAGACTGATTTTTTCCTTCACTTTGAAGGTTATCCTCCGTTTTGTTTTCTTCATGTATAATACATTTTATATGGCAGAGATCTATTCGTCGTCATCCTCGGGCTGGTGGGTCACATCGTATCGTTTGCCACGAATACCCCAGATACCCCAGTTGGCATTGATGGTCTGGCGGATGTCCGTAAGGTTCACATCGCGCTTGAGACTGCCAAAGTGGTTTTCTGTTGGCTTGAGAACCCAGTCAAATTCGCCCTGGTAATCTTGTTCAACTGCCTCAACGTCATTGGCAACATCGGCCTTGTCGTAACCGGTAATAAAGATCGGACATTTGGTCTCCAGCGCCTTTTCAATCGATGTCTTCCAACCTTCGCGTGCGGCAGCATGGCCGATGCCGGGAGAGAACAGGAAAAAGAGGTCGGTGTAAGGGTCAAACTTGTCGATTGTTTCGTGGTAGTCATGGTAGAGTCTATTGTCGTAGGTGAACACCAGACGTTCATTTAATGACGTCGTGTGAGGCTCTTTGCCAGGCGGTAATGTATCGGGTCCAACAAAGTGAATGTGGAAGGGCGTGTGGGGGAAAAGATACGCAAGCTGCAGCCAGATGTATTGCGGTAATGATGCTTCGGCACGAGCACCGACCACATATAAATTAATCGTTTCGGAGCGGATTAGTGTCGCGCCATCTTTTGCAACCTCATTTCGTGGATAGAGAACCGTTCGTAGTGCTATTCCATAGACGTGTGTACTCTTTCTTAGTAAAAATCCCCTTTTCCCCCATTGTCTGTTCCCTGCTTGCAAAATCAACCAGACTTACCAGAGATGGAGCGCATGCCTTCCGGTGTAACCTCCTTTCCAAGCTTGTATGGACACGATTCATGGAGAATAGATGCGACCGTGATCGGATATGTTAAGAGCTTCGATACATGTCGCATTGACCGGTCCGAGTCCATGGAGGGAAAGCTGCGGGTATAGAAGAACACATCCCAGTTTGCCATGTTCACCGCTTCATCAAATCCCTGTGAACCTAATATACATGTGTCATTTAGCCTCTTCTTCTTTTCTCTCATCCCTCGACTTTGACATGACTATATAGCTTCATGCTGAAAAGTAAACAAACAACTTACTTGGGAATTCAAACTCGGTCATTGGTCTACCCGAACGAAGATCGTGATCATCCTCGTTTTGCTCTCGCAAAATATGACATATCTCTTGATGTGCCTGTTTTCCTTCATGATAGTGCTCCTCGCTACAATGTGTTGGATAACCACAGTCAGGGCATTCATAGACGGGTGTTCGTTTATGGTCGTGGTCTTCATGAGTGTCACAGACGGCACATACACCGTATTTGTTAATTATGGCTGCACGATCGCGAAGTTCTGGGAGTGGCGAATGGCTCAGTTTATGAAACAAATTGTCAGGTGCGAGCTTGACTTTGGTGCTGTCAGTTAAATCGGTGGCAGTGGATTGTTGTGCATTGTTTCTCGACGACGGTGAGAACAAGCCTTTCCACGAAATAGAGCGCGTTGCCATAACTGCGTGACCAGTATATGCTGTGTATGCTGATTTCACGCCCTTGTGTGAGGCAAGGCCGGAGACATGGTAGTTTCCACCACGAAGCGAGGTTAATGATCGAGCGATCGTTCGTGACGCTGGTTTCCACCCGTGCATGTCGTGTATGTGTGTTGGTAAGTCAGTTGGTCGTGAAAAGTGGAGAAAATACAAAATATTTTTAGTGCCGCCACCCTGGTGAACAAGCACCCCAGACCCAAATTATTTGCCCATATTCGGACGCCGTACGGGCCTCTACAAGCTCTACGGAACATACCCTGTGGCCTCTGCGGTGTCACGCCGTGCACACCGTAGAAATTATAGTATGCTCAGCCTACCATAGCACCAGCTTTCTCCCTTCTTTTTCTCAGAATAATTCTCACTACATTGCGTCCTCCATTTCGACAATAAGCAACCAGGAACCCCAACCAGAGCAGTCAAATGCTTCCAGCAACAAATATTACCGCCCTAAGGGAACCAAAAAGTGGTCCACTTGGAACGCGTTAACTCACTTCCTTTCTCAAAATAGCACTGACGAAGAGCGAGAAGGTTTGCTATTTTGTATATAGGTAAAATGAGAATTTTTACTTATCTAGTATATAGAATGGGAAGATATTATCAGACAGTATAACGATGGAGAGTTGACAACGACAACTGCTCAACTGGCTGCGATCTGTGCTCGCATGAACGAGGAGCACCAGAAAAAGCTTGAAGAGAAGGTCAAGCGCATGAACCATATGATGGAGCAACCGGCTCCTATGGATCTAGATGTTCGTCAGCAGCTTGGGAGAGCTTTCAGACGCGAGATCATGTCGGTTAACCACCGTGCTAGCGTGGCCATGGGATGGAATGTCGGCACGCTCATGTCTCCCCAGTTTGAGACCGATTGGATGCTTACTACACCTATAGTCTCATCTAGTATGTAAAGTAGTAAATATGTTTTTAGAAATGCTCATATTCAAGGTTCTAATACCAACTATTAAGAGAAAGCTCAGAACGCATTGAATAAGATTGGAGGGCGTCCAAACTTCCATCGACATTGTCAAGGTTAATACTACACTGTGATAGTAACATCTGATTGAGAAAAAGGATTATTTATTTATTGACTTTTTCTTAACAACAATCTGTCACTATAGGAACAACAGGCGGTAACTATCGCTAACACATCATAGCATTGTTAAAAGGAGCTACTAATGTATATTATTCGTTTTCGCCAGGCCCTCGTTTGACCAGAAAGCCTACCAAAAAGAAAAGCACGGTTAAGGACCTCATGATTGAACTCTGTAGTATGTTACAAGCAGTGCCTGCATTGCAGTTATCAATGTATTAATACTTGTAAATGAATGTATGTAGACAACGAAGTCGACAAAGTTTCCGTGGAAAAGTTTCAAGAGGGTGTCAAACGGTGGGATAATTCGCTACAGAAATGAAACATTGGGGTGCGAATTCACGGGTTTTGATTGTGGCGAAAAGGCAGATACTGCTTTGTGCCCGAGTGACATGCCGTATAAGAGATGGTCAGAGCTGTATGATGCCCTTATCAATGGCCAAATTAGTTTTGAAAAGCTTTAAATTAAATGGTTTAGCACATTTTAAAAAGTTGCTATTGATAAAAGCGACATATTAGCATCCAATAGGTATATTAGTTCATTTATTAAATTACAGATCTTGATTTTACTGTGGAAGACAGAGTGATCTGCGCTAGGGGACATGTGGTCGTTCCTTGACATGGACAAGGATACTATACATATACAAAGAATATGAGGCCATAACTGAATAAAAACCGCATAGAACAAAAAGAGTTAGACGGTGTGGTGGTAGATGGGTAGAGGTGGAGCGAGAATGATGAAATTATTAGGAGGATTCTTCATGCAATTTGGAAATGACCACAGTAATACTCTTAGAAAGCAAGGAAATTTGAAACAGTTCCTAGCATCCGAGCATTTTTACCCTATTACATAACGTACTTCTGTGTACAAAATAAATTGTGGATTAGGGGATCGTCATAAAAAATTACAGGAAAAGAAGCTTTCCTCAAGCGCGTGGTACTTTTTTGTCAAGTTGCACGTTTACTGAGCAATAAACAGAAGTGATCAACTTAATATGTGTTGCAATATAAATATAGAGAACTGAAATGAAAAATTATCTTTTGAAGGTTCTTAGCTACAACGTAACAAACAACAGACCGCACCATCTTATTAGCACTAGATCATGAGTTTTAACGATCGGTTCAACGAAGACGACGCCATGGACCTAGTGGAATCCACGATGTTGAGCGATGGGAGAACGAGAACGAAAAGCCGCAAAGTGTATGCTGGTGACGATGCAGTTGTAGCTTCTGCTCCCACTATAGGAGATACGCGTCAAAATTCACAGCATGATCAATTAGGTAACTGATTCGCATATAAGCACACTAAATCTTTGCTTATTATAACATATACTTTGTAACGCGAAGATCACGGAGAAACCGATGATCTCGACTATGGTGACGGTCCTGGTAGCGCTTTTAATGAAGGCTTGACAGTGTTTCGTCTGAATGACCATGACATCGAAAAACATAAAAGGAGATTGGAAGCTCTTGATGAAAACTGGTCCGAGGTCTTTAAGGTGCTACCGAAAGACTATGTAAAGTGCAGGGGAAGTAGCGACTATAGTCTGGCCGATACGACTCCGTTTTTCGACGCGCGCTGCACTACATGCGATAAAACAAAGGAACGGGAGATCCTTTGCGTTTTCATTACCGGTAACGCATTACGTTGCATTAATAATTACCAAACATACTGTGATATGGACAACTGCTAAAACATTCCTATAAATGCCGTCCAAAACATACGAAACAGGCATTAAAAGTTATAAATTACCATTCTGTGAATGTAAATCAGACGCCTCAACCCTGCTTTACCATCACTTGTTTCCGTCATCTCCCGCCTCGCCGAGGACAGCATTTCATCTCCCATTGCTTGATTTCTATTCTGCGCTTTTGGCTGAAGGTCATTTAGCAGCACAAGCCTTTGGAAATGCTTGCTCTTATGTGCACAAGTTTGAGGTACTGTTACTGCTAATAGAATAATCAGATGATAACACAATGGAGCGAAATCACTTATCATAACAGTTATTCTAATGTATTATATATACATTTGAATTTTATGGAATAAAGAATCCTGATAGAATTCGAAAGACTTTAGGAAATGCACATACAGCATACATGGAGCTGAAAGAAAATGTGACGGATGAAATGGTTAACGAGTTCAGCAATATTACTCCAATGGAGCGAGATGCGTGTCCGGCTTGTCCCAAGGTCTCCTTCTCGTTTTATAATTCAGTGCTGTCATGATATTTTGATGAGCTAATGACTCAATATACAATTTACACAGGAAGGAAAACTGTTCGTCGCAGTCGATGGCAACATGCAATTGCGACGACGCAAAGCACATGCAAATGACACAAAAAAAGCTGAAGCAGCGACGTTTTTCTCGGCTGATAACATGCATGACGTTTACGAAAAGCATGAAGTCACCAATGCCGTCAATAAGCGTTGCGAGAGTGAGCTCAAAGCTGTTACGTCCGTTTCTGCTGCTGTCGAGAAGTTCTATGAAAGTGGAATAGTAGGCTGTGTATGCGGCAGACACAATGTTCCACTTCAGTTTACGAATATCTTTGCTTCTGGTGAAAAGTAATTTTAATGCTTTTTACATGCATGCAGTCTATAATCCCTAGCGTATAATATGCACTTACATGTTGAGCTTTGTATAGGTACAAATATGCTCTATCTGTGCTTGCTGTTGCCACTAAGGGATACAAAGATGTCAATATTTTGTATGATCTTGGTTGTCGCTTTGAACCATCATTTAAGGTATTTTGCCGTGTCTAAGAATATCATCGCATCCGGTAAACAAATTGATCTTTAATTACTTATGCACCATTAGCAAGCATTTCCCAATTTTGCTCAAGCTGGATCACAGATGGCCGTCTCCGTTTTCCATGCATACGCCCATTCAATGTCTTGCCAGGTCGATTATCATCCACGATTCATAAGCGGCTTTGGACTGACAGATGGAGAAGGACTTGAGCGTCTTTGGTCCTACCTTGGAGGATTTGTCTCAATGACTAGACAAATGAGCGCCAAGAGACGTCTGTTCGTTTTACAGCATGCGATTGGTCATTCGAAAGCCAAGACTATAATCAATATGTGTATGCATGATTTTAAATGAAGTTATAAATGATTGCGTGATACTCATAATAGTACCGATAGGTTACGCGCTTAAAAAACGGACGAAAAGGGCAAAGGCAATCATCGAACAAGCGTCTGCATACTTGCGACACAGAGCTACCCTTGTAGCTTCCGGCGGTACGCCATGCTGGTGGTGAAACGAGGACGGGAAGATAGATGAGCTCAGATTCGAAGAAGAATGGAAGACGTACAAAGATACCGTCCATAAAAAATCGAAAGATCGTACTATATTCACTGGTGTCAAACCTCTATCAGTAAAAATACAGTATTATGAAGAACTAGAGCATTTTTACGCGGTTGAGTGAGTTTACAAAGTGTTTTTGTAGAGTACTGTAAAATACTTAGACAACTAATCCATTCGGAAAACATCATTAGAGCGGAGCGCATTACTTTATCGAGGGAGCTTGAAGATCCAGATAAATGTGCCAATATGACTATGGCGGAAGCAGGTATGTATAACGATTTCTACTCCCTTTCGTTTATGCGTATTAAGCTATTGTTATCATCAATAGATGAGAAATTTGGATTGCTTCGAAAGCTCTCAAGAAAGCTCGAGATCGCTGAAGACAATGTTACCAGAATTGAAAGGGTGCTAAAGCCTGAACGAAGATGGCAGATAAATAGCACAGAATACGCAAGCGCAAAAGAAGCAAAAGCAAAGCGAGAAAAGGAAGATAGCCTGTATAAACTAAAATCACATATAATCTCGCGTAAGATGATGTATGATCAGCTGCGTAATCGAGAGGGCAAAATAGGTATTGTATATCTGTTTTTTGAAGTGTAAAAATGAGAAAGCGCTGCTGATGGATATAATTAATTAATTATGAAACAGGCGAAAGAGTAAGCACGAAAGTTAGAAGCGCAATCAAGAAACAAAGCACTGCAGCTGAAAAGCAATTGAAGCTATACAATGCTGCTTGCCATCTGTTGTTGGAGCCTGAAGTCCAGTGGGAGGATGTCTGTCATCTGGAGACACGATTTTGGGAACAGCACCATATAGCAGAAAGCAACGACGTCGACGTTCTCAGAGAGATTATGAACATTAAGCGCGCCGAGGAAGAGCTGATAATGATCGAGGTTAGTGCTATGGTACTTCATTGAAACTCCATACTGTGATCTCAACTTTCCACTTAGGACGAAGAAAAGAATCTGGAAGCATACGCTGCAGCACGTTATAGCGCCATTCAAGATGCCATAGAGGCGACGCATGACGATGGGTGGCAAGCTATTCTTGGTGATCTTTTGGAACAAGCTGAACGTCTCCAATGTAATATCAGAAGCAGCAAACCGCGTACTGTTGGTGAAATTTCACAGATCGACAACGACGAACAATACGGTGACGATGCGGACGATGAATATGACGAAGACGTTTACTTTGTCCATGCTGAGACATATGAGGATATTGAGAAGGAACATGACGAGCTGATGTATGAGTATATGCCGCCAGTAGATTATACTATGCCTGACGAAGATATTTCTCTGCCAGATGCAGTACTTTCAGAAGAAACACTATAGAGCCAGCAATGTATATACGCCGTTGTAAATCAAGAGCTCTTTTATAATCCTTATTATGCTTACTTATACATTGTATGTTATTAGACCTTTTATGCGGATATGATTTTTTATTATGTGTAATAAGCACCTATTCTGTTACTTATTTTCTCAATACTGCGTTGAGCGTTAATCCTCATAATTTAAATCAGATACATATATATAATACTGTATGCTACCGGAAAAAGATGCTCTGGTTGGGGTTCCTGGTTGCTTATTGTCGAAATGGAGGACGCAATGTAGTGAGAATTATTCTGAGAAAAAGAAGGGAGAAAGCTGGTGCTATGGTAGGCTGAGCATACTATAATTTCTACGGTGTGCACGGCGTGACACCGCAGAGGCCACAGGGTATGTTCCGTAGAGCTTGTAGAGGCCCGTACGGCGTCCGAATATGGGCAAATAATTTGGGTCTGGGGTGTGAACAAGAATAACACTTTCTGGGCGCCATTGGTTGGTTGAATCGCGGGTTGGGCCTACCGCATAGGAGCTTTGAAATTCTGACAGTTATTTCCCCTACAAGACGCGTACTATCGCTCTCTCCCCTTTTCCCCATAATTTCAATTATAATATGCCATGCAAACGCGCACCAGGTTTTGGGCAAACTCTCAAAGGTATCTTCGTCAGCTACAGCAAAAATAACGGGAAAAAGAATACTAAAACTACGCAACCTTTGTTTCTTAGATGCACGTCAAAAGTCTCACCGGTGAAATAAACCATCGTCCCAATTATCTATCACGACCGACAAGAAGACCATTACTGAAAGCAAATACTATGAGGAGGTAACCGATTTTGGAAACTGGCCAAGTGTTTTCTTACATCATACATACGCACGGTATGGTTGAAGCACACGGGCCTTAATGTTTGACACCTGTTAGCCTTGCATTGAGACGAAACAAAGGAAAGAAAGGAGAGGCTAGGACTGTTGCATAACAAGTGCGGTAGGTATACAAAAATTAGCTCTTGTCCTAAATAGAGACATAAATTCACTTGATAAAGTTAACATATGCTTTAGACATCCGTGTTTTCAGAAAATAATTGAGACGCCATCATACGGATCCAACATTCGCTTTGTGTATTTGCTAAATTAGAAAAATATGTGTATATTAGTGTCATTACGCCAAAATATTCACTCTAAGTAAATATGAATTTACTACAATCTACTAACCCGTACCATCGACTCTGCGTGCTGTACATAATCAGCACCATACAGTATTCCCTCAAACATGGATCACAATCGAGAATAGCTCAGAACCAGCCATTGTATGCGCATTGTTCTATTCTCGTAGTTAGTCGACACTTCTTCTCGATCCACATATTTGAGCTGACCAAGTAGTCGTCTGTTAAAGAGCGTTGATTAGACTGCATCAAGAAACCCACTGATGAAGGCAAAGATAACTCTTTACACTCGGAAGACAACACCCACCATCATGGCATCCAAGTTCCACCTCCTTCCTCATCTTGAAAAGATTCAATATCTGGCATGTTCACGAGTCGTCCATCAAATCATCCAAACGAAAGTCTAGACAGTATCTCAAACAGTATATAAAGGGTTGAGAATTCTTTCAATTAATATTTGACTCTCATTGTATTTCATATTGCCTTATTTTCTCTCTGATTTGATCTTTTGAACTGATGTCCTTCTCCTGAGTCCAACTAGGTAAGATTACTTCCCAATCCACAATGTAGAATGATAATAAAATATCTAGCGGAAAAAACAAAAAATAAATGAAGTTGTCATTAAATAGACCTCGACCTCTGCTGTTATCATTCTTCAATATCGCCGTGATCATACAGTAACAAGATTTTCCTACATCAACATCATTAACTAATCTCACTTCTTAATGCCCAACTTTCTGTTCATTTACATCATGAAGTTCCATAGTGTAAGATATATACATGTATATGAGACATAGTCTTGATTTTTATTTCTTCCCTCATCATCTGGTCTCCTTTATTCCGGTTTCCTTCTTGTCTCGTGCTGTTCTTGCTGGAAAGTTTTTAATATTTTTGACCGGTCTTTCTGTCATTGTCTTGTCCTGATCTCGTGTCCTTTCACTGTCTTGCCTTGCCTCGTTCTTAAAAGTACCTTACAGCAGTCTAGCTACAATTTTAGGGTTCTGACATTGCTACTATATAAACTTTTGCTCCTGTGACCTTTTACTATTTCTCATGAACTAAATTACGAAACACATATTTCCGTTTTGCTCTGGATCTTTATTCAGCAACATGATCCTTCTGTATAACAGTAGAAGCATGACACCCACTTTTTCAGATGCCGAAAAATGTTAACTTTAGAAAGACGTGGAGAAACCAGAAAAGTGTGAAGGGGAGAAGGACAAATTGAATCAATGGAGATTTCTGAGAACCGCAAAGTAATCGACTTTAAAATTATAGCTGTACTTAGAGGCATTTTGCAAATTGATGATTCAGCAGGTCAGTTTTTATTCATCATTAGAAGCTTCATACGGTGCACTCTTAGCTCCATCCTTGATCACTATCGTTGCGTGCTTACGCTCACTCATCTTTTTGATGGTTGGGTCTACTACAGTTTTTAGCGACATCACTTGTTGGTTCTTTCGAACATTTTTGAGGTTTTCCTTGTGTGACTTTTCGAATTGGTCCAGGGCAAAAATAGTATCTGTCAATAATGACTTACAAGGAACGTGGAAGCGGTGACTGATCAAAAATTAGTATCAGTCTTTCTAGATCTTTTTGGCCAGCCTGTCACGGCAACAGAAGTAACCAAAAACCAGATATAGCGTTTCGATACGGTGTAAATGTTGTACTTACTACTAGCTTCCACGGGCCCTCCATGAACTTCTCCATTTGATCAGCTTTTTTGTTAAAATCTTGGGGCGAAGGCATTTTGATCTCTTTGATCATTATATATACACCGGGTTCAGTGGTGCTTAACGACCAGATTCTGATGATATCGCCTAAAATTTAATAAGTTAATACTGTTGCAGACGTAATATACAGAATACTTTGTATAAATATACATATGTGCATATGTGTGTATCTTTATTTTATACTTACTGTGAGTATGGATGAACAGAAACTTGATCTTTTTGAGCCAGTCACATGTTGCATACTGAAATTTATGCGCCGTGTTCTTGAGCATGGCAAGAAGGGCGAACATCGCTTTGTGCTGGTCGAAACTAACTTTTGCCCGTCCCGCCTTGTTGTATGCACTCGAGGTTTCAAGTAGGCATATTTCTGCGTTATTGAGATTTTAAAGACGGAGAATTCCGTCTGTAAGGTGTTGCTGTGGTTGCCACTCCAATGTTGGCCATTGCTTGCAGCGGTGCTTCTCCTGGTACGAACGTGATAGTTCGACCATTCGCCAAACGGATGTAGCGAGCACATGCTTGCATCATCGGGAACAAGACCCCCACGTTCCACGACGATTGTGATTCACCAACATCCGTCACATCTGTAAAAACAGCTTTGGTGCTGCATCAAATCGACAGCATAAGCATAGCATGTCCTATGTAAACAGCCGTCATACAACCAGGTACCATTACTTACAGCGGTGAAAAAAGGTCTTTAATGAAATACGCTTTGTAGCGCAATTCCGGAGCCATATTCGTAACTGGAAAAGCTTCTACTGCCATTTCAGTGTCTTCGATCGAATCCTTTTAGGAGAGCGAAAGAGGTCTGTTAGAATCAAAAAGCTGGAATCCTTAAATTAAATACATACAGCATCGAGAACAGCATCGATTGCTTCTTAAAAATCGTTATAAATTCGAGATGACCACTTGTTCCTGGATGCCCTGATAGAGATCAAGTGGCATGTCTTCCCGTTTTTCGAAACCCTGTCCACACCAGCAAACCCCGTATAGTTCAGGCCTAGTTATATAACACGTTAGTTAACTTTCAAACAATATGCTATTATTAAAGCAGATATTACTTGTAGACGTTGCGTAAATCGTCATTTTTGTCGCCAGCTACAAACTCTTGCCACGCTTGCCACAACGACACCACTGAAAGGTTTAAAAATGAGCTAATGTTAGATTTTTATAAATGTTCTTAATTTATATTCTATGATGCCCACCTTTCACGGTTTCTTCTTCTACTGCTGTCGAGATTTTTTGGTGCTTCCACCTGCTACGTCATGGGTTTCTGGCTGCTCTCTCTTTTATAGCTTAGATAATTAAGATAGTTAGTGTCATTCTTGCAATGCGTCGGTATTGAATATACCTTATTCGATGTCGTCGCTTCTTGGGTAACATTGCTAAATCGAAAATAGCTCAGTTATTTCACAACAGAATCAAGCACTCATAAATGTGAATATGATATACTTTTAGGAAAACTCGTACCCATAATAAT